>NC_086010.1:9913942-10278317 GCF_030014385.1 Trichomycterus rosablanca | reverse complement strand
GATTTCCGGTCTTAGGTGCAAATCCACTAAAGTGTGGGTGAATAAGAAGGGGTCGAGGCACTGCGGACGCGTCGGAGGGAGCGTGGGGCAGGCGAATATACCCTTCTCGGGCGCTAAATTAAGAGAAAAAGGGAGAAAATGCATAAAAAGTAAAACATATTGTGAACTGTACCTGTGAAGCATGGTGTAGGGACAAGGACGGATTAAGGATAGTCTGGGCCCCTGGGCAGGGGCCCTCGTGATCAAGGGCCCTCTAATGGTATGCCCTGCTCTTCTCTAGGGCCCCCTGGTAGGGGCTCTCATAACCAGGGCCCTCTAAAAATATGCCCCCCTCTTTCCTAGGACCCCTAATAGGCAGAAGTCGAAGTCAGAGCAGTGCCACAACGCCTCATCCATTTTCATAAGGGGCCCAAAAAATAAATAAAAATTTATTTTATCATAAATGTTGATAGGCATCGCAAAATGTTTTGGGCCAGGGCCCCCCCGGGGCCCCCTGACCTCAAGGGCCCCTGGGCGCTGGCCCCACTGGCCCGGTCAGTAATCCAGCCATGTGTAGGGAGCATCGTGGTTTGGCATGTTTTGATTCTACCGGAAACAATGATCAAGGGGTCAACAGAAGCAACCTGGCAGTGGTGGAGCTTGAACCAGCGATCTTTTGATTACTAGTTTGGTACATTAACCACTAGGCTACAACCGCCTTACACTAGTCTAATCTTAAACTACAACCCCAAATCAGAAAAAGATAGGACAGTATGGAAAATGCAAATAAAATAAAAATGCAGAGTTCCTTACATTTACTTTTATTTGATTGCAGACAGTTTGATATTTCATGTTTTATCTGCTCAACTTCATTTAATTTGTTAATAAACATCCATTCCTGCATTTCAGGCCTGCAACACATTCCAAAAAAAGTTGGGACGGGGGCAATTTAGGGTAAGTAACTAAATAATGATGTGATCAAGAACCACCACTCAACAATAGCTGATATAACCACATGGGTGAGGGATTACTTTAGCAAACCTTTGTCGAGCACTACAATACAGAGTTACATGCACAAATACCACTTAAAACTTTACTGTGCAAAAAAGAAGCCTTATGTTAACCATGTCCAGAAGTGGTGTCGACTTCTCTGGGCTCAGAGGTATCTAAGATGGACCATCGCACAGTGAAAACGTGTATTGAGGTCAGATGAATCTTTTTGAAAAAAAAATGGACACCGTGTGCTCCGGACCAAAGACGAAAAGGACCATCCAGACTGTTATCAGGAACAAGTCCAAAAGCCAGGGTCTGTCATGGTATGGGGGTGTGTCAGTGCCCTTGGCAAAGGTCATTAACACTTCTGTGATGGCAGCATTAATGCAGAAAAGTACATTGAGATCTTAGAGCAACATGTGCTGCCTTTAAGACGTCATCTTTTCCAGGGACGTCCATGCATTTTTCAACAAGACGATGCAAAACCTCATGCTGCACACATTACAAAGGCATGGCTGCAGAAGAAGAGGGTACGGGTACTGGACTGGTCTGCCTGAAGTCCTGACCTGTCCCCAATAGAGAATGTGTGGAGAATTTTGAAAGGAAAATTAAGACAATGACGACCCCGTACTGTTACACATCTTAAGACGTTTTTGCAGGAAGAATGGGACAAAATAAAAGCTGAAACACTAAATCACTTGGTCTCCTCGGTGCCAAAACGTCTTTTAAGTGTGGTGGAAAGGAATGGCAACATTACACAGTGGTAAATGCTTTACTGTCCCAACTTTTTTAGAATGTGTTGCAGCTCTGAAATGCAGGAATGGATGTTTATTAATAAATTATATATATATATATATATATATATATATATTAAGCTTGGCTCTTTCAGCTAGAAGCATCACATCTGAAACTGTATAATATAAAATAAACAAGCGTATTGCTTCTCCATGCTTGTGTTTGCCACATGAAACACTTGCAGCGGTGTAGCAGGCATCCATAATGACAGCTCGCTGTTTTTTCCTCCCACGTCTTGTACACACACGCGGACTAGATCGCCGCGTATCGTCTCCTCTCTCCGCAGGCTCGCGGCCTCATAGGAAGTTTTAATAGGTGGCGCAGTCGTACTCTACGCTCCAGCACTCCACCCGGGCACCAGGTAGTCAGCCTGCACCGCCATGAAATTAAGGAGAAAACGTTCACGCCGGTGGATTAGCTTTTAAAAAGCAGCCTAATGTAGCATGAAATGCTGCGGCTACGCTCCGCCGATCAGACGCGTGTGCGTATGACCTATTTTTACTCTCTGTACTTTTATCCTTCCCTCCACCCCTTCCCTATCCCCATCCCCTCTCTTCTCAACATCTGGATACTCAGAACATTTAGCTGGTAATTGGTTTGGGCTTTTATTATTCTAATGGTAAAAGATAAAGCAGTGGGGGGGGGGGGGTACAGGGTAAAGCTTAGACAGGTTGAACAACATTACAGAAAGTCGGCACTTTACTATCCCTATTAATGGTATTAGCGTCATTACTTTTATTTTATCTTTAAAGTGCTTTAAAATAATAATAATATTATTGTTGTAATTATTATAAAATATTATTAGTAGTAGTAAGTATTATTACAGTATTAGTATTATTACAGAATCCTTTTTTACATTTATTTTTTAATTAATTTTTTGTATTTATTTATTTTTAATTGTATTAACCGCTTTAGGAATACTACTTCTAGTAATAGTAGTAGTATTATTGTTATAAGTAGTAGTAGTAGTAGTACACAATACTACTTGTCATACTATGACTGAGGATCGGCTGTAAATTTAGAAAAAAATAAAACTCCTTTATTAAAAGAATACACAATTTTTTCCAGTTCCCATATTTAGGGGTTGCCACAGCAGATCTGGTTGGCATACCAGACTCAGGATGGCACAGAATCAAAAGTACCTCCCAGTGGATGACCTGTTTTGGCCACCCCAACCCAATCAGCCATAACATTAAAACCACCTCCTTGTTTCTACACTCACTGTCCATTTTATCAGCTCCACTTACCGTATAGAAGCACTTTGATCCACTCATACCCGCACAACACACACTAACACACCACCACCATGTCAGTGTCACTGCAGTGCTGAGAATGATCCACCACCTAAATAATACCTGCTCTGTGGTGGTTCCTTTGTTGCCCTTGAGCAAGGCTCTTAACCCTGTCTGCTTCAAGGGCACGGTACAGTGGCGATTTCTCTAAGACTGCAAGGAAAGCTCAGCTTTTCCTAAAATGTCAAAAATTAAATGGTCAAATATGTACAGTTGTGTTAACATTTCATTGACTACAAATGCGTTAGAGCACGTTCATCTCGAAGACGAGTTTGTTCAGAATCAGCTACTTATCACAAATCAACTGACTCGAACTTCTCATACATTCCCGTAGCGTCAATGCATTTACCCGCAGAAGCTGAGCGTCTCTTCACTTCAATGGGGCTGCATGGAAAGGTTTTTTCATTGCTTTGAAACTCGCCGGTCATTGGATAAATGCCACGATTTTGTCCCGCCCCCGGACGCTGAGCATCGCTGGGGGTGAATGGAGCTGTGGGCGGGTCTGGATGCTGAGCTTCTGCAAGATGATTGGAGGATCAGTCGAAAGGCTGAATCCCGTTTTGATTGACAGCTATTTTGATCTCTACACCATCACTTAATCACTGGGAGCTTCAGTCCCATCACGGATTTTGCGAGTGAAGTCGAAAGACAAACTGCAACCCATTTCAGGCAATTTTCTTAAAAAGGAACGGAGGGCAGAATTTATGTATAAATAAATTGACAAATTTTATGATGTAAGCCGACAATGAGCTTCCCCTCTTTGAAAGACCAGCAGCCGCCACTGGCACGGTACAATGGCTGACCCTGTGCCCTGACCCCAGTTTTTTTTAACTCTCTTTATTACAGCACCACTGCTTTCACATCATCATCACATGAAAATCTTCTTCCCCTTAAAGCTTTTTTGAGCATCCAAAAAGATAGAAATCAGATGCCGCTAAATCCGGACCAATTACTACTCTTCCCGCCCTCACCATTTCCAATGAAAATACAGATAGTACAGATCCCTGATATACTGTATAAGACACAATAATATATAAGCTTTCCACAAGATCTTAGAAGTGTATCTGAGGGAATGAGTGTCCATTCAGTCCATTCAGTCAAAAGAGTATTTGTGAGGTCAGGCACTTGACATTCCAGTTTATCCCAAAGGTATTTAATGAGTTAAGGTCAGGACTCCAAACACCAAACTGGTCCAACTATATTTGTATGGAGTTGGAAGCATGTGATTTATTTGTGTTATAGTTTATGTGGCCACATAGTTTCGACCAGCCGACATGGCACAATGAACATAAATAAAAAAGTTTTTCATTCTTGCTTTACTTCTGCAATTTATTACAAACAAGTTTTAGTTGTTTTACATTCATGTCCAGTCTAATTTCTTGTACGCCAGTCTTGGTGGGAATAGAATGCCATGTTTCATATATTTCTCTATTATTAAGAACCAGAAACATTGCTGTCTTTGAGGCAAACAAAACAGTGAGCTAAGGCTTTTTGTAGTTTGCTCCAGGGCAGTGTTAGGCTCTGGGGTTTGCCCTGTATGTAGTTTACTAACCTCAATAAGAATAATCCAATATTGCAAATATGAAGACTCAGTGTAGTAAGGCAGGAATATTAGCCTATATTATTTCCCATATGTATAAATAAATGTCTGGAAATGTGTTTGCCTGCTGCGCAATGCAGAAGACTGATTTGGATAAATTTACTTCGTACAACATGTTATTAACTACACAGTGACACTTAAGAGGTCAAGGGACAGTGACATGATGAAGAGCATCATTACATTTGTTATAATATCAGCATGTTTAGTTTCTGGACAGAAAATGTCTACAAAAACTTGTAAATGGGTTAGTTTATTTCTCTCTTTTATTTTTATTTTCTTTTACCCTTTGCTGTACAATTAAATATAATAATACTAATAGTACTACTACTAATAATATGCAAAAATGAATATAAAATACAATATACAGAAAAAATAACAACAAAATAATAATGTAAATAATAATAAGTTAAAAATAATATAAAAATCAATTATACAGTAAATTAGCAACAATAACAAAATAATAATAATAATAATAATAATAATTATTATTATTATATTGATAATATAATAATAAGTGATAATAATAATAACAATAATAATAATAAGTAAAAAATTATATAAAAATCAATAATATTGATAATAATAATAGTAATAATAATAATAATAATAACAATAATAATAATATTGATAATAATAATAATAATCATAGTGATACTAATAATGATAATAATAATATTGATAATAATAATAATAGTGATAATAATAATATTGATAATAATAATAATAGTGATAATAATAATGATAATAATAATATTGATAATAATAATAATAATAGTGATAATAATAATGATAGTGATAATAATAGTGATAATAATAACAATAGTGATAACAATAATAGTGATAATAATAAAATAATAATAGTGATAATAATAATAATAGGGCAGCTTGGTGGGTAGCACTGATCCTGGGTTTGATTTCCAGGTGGAGCAATCTGGGTACTTTCGGCGTGGAGTTAACATGTTCTCCCCTGCAGTCAGGTTATTTGGAGATACAAAAATGCCCCTAGGTGTGTGTGTGTGTGTGTGTGTGTGTTAGCCCTGTGATTGAGTGGTGAACTGTCCAGGGTGTTTCCTACCTTTCGCCCATTGAATTGCACCCAATGTGACCTTTATCAGGATAAAGTGGTGACAAAACTGACTAATGAATGAATGAATGAATAGTAATAATAATAATAATAAGTGTTTCTTTTTTTTCCTTTTGTTAAACTTAAAATTAAAAAATACATTATAGCTTTACTATTGTTGTACTTAATTGGTTCTGTATTGAAAAATCCATTTTAAATAATTGTCATATATTGTAAGAATCACTATAGTACAGGATTAATAATATTCATATACTATTAATAAATATACCAGGTACACAAAATGTAATTCTGCACAAATGCAGTATTTTAGGTTACATAACACTGAGCTATAAAGGCAGATGACCTAAAGAGTCTTTTAGTTCTTACAAAAAAGTAAATACAGTAAATAAGTGAACCGAGTTGGCTTGTGTATCTATTCATAACACTTCCACTCTCAACATTAACAGCTGGTAGTTTTGTAATTTACAGTACAAAACAAAACATACCAGTAATTAAGCATCATCTAGGATTTAAAATGAAGGTTTATTGTAAATATATTTGGAGAACTTGCTGTTTGCTGTTATTATTACAGCATTAGAAGAACCATGCATTTACTGGTGTCACAATAAAATCAATGTTCTTTGTGACTATATAATTTCTAAATGATTTTTATATACATGTTTAGTATTCAGTGCCTTGGCCAAAGTCAAGTGTGCAAAGCTTGGAGATGTGTACAAAAAGACTTGCAGCTGTTTATTTAAATGAGCTTTTAATGAATACATTTATGAATAAACTATTTCAGTTTTTTTAACTAATTCATTTAACTAAAAACATTTATTTACATTTTCAGCATTTAGGAGACCCTTTTACCCAAAGCGACTAACAGTACTGTGACAGTATACAGTCTAAGCAATTAAAGGTTAAGGGCCTTGCTTAGGGGCTGAACAGTGGCAACCTGGCAGTGGTGGGCCTTGAACCAGCAACCCTTCAATTACTAGTTCAATACCTTAACCACTAAATTAAAATAAAATATTAAAAAGTTTAACCCACAATATATTCTGTTGTACTGTTATTATTTAAGTATTTTAAAAGATTAATGATATTAATGATTTAAAATAAATGCCTTGCGTTTTATTTAGCATTTTAGATACTGTCCACACTGTTGCATGTTCTCTCCGTGCCTGTGTGGATTTCCTCCGGGAGCTCCGGTTTCCTCCCACAGTCAGGTTAACTGGAGACACTGAATTGCCCTATAGGTGAATGGGTGTGTGTATGTGTGTGTATGTGTGTCTGCGATGGACTGGCGCTTCGTTCAGGGTGTTACTGTGTGTCTTGTGCCCATTGAAAAGCTGGGATGCCACCCCCCAAACCGCCCACCCCCCGCGAGCCTAACTGGATACGCGGTTAAGAAAGTGAGTGAGATACTATCCAACAAGTATAAGTACAATTAAGAAGAGATCCTTCTATAAATATGCATTCCTGCAATAAGCTATTTTTGTTTAGATCAATTATTAACAGCAAATGATCCAGCAGTGAGGATAGCAAAAAAGACAAACAAATGGATCAAACCAAACCTCTGACTTTTACTTTTCCTCTCTTATTTTGGACACATTATGAGAGGACATTATTTAAAAAGACATAAAGTCATTAGAGTCATTAGAAACCTGAAAACCCAAACAGATGTTGTTCCATGATGTTCTGGAAAAACACTATCCATATGGTCACAAGGAGTCAGAACCGACTAGACAGCACTCTAAAATACCAATAATAATAATTTTCATAGTGTATAGTTGTAAACAATGTACTGTAATTAAAGATTTTAGTTTTTAAAACATTGTATTCCCCCCCTGATATGATGACTAATTAATAAATGCATTCATTATTTTTCAGCTGTCTCTACTGGCCCTAAAATGTTGCATTAATTGTAAATAATAAAAAAAACTCAAGTTTAAGCCAAGAGGTTCAAATCAATCAAAGTCTTTGATAGCCCCAGCTTCCTTCTTTAAGGTGACAGGGCTTCTGCAGGCACCAGCCTAATAGCTATTCCATGCTAATGATGCTAAAGACTCTAGATAGACTCTAACGTTTCTCTCCGCAGGCTGTCTTATTGTTCCCCAAATGCCATTTTGTTCTCCTTTATAAACATGCAATACTAATGATGTTCTTCCCCAGAAACCAGTATGTAAAAGTGCAATGATGAATGAGAAGATTTGGGCAGTGTGGTGAAGCAGTGTCGGTCGGAGAGACAGAGAGAGGCGAAGGCGACGCCGGTCCGGGGCACCCAAATGATATCCAAGGCAAATAATTATGATAAACATGTTATTTTGCTCCACTAGCGAGTGCACATTACCTAATGATGTTCAATGGCAGTAGTAAGTGATAAAGACAACAAATACATTACTGCCACGCATTGCAAATGGGAGTCCCCAAGGAAAGCCATCTGAATTTCAAATTTTGTTGCCGGGCTCATTTTTCATAAAGAGGCGCATGTGGAGCGGCGCATTTCAAACAACTGTGTACTTAATGTGTAATCTTAAATGTCCTCGATGCAGGCCACTTAGGTGTGTATGTATTTATTCTTATAAAATGCGCACTAGTTGGAGTTGTCACGTACCATATGTAGCTCTCGACGTAATACAAGCCAGAGATGGGGACTCGAGTAAGTCGCACACACAGCGACTTCAGACTCGACTCGGACTCGTTTCAAATGACTCTGACACATGACTCGCAAAAAATGACTCGTAAACAACAAGAGTCCCTAGCATCAGCATGTGTTAACATTAGTTACGTGTGACAATTAACCCGTTTTGGCCGTCTTAACCCGCAACACACGCAATGGGTAAATGTTATAGCCAGCTTCCGGCGTAGTGATGAAGCGTCGCTCCCTACTCCCTACACAGTTTAAAGTTCACTTCATTTGAAAATTTTCGTTACCTTTGGATTGGAATTTCGCTTACATTTTTACATTTTCAGCATTTAGCAGACGCCTTTATCCAAAGCGACTTACAGCACTGTGACAGTATACAGTCTGAGCAATTGAGGGTTAAGGGCCTTGCTCAAGGGCCCAACAGTTGCAACCTGGCAGAGGTGGGACTTGAACTGGCAACCTTCTGATTACTAGTCCAGTATCTTACCCACTAGGCTACAGCTGCCCTGTCTCACCCTTCACGGGAACAACTGGTGTGAATGGAACGGTCCTACAGAATTTGCGCTAATGGTTGAAAGACCTCTTTCTGAACCAATCAGACCTTCTGATTTTAATTTTTAGTAAGAAATGCTGTTATTTGCATTTATTCAGTTTGCGTCACACAGATGATTGACACTTGATTGGCTTTCTAACGAGTTAGTGCTTTACTTCACAACCTGGAAAAGTTTGGAGGTTTATAATTATAAGCACACGTATACAAAATAATGGATTATATACTTAATGGAACACACGGTTATAAATGTAATAGCATCTGGAAGAACATAAGCTAAGGTAAGCAGTGGTTATTTATTTTTTTTTGCTGTGTTTTGGATTTTGGCCGCTGTGCCGTGATTTATCGCGCGCTTTTGTTTTGCAATGAAAACAAAATGTATCAGTTAAAATTTTTAACTGGTATCTTCTTGTAATAGAAATTACATTCATTTGCACAATGACTAGGAAATTAAAGGCACGAAGTAAAACGGTAAAATACAGTCGCTAATCTGTTGTTGTTTTTTATCTGAACTTACATATTATTTGTTTATTTCTATGCTACATTTCCAATATATGTCTTGTGTATATTATATTGACTTGTGACTTGACTCTGACTCTAGTCTAAAGACTTGTGACTTGACTCTGACTCTAGTCTAAAGACTTGTGACTTAACTCTGACTCTGGCCTAAAGACTCTTTTTTTTTAAATGCATTTTCCCCCTTTTTTTCTCCCCCTTTAGCGTGTCCAATTGCCCAACTGCATCATGCTTCCTCTCCGCCTATGCCGATCCCTGCTCTGACCGAGGAGATCGAAGCTAACCCACGCCCCCTCCGACACGTGGGCAGCAAGCCGTATGCATCTTATCACCCACACATTGACGAGTGTTGTGCCACCTAGCGTTGTGTACGGAGAGACACACCCTCATCTATGTGTAGGTGCCTCTAATCAGCCAGCAGAGATCGTAATTGCACCAGTCTGACAGAGAGAGACCCCATATCCGGCTTAGGCCCGCCCATCTGAACAACAGGCCAATCGTTGTTCATGTGGCCACTCAGCCTTCAGCCGGCAAGGCAGAGCTGAGATTCGATACGATGTATTCGAGATCCCAGCTCTTGTTGCAGCGTGTGTTTTTACCGCCGCGCCACCTGAGCGGCCTTGGTCTAAAGACTCGTGACTTGACTTGGACTCGTATTTTGTTACTTGTGAACATCTCTGATACAAGCGTACGCCGCGCTGCCCAGTAGGCAGAATGCACGGGGAAATGTTTAGTAAATCCAAAATAAAGTGATACTCTAACTTTAATATACTGTAATTTGATTTGAATTTGTAAATAAAGCTCTGTTCACGGAGCAACAATGGTGCTTTCAGTCTGTACTGAATTAATCATTAAAGTCAAACATTTGTGCACTGATCCTCTCTGTGAAAGAAAGGCTGGCAGAGAGCAAACAGTGGATGGCATTGGGTCCTCGGAGACGCAACTTATGGCCAGCATTAGAACTGGACGACCATTGTGCAGTTTTCCACAGCACAATCACGGTCCAGTTCTAATTCTGGCCATAAGTAACGTCTCAAAGGAACCAATGCGAAAACGTAATTCCTTCACTGGGTAAAATCCTGGCAGGTTAATATGATCCAAATGGACATTTGAGGGAGTCGTGAGTACATGTGAGTGTGTGTTGGAGTGCGTGTATGTTTAGGAAGGAAACAGGATCTGAAATAAGAGGAAACCTGGTTCCATACAGGACTTCTTTGTTGCTGCAGATCCACACCTGTCAGCACTCTTCGTTTAAGCTGTAGCGGAATGCATTCCCACCGCTATCGAACACGGCTGTTAATTCCAATGTTTAGATGAAGATAAGGTTGACAAATATAGTGCAATTTGGGACAGACTTATACCTCAGGGTATGGACCAAAAATCTGAAACATCTTTCCACCCTTTACCTTCAGAGCAGCTGTAATCATCAAACTGCTGAGGACTAGTGGACTAGTAATTAGAAGATTGGTGGTTTAAGCCCCACCACTGCCAGGTTGCTGCTGTTGGGCCCTTGAGCAAGGCCCTTAACCCTCAATTGCTCAGACTGTATACTGTCACAGTATTGCAAGTCCCAATTTTCCTCCCAATCTAGTCATATCCAATTACTCGATTGCATTACACCTCCTCTCTATTGATGCTGACCTCCACTCCTGGCTGAGAAGACCCACGACTAACACACGCCCCCTCCAACATGTGCAGTAACCGACTGCATCTTTTCATATGTGGATCAGCTTTGCGCACGGAGAGTCACTCCCTGATCCCATTATTCCCCTTCTCTGTGCAGATGCCAACAATCAGCCAGCAGAGGTCGTAAATTCATCAGATATGAGTAATCCTCTCCGGCACGCTCCCTGTGAACGAGCCAATCATTGTTCATGTAGGCGCCCAGCCTGCTGGTAGCAGAGCTGAGATTCAAACTAACGAGTTTAAAATATGAGCTCTGGTGTGCTAGCATGTTTTACCACCCAAAAAAATCATCCAGTTTTTTGATGTATAAATGAAGTTTAGCTCTGCTTTGTAATTTATGCTTCAGAATTTCTCATAAAGGTTCATTTACGATTAAATTTGGTGATTGGGACGGCTCATTACATCCCTCAGGAAAGAGCGTTTGCATCACAGGGTGCACCTGGTTTTGTTACTCACCTTATACAATGATCAGCCATAATATTAAAACCACCTCCTTGTTTCTACACACATTGTCTATTTTATCGGCTTCACTTACCATATAGAAGCACTTTGTAGTTTTACAATTACTGACTGTAGTCCATCTGTTTCTCTACATGCTTTGTTAGCCTGCTTTCACCCTTTTCTTCAATGCTCAAGACCCCCACAGGACCACCACAGAGCAGGTATTATTTAGGTGGTGGATCATTCTCAGCACTGCAGTGACACTGACATGGTGGTGGTGTGTTAGTGTGTGTTGTGCTAGTATGAGTGGATCAGACACAGCAGCGCTGCTGGAGTTTTTAAATACCGTGTCTACTCACTGCCCACTCTATTAGACACTCCTACCTAGTTGGTCCACCTTGTAGATTTAAAGTCAGAGACGATCGGTCATCTATTGCTGCTGTTTGAGTTGGTCATTTTCTAGACCTTCATCAGTGGTCACAGGTTGCTGCCCATGGGGCGCTGTTGGCTGGATATATTTTTGTCTGGTGGACTATTCTCAGTCCAGCAGTGACAGTGAGGTGTTTAAAAACTCAATCAGTGCTGCTGTGTCAGATCCACTCATACCAGCACAACACACACTAACACACCACCACCATGTCAGTGTCACTGCAGTGCTGAGAATGATCCACCACTTAAATAATACCTGCTCTGTAGTGGTCCTGGTAAAGTCCTGACCATTAAAGAACAGCATGAAATGGGGCTAACAAAGCATGCAGAGAAACAGATGGACTACAGTCAGTAATTGTAGAACCACAAAGAGCTTCTATATGGTAAGTGGAGCTGATAAAATGGACAGTGTGTAAAAATGAGGTGGTTTTAATGTTATGGCTGATTGGTGTACTGTATATGTATGTGTAGAGTTGTTGATCTGTTACAGTAACTAAAGTAAAAAATGCTGCTATAAAAGCCCTTAAAAAAGAAAACAAAGCATAATTTTAATAAAACAAACACTGGTCAGATTCACACTATCATCCATTTGGAGGGTGAAAAATGGGGCCAAATTTGAATGCTTTGTTCTAAGTAAGTTATATTTAGTCATTAGCCTTTGGTTGTATTATTTGTTTTGGATAGACCTATTTGAGCATTGATCTAGCACTAATAAGTTATCCTACAGATAACCAGTTGCTGTCGACCCGAAGCAGTCTGGGATAAAGTGTCCCGCTTCAGGGCATAATAGCGCTAGTGAGGCTTTATCAGTTGGGACAGAACCTTTTGGTCTAAATTTGATGACCACTGCCATCACAACCTCTACAGACTTTGCCAGAAGGAAAAAGGTGAAGCGTACACTGCAACTTTTTTTATTCCTGTAGGTCAGTCGACTGCCTGCGCCATTTTTATTTTATTTCACATCACTGTTGTTTGTGCTACAGATGATGCAAAGCTGCTGTAATTGCACTGGGTAGATAGATTAGCCCATTGTTGCCAGTTGCTAATTGAATCCCCAGACTAGTCTTCACACAGGACACAAATATAGTTGTAGCGTGTGTAATCCGTCACGCTCGTGTTCATCCGTCTTCTAAACAAGAAGATAACTAGGTTAGCTCAGATGAAACACATTCTCACTTCAGGTTTTAATGTGACATGAGAAATACTGTGTAATAACTGATCAAAGCGGTAAAACGTTTTATAGTATTTATGCTTTTAAATGGCACATACTACTGTCAACCAAGTGTATTGATACATGGGGTAAACAATGTCATTTACAGCATATATCATGTCCAGTTTTACTTGCTGGACTTCTGTGAAACACGTTCTGTGGCCAACAGGTCCTAAACTTTTTAGTTTTTAATATGATAAATTTGTATTAGGCAAGTAAATAAAAAATACATTTAAGGTGCACTGTTTAATATCTGGATGGGGTAAAATATAGTTAAATAGATGAATATATATGTTTAAATACAGTAAAATACAGTTTTAAACAGTATTCTGTCTTTTTGGCAGTGGGCTCAGATTACAGAATCATGTCCAACTGCGCTGTTACTAATGACCATGGAGACCCAGAAAAATGTGTCTGGGACAGGCTTCTTAATCAGACTTAGTCTCCACGTCTAACCAGCAGTAATGTGCTGCACCTGGGAGATCTTTTTAAAAGCTGTTCTCGTTGGGTTTTTGCTTGCTGGCTTATTGGATTTACGTTATATGGTGTCCATGCCTTGGTGGCACTTGTTTCCGCCTGGTCAGTTGAATGCACTTTTTGATCTTTTTTTTGAAAAACTTTGGCCATCACAGAGTAACCAGCCTATACGGGCAAGGTGCCTCTAGAGGTGGCATAACCGCACTCTTTTGACCTGAGCCCCATAGACAAATCCATAGTGTGAACATTGTGTCAGTGAAGGACTGGCTGTTTATCTCTTTTTTTCAAAAATGTGAGTAATTACACATTGGTGGACCTGAGTAGCTGGTCCTGTGATAACTCAATTTTCATCCCTAACTATTTATCTTAGTGTTTCCTATTTTGGGGGCATGTAGCCGATGTCTCTGTTGGGTGTCTGTTTGTGTCTTTTTAGCCACAATAGTTGTATTTTTATTTTATTTTATTTTATTTATTTATTTGGGGGGAGGGGAATTAATACTCTTGTATATGTGTTTTATTATTGTTTTTATTAATAAATTTAAGGTTTAAGAATTTATTTTATTTATTTTTTGAGGGGAGGGGAGTTAATATTCTTGTATATGTGTTATATTATTATTTGTATTAATACATTTGAGGTTTAAGGATTTCTTTTATTTATTTTTTGAGGGAAGGGGAGTTAATATTCTTGTATATGTGTTTTATTGTTTTTATTAATAAATGTAAGGTTTAAGTCTTATTTTATTTTATTTTTTTGGGGGGGAGAGTGGAGTTAATACTGTTGTGTATGTATTTTAGTATTATTTACATTAATAAATTTAAGGTTTAAGTATTTATTTTATTTATTTTTTGAGGGAAGGAGAGTTAATATTCTTGTATATGTGTTTCATTATTGTTTTTATTAATAAATTTAAGTTTTAAGGCTTATTTGATGAATTTTTTGAGGGGAAGGGAGTTAATATTCTTGTATATGTGTTTTATTGTTTTTTATATTAATACATTTAAGGTTTAAGAATTTATTTTATTTATTTTTTGAGGGGAGGGGAATTAATATTCTTGTATATGTGTTTTATTATTATTAATAATAAATGTAAGGTTTGATGCTTTATTTTATTTATTTTTTGTGGGAGGGGAGTTAATAATCTTGTATATATGTTTAATTATTATTTTTATTAATAAATCTAAGGTTAAAGGCTTATGCTATAATACTAAATTCCCAATGACATATCCTAACAGTGTTCAATTATAACATAATAATCAGTGACAAACTAAATTTGTATGAATCTCATTTTTCTAGGCTGGAACTTGAATGAAACCTAAGTAGTACCTAGAAAGTACACCACCTATCAAAAAGCATTAAAATGTGTAGAGCCCAACAATTCTTTTCATACACTCCTCCGAATATACTATTTTGGTGCTTGACTTTCAGGCATATGAAAGTCAGAACACACACCCATACGAAACAACACTCTTCTCTTTCTAATTAGCAAAACTCTAATTTTATAAAATAAAAGAATCTAAATTTATACTGTGAACAGTGAATCTAGCTCAAGTTGAAGTTGTTGCTGTAGCGTGATAGCATGCTTTTTCCTCTAGGACCACCTCATGCAATCCGTGCAAGAGTCGACCCAATCCCTAAGGTAAGGCAAACATATTACATTCTATATTTTTGCTCTGTTGCCCTTTGAATTGTCCTTGATGCTGAAAGTGTGTCATAACGGTACCGGGGAGACGGGCATTAATCTGTCACTTGGGAAGGATGCTGAGTCTAAAAACAGTAAACTGCTATCAACAAAGCGTTCAGCCAAGTGCCTGGTTTGATGTTTCCTTCTGTTTTCCTCGCTGTGACTTACAGTGGAGAAACACGGCAGAGTGAGCACTGTCTGCTATCAAGTGTATGTTCTGGGACCAAATGTTGCTGTGGATGGGGAGCACTAAGGTCTAGCAGAACACTGGCAAACCAGAAAAGAATTATAAAAAAAGATATCCAAAGTCTATATACTATTATTGTGATTTTATAAGTAATGTAAGAAAAATACTTATATAAGCATCTCGTCTAAAAAACTGGCAACTGGCCAGTGTCTACAAAGGGTTGGTGCGAGTAAAACACATCCAACAATGCAAGCAGATAAATGTTACCACACCTTCCCAAAATTAAATTCACCCCTTAAATAAGCACAGTAACATAATGTTAGATTTCCACATTTGTAATTAAAAGGTAATTAGAGGATATTTGAAACATAGGGTGCAAAATATGGGTCAATGTCAATAATGTAGCATCATTTAGCACCCACAGTGGGATTCAGTAGCTAGAAATGTCTGTATTATTTATATATATTTATATATAGACACTCAAATCATACACATGTCTTTACAGTGCAGTTATGAGTAGTGATAGTAATGTAAGAATGTGAAGTTAAACCTAAATAGAAATTGAATGTAAAATAGTAAAGTGACAAATTGGTCATGGATGGATGGATAGATGGATGGATGGATGGATGGATGGATGGATAGATAGATAGACGGAAGGACGGAAGGACTGACACAGACAGACAGACAGAGAGATGGATAGATAGATAGATGGACGGACGGATGAGCGGACTGACACAGACAGATAGATAGAGAGATGGATGGATGGATGGATGGACGGACGGATGGACAGACGGACGGATGAGCGGACTGACAGAGAGACAGACAGACAGACGGAGGGATGGATGGATGGATAGACGGACGGAAGGATGGACGGACTGACACAGATAGATAGATGGATGGACGGACGGAGGGATGAGCGGACTGACATGGATGGATGGATGGATGGATGGATGGATGGATGGATGGATGGATAGATAGATAGATAGACGGAAGGAAGGACGAACGGACTGACAGACAGACAGACAGACAGACAGACAGACGGACAGACAGAGAGATGGATGGATGGATGGATGGATGGATGGATGGATTGGCATATGTACACGCTACCACTCGTTGCCCCCGCTTGGTTGTAGAGCCCAGTGACTCTAGGGACATTTCTTTGTCTGTGAAGCTGCTTTGTGACAGTAGCCTGTCACTGCACATACTGCTCTGTTTCATGATAAATGTGAGCAGTGGGTGGGTCATTGTCCATGATGGACTGCAATTTACATGGACTATAGATATTTGGTTTGCTCACACAGGGCAATATATGCATTGTATTTTGAAGACACAGCAGTCATTAAGCATTATATTTCAATAGTTCAACTTAAATACAATGTTTTTTGCCTATAATATAATCCTTGTACAGTACAGAAACAGTTAATGGTTGGTTGAATTTATTTTAACCTGTCATTCTAAATTCTTCACCAAACAAGACTTTTTCCACAGCCTACAATTATATCAGTGGCCCAAGAAACCACATTTGGTAGTGAACAATCTTTAACTGCATGCTGTACATAGCTACACGGTGCCCATGACCCTTCTCACTGTTCTCTGTTTTTCACTCTCCAGCAGGTCTCCTCTCTTCCCTCCACTAATTATCCTGCCATCTGTCCTGCACCCTTCATCACAGCCCTAATTTCTAGGCTCAGTAGGAGTGTGTGTAAGACAAACAGTGAAATTAATGTTTTTGTTGTCCTGCTTGATCTAGTTTTGTCATTCACGAGTGCTTGGATCACTACATAGTGAGGGCACCAAGTGAAATTAACTAAATGGCTGATTAATATGCAAGACACAGGCCCAAGGTTCGAATGTTATTGGTGCTATAGGCTGGTCAGGCATCCACACAGACATGGTTATCTCTTAGGGGGGTGTTCAGACCCTCTATTTAATACTTTATAGAAGCAGTGACAGCTTAAATCTTCTTGGATGCGTCTCTGAAAGCTTTGTATATCTGGTTTGGGCAGTTTATTCCATTTTTCATGTCAGATGTATTCAAGCTCTGGCAAGCATTTGTAATCTCCCATCTTCAGGTCTCTTTGCAGATTTTTATGCGATTAAAGTCTTTACTTTGGCTTTTACTTTATTCAAGGACGTTCAGAGCCTTGAAGCTCCTCTAGTGTTGTTATGGCTGTATGCTTTGGGTCATTGTTGTGTTAAAAGGTGGACAGTCGCTCTGGTTGAGTTTTTTTTCCAATAAGGTTTCTGTATTTGGCTGTATTAATCCATTCAGTAGGTATTAGCCAGGTGATGTACAGAGTTAGTGCGTTAAATTTTCTCACCAGTAAAAAGACTGTTTTGTCCATCCAACAGGTTCTTCCAGGATATTTGGAGCTTCCTGACCAAGGCCCTTCTCCCAGATGCCTGATTTGCCATACAGCCAACTCAAGGTAGGTTTATTGTTCTTCACTGTTACAATTTTTGAGGCTATTTTAGTCATGGGAAATACTCAAGTCCATAGATATTGTTTTATATCCTTGCTCTGATCCATGCTATGTTGCTTTTTGTCTTGACAATGTACAATGTGTGACTTTCCAAACTATTTTTGACTAATTCACATTGCAGCAGATGGACTTCAGTTAATAATGGCAATTACATTTATTTATTTATTTATTTTCAAAATGCAACCCCCTACACAAAGTGTGCAAAAGTGAATGCCCTTCCTGATGCAAACCATTCTTATTTTTATCTGGGCTTGAAACCTTTGGAACCTGCACTCAGAACGTACTGGCACATGCACCCACCCCCCTATGAAAAATAATTAGTTCTCGCTCAGGTGGCACAGCTGTAAAAACACACGCTGAACACCAAAACTGGGATCTCGAATACATCACATCGAGTCTCAGCTCTACCTGCCTGTTGTTCAGATTGGGGTGGGATATTAAAGCCGGATAGGGTCTCTCTCTAACTAATGCAATTACGACCTCTGCTGGCTGATTGATGGCGCCTGCACAGAGACGGGAAAAGAGTGCTTTCAGGGTGTGTCTCCATACACAGTGCTGATGCGCATTGCACTCATTAAAGTGTAGGTGACAAAATGCGTACGGGTGCTGTTCACGTGTCGGAGGGGGCGTGGGTTTGCTTCGTTCTCCTCAATCAGAGTGGGAAGCATGACACAATTGGACAATTGGACATGCTAAAATAGGAGAAAAAGGGGAGAAAATGCATAAACAATATATATATAAATAAAGAATAAGTTCTAATAAATATCTGTTTTAAATGACTAGAATATATGATACTAGTGATTTTCTTCTCGATTTCAGAATTTTTGGACTGGGCAAACCATTGAGTGCACATTTTTGTAGAAGCAAAACACAGTGTAGGCAGAATTTTTTATTATTGTAAAAAAAAAAAAAAAAACATAAAAATTGCTTTGGAGTAGCTGCCATGCTATATGGTGTGCAGTCATTGCTTCTAAGTCAATTATATATACACATCCAAATGCACTAACAAATAACAAGGTCAAGGGCGGCTACACAAAGCCCAAGGTAAAATACATTCTGCATAATGGGAAGTTTTTTTTTTTTAAGTAAGCACATACAGTATCATTTTAGCTCCTCAACTGGTGTATATTTAAGGTGAGTAAGGTGGACAATGGTAAGCAAGTTCTGCCTCCAATTATTCGATGCAACTCTGCGCTGGCCCCTGGGCTGGTAATTATCTACACAAATTCCACAAAATCTGAACACATTTATTAGAGATGACAGTGGCTCCTGGGCACCTGGTGACCACCTTCATCTGAACACAGTCTGTTAGTTTATGAATTTTTTAATGCTTTTCAGAGTCTTAATTAGGTAAATTAACTCTAGACTGTAGGTGTATGTATGTACGATGTTCGATCAGCCATAACATCAAAACCACCTCCTTGTTTCCCTTGTTTTATCAGCTCCACTTACCATAAAGAAGCACTTTGTAGTTTTACAATTACTGACTGTAGTCCATGTGTTTCTCTGCATGCTTTGTTAGCCCCCTTTCATGCTGTTCTTCAAGGGTCAAGACTCTCCCAGGACCACCACAGAGCAGGTATTATTTAGGTGTTGGATCATTCTCAGCACTGCAGTGACAATGACATGGTGGTGGTGTGTTAGTGTGTGTTGTGCTGGTATGAGTGGATCAGACACAGCAATACTGCTAAGAATAGTCCACCAACCAAAACTATCCAGCCAACAGCGCCCCGTAGGCAGCGTCCTGTGACCTCCGACGAAGGTCTAGAAGATGACCGACTCAAACAGCAGCAATAGATGAGCGATCATCTCTGACTTTACATCTACAAGGTGGACCAACTAGGTAAGTGTCTAAGAGAGTGGACAGTGAGTGGACACTGTGTTTAAAAACTCCAGCAGCGCTGCTGTGTCTGATCCACTCATACCAGCACAACACACAAGGACACACCACCACCATGTCAGTGTCACTGCAGTGCTGAGAATGATCCACCACCTAAATAATACCTGCTCTGTGGGAGTCCTTTCTGTGGGGGTCCTGACCATTGAAGAACAGGGTGAAAGGGGGCTAAAAAAGTATGTAAAGAAACAGATGGACTGCAGTCAGTAATTGTAGAACTACAAAGTGCTTCTATATGGTAAGTGAAGCCGATAAAATAGACAATGTGTGTAGAAACAAGGAGGTGGTTTTAATGTTATGGCTGATCAGTGTATACATTTCTCCACATTGAATGAGTAAAGGGTGTGAATTTCTTTCCAAATATCCTGAGTGAGAAAACAGAATGGGACACGGCATTCTGTAAACCGTCTGCTGGAAACTCCCTCATACTTCAACCAGCCGACAAATGTTTTGATATTTTTAATGTATTGTCTCATTCAAAGCATAACTCAGCACCTGTGTTTTTATGAGTAATGTTTATAGAAATTCATCATTTATAATAAGATGTGTCAGACAGGACTGTTTGGGAGATTTTCTTTACCAGATAATACACACTAATTGTCTCTTTTTTAAAAGATAAAAGAGTTGATAGAGTTAAGAAGCTGTTACACCTGGTGTATTATACATATAAATATAACATGAGATGAGACTGGTGTGTAAGCTCATAAAAGCATTGTTAGTAGACAGTCTCCACCCTACCAACAATACATCAACAAGTCTTGCTTTTAGGGATGTCCCGATCCGATCTCAAAGAATTTTTTAACTGATCGGTATTGGCTTTACTAAGGCCGATCCTTTGTTTTACGTCAGCATGTCCGCTGTGTGGAAATACTTTAAATTGGAAAGTGAAACAAGTCGAACAGTGAAGTGTAATGTCTGCAATGCGAGCGTTTCACGAGGCGGTAGGAGCAGAGCTTCGTTCATTACTGTAGAATTTTACTATTTATATGGTGTGTGAGTCAAGAATCACACCGGTTTACAAAACAACGTAGTGATGCACTTGCTTAATAAAGAAATAAATACACGGTATATTCACAAATTGTCTGGAGCATAACACTTTATTAACTCCTTCTGTTATGGTACCGAATAGCGGACAGCTAGAGTCATCGCGTTAGCCAAGCACGCTAGTCCATGCACTATGGAAGCCCCAAAGGGTCAAAACACACTCACTTCACGCAGAGACGTCCATCAAACCATTGTCACAATACAACCACAGAAAAGTTTGTTACAGTTACAACACGCATACAAGTACGGTGGCTCATAAGAAACAAACCAGATATCATTTAACCAAACGATCTACAATTACTACCAATTTGATACGGCACCTAAAAAAATAAACACTCAGTCGAATACAGCGAGTTTATTATTATATGATGAGAAGAGGAACCGGCTGTCTGCTAACACAGCAGAGATGCTGATTTTCCTCAAAAAGAACCTTCACTTCATTTTGAGGGTTCTAGTTTTACTACTACAATGCTGCACTGAGTTGTTTACTTTTATTTCGTAAAAATAAAAGAACATTAAGCAATAGCTTGGATGCAGGCAATTTTTTTGCTACAGCACTGCAGAGCTACGTATTCAGTTGTTAAACATATACATTGGATTAATTTGAATAACTGTAATGTACTTGAAGTGAGCACTGTGTGAACAGTATTATCTAGTTCTTATCCAGACAATATCTAGAAAATACAAGTATCGGTTTGAGACTCGGTATCGGATCGGGATCAAAATTAATGATCGGGATCAGGATCAGGGACAAAAAAACCATGATCGGGACATCCCTACTTGCTTTGCATGTATGAATGGGTACAATACGGGCAAAAAATCAACCCACTAGTAAAATAATTCCATTTTATATTTTTTCTAATTTGATTTCTAATAAAAGGTGGAGTCCAATATTTAATGTGTGTAACCTTTGAGAACTCAGATGGCATTGCATGAGAAGTCATCACGATACAGTGATAGATGTATCCATATGGCTTGGGGCTACTTCAGAAAACCGTTGTCACTCACTACAGTCTACCACTGCATTAGGAAATGCAAACTGAAACTGTACTGTGTAATGAAAAAGTCATATATCGATTGTTTGTTTTTATTGTTATATTGTAGTCAAAATTAATGTATGTCCCTTATCGTGAGTTTGTTGGACATCCTGTTCCAAAATCTGCCCCACCAGCGATTGTAGACTGTAACAGCCTTCATGTCTGTGAACATTTATTCCCATTTATTCATAAGGTTGGGCACTTATGTTGGATAAGAAGCCTTGTTCGCAGTCATCACTCCAATTCATCCTCTGTGGAGGCCACTGCATTTCCTCTGCACCAAACCTATCAAACCATGTCTTTATAGACTTCTCGTTTTGCATAGAGGTTACTGTTGCCTCAATTCTGGAAGCAATTCATTTTACATCAATGGTTTTATACATGTTAGCAATGGGTGTGGCTGAAACAAAACAATTTGGATTGTTATCCACATACATTTGGTCATAATTTTGGTAGCAATTCATTTTACATCATTGGTTTAAATATCAATATACCTCCTTGTCCATTTGATCAGCTCCACTTTGTAGTTCTACAACTACTGACTGTAGTCCATCTATTTCTCTACATACTTTTTAATCTGCTTTCACCCTGTTCTTCAATGGTCAGGACCCCCACAGGACCACCACAGAGCAGGTATTATTTAGGTGGTGGATCATTCTCAGCACTGTGGTGACAATGACATGGTGGTGGTGTGTTAGTGTGTGTTGTGCTGATATGAGTGGATCAGACACAGCAGCGCTGCTGGAGTTTTTAAATACCGTGTCCACTCACTGTCCACTCTATTAGACACTCCTACCTAGTTGGTCCACTTTGCAGATGTTAAGTCAGAGACGATCGCTCATCTATTGCTGCGGTTTGAGTTTGAGTTTCATCAGTGGTCACAGGACGCGTCCCACGAGGCGCTGTTGGCTGGATGTTTTTGGTTGGTGGACTATTCTCAGTCCAGCAGTGACAGTAAGGTGTTTAAAAACGTATCCACTCATACCAGCACAACACACACTAACACACCACCACCATGTCAGTGTTACTGCAGTGCTGACATTTACATTTTCAGCATTTAGCAGACGTTTTTTCCAAAGCAACTTACAATTATGACTGAACACAATTTTGAGCAATTGAGGGTTAAGGACCTTGCTAAGGGGTCCAACAGTGGCAACTTGGCGGTGGTGAGGCTTGAACCGGCAACCTTCTGATTACTAGTCCAGTATCTTAACCACTGAGCTATCACTGCTGAGAATGACCCACCACCCAAATAATACCTGCTCTGTAGTGGTCCTGGGAGAGTCCTGACCATTGAAGAACAGCATAAAAGGGGGCTAACAAAGCATGCAGAGAAACAGACGGACTACAGTCAGTAATTGTAGAACTACAAAATGCTCCTATAAAATGGACAATGAGTGTAGAAACAAGGAGGTGGTTTTAATGTTATGCCTGATTGGTGTATATGTGCCAGTTGAAGCCAGCAAGGCCCTTAACCCTCTGTTGCTCAGACTGTATACTGTCACACTACTGTAAGTCGCTTTGGATAAAGGTGTCTGTTAAATGCTGGAAATGTAAATGTATACACATTTGGTTTTATTGCCTCTGTGTACCCGCTCAACTGATTCATTAAAAAGAATCAGTACAAAAGAATGATTCGTCTGTAAATTAGCGTATTAGTTTAATAAGTGGTTTCATTAGTGAAAGTAAAAAAACTGAGATTTTGAGACATTCTGCAGTATCTACTTGCCGCATAAGTGTCAGTAAAAAGATTTGCATCACACAGGGTTCAGCACTGGCACTCCTGCCCTCAGGATCTCAGAGTGGAGGATTGTTAGGACAGATTTGTATCCAGTCTTCTGTTTCACAGCTAGAAGATTATGATTCATTCGTATTATTCTCAACATATAAGCCAGCGGAGGTCTGACAGACATGGAGCGTCCTCTTCAGTCTCCTAAGGCACCGCTGAGCCAGTCGTGTCCACCAGTGGGACAAAGCCGAGACGCACGTCTGAGACACAACATATGTTATTCGCCTCCACAACAGCCGCCGTGCCTCGCAGGGAAGCGTCGCTATCGTATTATGACAACGAAAATGAAAGAGGCACGCTCGTGCCCTAAGACCGTCTTGCGCAGGCCAGAAATAATATCAGGGATGAGGACGTGTTCGGCTGGTGACAGTTAGACCGGGAACTTCAGAAACAATATATCTGATTTTCAACTTTAGATGGAATAGTCGATGTGTAATTACATGATTTTTTTCTTTCTTCTAGGACAGATCTTTCTATTTTCCTTCCCATAATCTAGTTGTCATTTCCAGTTTGCAAATATAAGAAAAGAAAAATATGAAAAACATATCAATAGAGGCGAAGCCGAGATAAAAAAGGGTCTCAGATGTGATAAGAAGAGACTCGCCGCATTGTATGAGCTCAGTGAAGTATCTGAAGGGCTACTGCTTCTTTGTTTATGAGACCTTTAATTTAATCATACACAGATTCAGAACATTTCAGACCCCTTGACCCCTTGAATTTGATTTTTAATATATACACTGATCAGCCATAACATTAAAACCACCTCATTGTTTCTACACTCACTGTACATTTTATCAGCTCCACTTACCATATAGAAGCACTTTGTAGTTCTACAATTACTGACTGTAGTCCATCTGTTTCTCTGCATGCTTTGTTAGCCCCCCTTCATGCTGTTCTTCAATGGTCAAGACTCTTCCAGGACCACTACAGAGAAGGTATTATTTAGATGGTGGATCATTCTCAGCACTGCAGTGACACTGACATGGTGCTGGTATGAGAGGATCAGACATCACAGTGACCTCACTGTCACTGCTGGACTGAGAATAGTCCACCAACCAAAAATATCCAGCCAACAGTGCCCTGTGGGCAGCATCCTGTGACCGCTGATGAAGGTCTATAAGATGACCAACTCTAGCAGCAGCAATAGATGAGCGATTGTCTCTGACTTTAAATCTACAAGGTGGACCAACTAGGTAGGAGTGTCTAATAGAGTGGACAGTGAGTGGACACGGTATTTAAAAACTCCAGCAGCGCTGCTGTGTCTGATCCACTCATACCAGCACAACACACACTAACATTGATTCTGACCATTGAAGAACAGGGTGAAAGCAGGCTAAAAAGGTATGTAGAGAAACAAATGGACTACAGTCAGTAATTGAAGAACTACAAAGTGCTTCTACAGTGTATCACAAAAGTGAGTACACCCCTCACATTTCTGCAAATATTTCATTATATCTTTTCATGGGACAACACTATAGACATGAAACTTGGATATAACTTAGAGTAGTCAGTGTACAGCTTGTATAGCAGTGTAGATTTACTGTCTTCTGAAAATAACTCAACACACAGCCATTAATGTCTAAATAGCTGGCAACATAAGTGAGTACACCCCACAGTGAACATGTCCAAATTGTGCCCAAATGTGTCGTTGTCCCTCCCTGGTGTCATGTGTCAAGGTCCCAGGTGTAAATGGGGAGCAGGGCTGTTAAATTTTGTGTTTTGGGTACAATTCTCTCATACTGGCCACTGGATATTCAACATGGCACCTCATGGCAAAGAACTCTCTGAGGATGTGAGAAATAGAATTGTTGCTCTCCACAAAGATGGCCTGGGCTATAAGAAGATTGCTAACACCCTGAAACTGAGCTACAGCATGGTGGCCAAGGTCATACAGCGGTTTTCCAGGACAGGTTCCACTCGGAACAGGCTTCGCCAGGGTCGACCAAAGAAGTTGAGTCCACGTGTTCGGCATCATATCCAGAGGTTGGCTTTAAAAAATAGACACATGAGTGCTGCCAGCATTGCTGCAGAGGTTGAAGACGTGGGAGGTCAGCCTGTCAGTGCTCAGACCATACGCCGCACACTGCATCAACTCGGTCTGCATGGTCGTCATCCCAGAAGGAAGCTGATGCACAAGAAAGCCAGCAAACAGTTTGCTGAAAACAAGCAGTCCAAGAACATGGATTACTGGAATGCCCTGTGGTCTGACGAGACCAAGATAAACTTGTTTGGCTCAGATGGTGTCCAGCATGTGTGGCGGCGCCCTGGTGAGAAGTACCAAGACAACTGTATCTTGCCTACAGTCAAGCATGGTGGTGGTAGCATCATGGTCTTGGGCTGCATGAGTGTTGCTGGCACTGGGGAGCTGCAGTTCAGTGAGGGAAACATGAATTTCAACATGTACTGTGACATTCTGAAACAGAGCATGATCCCCTCCCTTCAAAAACTGGGCCTCATGGCAGTTTTCCAACAGGATAACGACCCCAAAAACAACCTCCAAGATGACAACTGCCTTGCTGAGGAAGCTGAAGGTAAAGGTGATGGACTAAACCCAATTGAGCACCTGTGGCGCATCCTCAAGTGGAAGGTGGAGGAGTTCAAGGTGTCTAACATCCACCAGCTCCGTGATGTCATCATGGAGGAGTGGAAGAGGATTCCAGTAGCAACCTGTGCAGCTCTGGTGAATTCCATGCCCAGGAGGGTAAAGGCCGTGCTGGATAATAATGGTGGTCACACAAAATATTGACACTTTGGGCACAATTTGGACATGTTCACTGTGGGGTGTACTCACTTATGTTGCCAGCCATTTAGACATTAATGGCTGTGTGTTGAGTTATTTTCAGAAGACAGTAAATCTACACTGCTATTCAAGTTGTACACTGACTACTCTAAGTTATATCCAAGTTTCATGTCTATAGTGTTGTCCCATGAAAAGATATAATGAAATATTTGCAGAAATGTGAGGGGTGTACTCACTATTGTGATACACTGTATATGGTAAGTGGAGCTGATAAAATGGACAGTAAGTGTAGAAACAAGGAGGTGGTCATAATGTTATGCCTGATCGGTGTATATGTGCCAGTTGTACCCATCAGTCTGTAACGTGGCTCATTTACTGAATGAATTTATCAGTGAGTCACATTAGGAGTCGTGTCCTTCTGTGGTGCCATATTGGCTGGCAGAGGGGGCACGGAGGCGCAGATGATTGATGTGTCAGCTTCTCTTGATTGATAATCACCTGAGGACCATAAGCGTTAATTAGCTTCAGGTGGAAGTTCCTCTATATATCACGGTTTCTCTCTTTCACACTTGCCAGCTCCTTTGCTGACACACTTGCATTTCACTCAGTCAGTCAGGTTCGGTCTTCCTCTGGTGTGCAATGTCAGCATTCTTTAGTTTTATGGGAACACAATGTCTCGCGTTTGGGTCTAGCGAAGGAACCTCCCTAGGAGAGTGGATTGTCCCAGAGGTGGTGTGTTGTCCCTTTTCCAGAGCAAACTCCACTTGTGAATCCATGTTATGTTTTTCGATTGCAGGAATCAGTACGTTTAAAAGGTTTCCTTTCTTTTTTCTAAGAGGTGGGTTCTTGCAGACGAGCGGAGCTGGCAGTTCATCAAGTGACATCCTGTTCTCAGTTCTGCACTATCCCTGTTCTATCCACTTTCTCAACTGCAGGCCGTGGATGTTTTTCTATTAATTTGACCACATTTTATTTGAGATTATTGGCCTTTTTGCTAGTGACTTTTAGCCACAGTATTGTTCTACCTTAAATTATCTACAGTATTTCATTTCTTGCAGGTGTGTGGATTTGTCTCGAGAGTCAATAGTGAGGCGCATCCAGGCCTGTAACACAGTCTACATTTGATCCATAATGATGAAGTGAAAATAATCATACATGAAATAAATAAACATTTAAATCACTTATTTACAAAAGGAAATAAGACCCTTTATTAAATACTTTGTGGATGCCTGTTAAGCAGCAATTATAGATGCAAGTTTTTGGATATGTCTTTAAATGCTGCAGCAAGTTGCATTACTGGTTTGGGCAGTTTATCCCATTATTCTTGGTAAATCCTCTTAACCTCTGTTAGATTGGATGGTGAGCATTTGTACGCTTCCATCTTCAGGTCACAATGTATATCTTGGCTTGGATTTAAGTCTGGGCTTAAGCTGTGCACCTTAAGAGCATTCAGAGAGACATGCTATAAAGCCAATTCAGTGTTGTTTTGGCTATATGCTTTGAGTCAGTCATTGTTCTGTTTAAAGGTGCTCTAAATGAGCTTTACTTTGATTATGATACTGTATTCGGCTGCATTTAGACATCGCTCAGTTCTTATCAGTGTCCCTTATGCCAAGTTCACACTACATGACTTTCCAAGTCGTCAGGTCACTGTACAGTTCACACTACACAACTGGATCTCTTGTAATCGGGAGTCTTTCAAGTCGGTGTGGCTTTCACACGACACGACTGGCGATAGGGGGTTTCACACTACACGATCTATCACCAACTGGAATCTGGTCTCCCAAACTACGTTTTGTCACAAAAACACACACGAGAAATGACGAGGTGTTTACTGATACCACGTCCAAAAATATACGTCAACAAGTAGCGAGTGATCAAAGTTTGTGCGCTGATGTGCAGTGAAAAAATAAATTAATCTGAGTGGATTTGGCTTGGATTGTTCTATAGTGAGTTGGAGGTTAATAAATATTTTTTGCAATGCAACGTTGGTGTTATGTTTTGTTTAAGGTCAGAAATAGTGTAAAACTTGTGTGTGTGCCGATGTATTACTGTATTATGGCCCTGTCCCGCCTTTTTACAATTCCTACCATGCGTTTCCCCTTACCCCGTATCCTACGTTCTCATTGGCTGTTCGACATAGCACTCGTTGCCAGTCGGGCAACTCAGATCCGGATATTTGACAAGCTAGAAATCTCTCTTCGCTCAGATCGAGTTGTTGGGTAGTTCACCAAGCGAACGCCGAGTTGCTCCTATGCCGGCAAATCTAGCGCCGACCAGTCGCTGAGCGAAAATCAGGGCAAAAATCATGTAGTGTGAACTAGGAATTACCAGAGCCCTGTCCTGAACCCTACTGAACAGCTTTGGAATGAACCGGAACATTGGTAGAAGCTTTCTTGACCAACATCAGTGCCCAGTCATACAAATGCTTATTTAAATTAATGGACATAAATTCCTAGAAGCTTTCTCAGAAAAGTGACTGTAGTTATAGCTGAAAAGATCACTCAGGAGTCATTCTATTTTACATTCTAACAAGCTCATGGTCAGGTATCTTCTTTTGATCTGAGATC
This sequence comes from Trichomycterus rosablanca, assembly GCF_030014385.1. NCBI lineage: Eukaryota > Metazoa > Chordata > Actinopteri > Siluriformes > Trichomycteridae > Trichomycterus > Trichomycterus rosablanca. The sequence goes on along the minus strand of NC_086010.1, from coordinate 10,249,210 downwards.
AGCTGTGGTGTGGAGTTCTGGAGAAAATCAGCATTTTTTTGCTTCTCCCTGTAATGATACTCTGCCAGAAGACACCAGACTCTATTGTCTGATCGATAAAAAGTAAGGGAAGAGGAAGGAAATGAGCAGAAATGAAAAGGTAATTCTCAGTAAATAAGGAGTGTGGGTTGTAGTCGTGGGCAGAGAAGGGTTAAGGTTAGGGTTAAGGTTAGGGTTAGGGTCAGTATTCTGGTAAATTGGACTACAGAGGCATCACTAACCATGGTAAATAGTCTGAACAAGTCGGGACATGGTTATGCCTCAGTAGGAGAGTGCTGGTATGTCTGCACATTAGTCAGCTCATGAACGTGCGACTGTTTATTTAAAGAATTTCCTCTGCCAGGCTCGGCAGTAGCAGGTCAGGGTCAGTCTTTCCTTCCCAAATAGGAGGTTAAGTTGATCTAATTGGCTGTGACAGAAGTTTGACAAGTAATCGCTCTAATCACATTGGAAAGAGGGGGGATTAGGTGGGGCAGGGTATCTTCACCAATCCTACCTCTCTTAGGATGACACGTCTCCTTCACTTTAACGTTGCTCCTCCTTTCCACCGAATCTGGGACTCTCCTGCGCCTATCTGCAGCCTTATTAGAACAGATCTGACTGCAGCCCAGGCACCATGTGCAGTTGGTGGAAGAAATCAGGGCTACCTAACGAGACCGGCATGCAGGACTGCAGCCAGACAACGAAGAGATTGGTCCAACATGAATGAACCAATGACCTTCGCTTGTCCTTTGAAAAAAAAAAACCTAGATAATTATGAAGAGCCAGTGACTTGTACATCATAGCCAGACTGCTGGGTGCATGGAGCTGTTCTGTGAATGCAACCGGATAACAATAAAATGTTATCAGCTCCACCTACCATATAGAAGCACTTTGTATTTCTACAATTACTGACTGTAGTCCATCGGTTTCTCTGCATGATTTGTTAGCCCCCTTTCATGCCGTTCTTCAATGGTCAGGACGCATCGGGTAAGCTGGATCAAGCCATTTTTGTCCCTTAACCTAGTCGTGTCCAATTACCCTGATTGCATCCTCCACTGATACAACCCTCCACTGCTGACTCGAGTCGAGTTCATATATACCGATCAGCACAGAGAGCCACACCCTGATCAGCATTATTCCTCAGCCCTGTGCAGGTGCCATCGATCAGCCAGCAGAGGTTGTAATTGCACCAGTCATGAGGACCCATGATCCGGCTTGCCCCTAACCCTATGAACAACAGCCAATCGTTGTTCATGCAGCTGCCCAGCCCAGCCGGATGGCATAGCTGAGTTTCGATACGATGTATTCGAAAACCCAGCTCTGGTGTGCTAGCGTATTTTACCGCTGCGCCTCTTGAGCGGCCTTGTCTTGGTGTGGGTTCTGGCCCAAACAGTCTAGCTAATGGTAGATGCACCTGTCAGTGCTCTTAACACTTAGTGCTGGTCCCAAGCCTGAAAAAAAATAGGACGGTTGTGTCCCAAAGGGCATCCAGTGTAAAAACTGTGGCCAGTCTGGTCAGATTTGCTGAGATGATTCCTAAATACGGTAGCAGCCAAAAAAGATACATCTAACTTTGGGACAACAGTTTGACAAAGGCTCATTTTTAATTTTTGTGAGAGAGAACAGCTTCTGGACAAGAGCTGGCCTTCTCGGCCGCTCAGGAGGCGCAGCGGTAAAAACACACGGTGGAACCAGTGCTGGGATCTCGAATACATCGTATCGAATCACGACTCTGCCTGACGGCTAAGGCTGAGCGGCCACATGAACAACGATTGGCCTGTTGTTCAGATATGGGCGGCACTAAGCCGGATGGGGGTCTCTCTCTCATGACTGGTACAATTACGACCTCTGCTGGCTGATTGATGGCACCTGCACAGAGATGAGAAAAGAGTGCTGTCAGGGTGTGTCTCTCCGTACACAACGCTGAGCTGCACCGCACTCGTCCAAGTGTAGGTGTAAGTGTAAAATGCGTACGGCATGCTGCCCACGTGTCGGAGAGGGTGTGGGTTAGCTTCGTTCTCCTCAATCAGAGCAGGCATCGGCATTGGCCTTCTCGTCCAACATCAGTGTTGAGAATGTGGATTCTCACTCATATAGTATGACCAATGTAAGTTGCTTTTGTTTCAAATTGCTAGAAGCCAGCCTGCTGTGTGGTAATGTTACCAAAAAAAAACACAACGTAGGTAATTATGGGATACACAGTATGGCTGAAAGCATGTCATCACCTGACCACGAGCTTGTTGGATATCCCATTTCATAACCACAGACATTAATAAGATGTTAGCTTCCCCTTTTCACATACAACAGCCTTTAGACCTCTGTGAAGGCTTCCCATGAGCTTTCCAGGCACTGATGCGATGAGAAGGTCCAGGCTCGCAAATAAATATAGAAGTGTATGTGTGTGTGTGTGAGCAAGACAGTGCTGGTGTATAGGTATATTACCCTGTCAGCTCTGTTCATAGGTAGTGCCATTGTGAATGGCTATAATGATATGAGTGTTGTCAGGAGAGGCAGCCTGAGTCGGCCAGACAGGCAGGAAAGGAGAAAATTGTTAGCGAGATTGAAGCGCTGATCAGACATCTCTGACAGGAATAAAGTCGAGCCGAGAAGAGGATGTGCTGCTTCTGGCCTGGTGTCTTCACACGGAGGTAAGAGTCCTAGCTAGGAAAAAGAATGTGTGTGGGTGCGCTTATGTGTGCTATTATTATTAAAATGTACAAACAAACAGAATATACAGAATGAGGAATTATTCTGTCATGTCTAGGGCAGAAGTTAGCAAAAGCCTGAACTGCATACAAATCAAATTTATGATGTGATTGTCTGACCATATATGCTTATATAATAAACTATATATGAAAAACCACCTCCTTGTTTCTACACTCACTGTCCATTTCATCAGCTCCACTTACCATATAGAAGTACTTTGTAGTTCTACAATTACTGACTGTAGTCCATCTGTTTCTCTGCATGCTTTGTAACCCCCTTTCATGTTGTGCTTCAATGGTCAGGACCCCCACAGGACCACTACAGAGCAGGTATTATTTGGGTGGTGGATCATTCTCAGCACTGCAGTGACACTGACATGGTGGTGGTGTGTTAGGGTGTGTTGTGCTGGTACTGTGTCCACTAACTGTCCACTCTATTAGACACTCCTACCTAGTTGGTCCACCTTGAAGATGTAAAATCAGAGACAAATGCTCATCTATTGCTGCTGTTTGAGTTGGTCATCTTCTAAACCTTCATCAGTAGTCACAGGATGCTGCCCACGTGGCACTGTTGGCTGGATATTTTTTTGGTTGGTAGACTATTCTAAGTCCAGCAGGGACAGCGAGGTGTTTAAGACACAGCAATGCCGATGGAGTTTTTATTCACTCATACCAGCACAACACACACTAACCACTAACACACCACCACTATGTCATTGTCACTGCAGTGCTGAGAATGATCAACCACCCAAACAATACTGCTCTGTAGTGGTCCTGTGGGGGTCCTGACCATTGGAGAACAGAGTGAAAGCAGGTTAAAAAATATGTAGAGAAACAGATGGAATACAGTCAGTAATTGTAGAACTACAAAGTGCTCCTAAAATAGACAGTGAGTGTACAAACAAGGTTTGTTTGGAACATTTTCTACTTTGTAGCATTACCTTTCTAATAACAATATTTTATACTCTAAGCAATTGAGGGTTAAGGGCTTTGCTCAAGGGCCCAACAGTGGCAACCTGGCAGTGATGGGGTTGAACCAGCAACCTGCTGATTACTAGTCCTGTACCTTAACCACTAGGCTACAAGTACCCTATATCACTGTTTAATGCATACTACGTATTCAGACATACTACCCGCTCTCATGTACTGCTTTTGCATACTGTTCAGTTTGGAAGTATGAGATTTCGGACACAGCTTTGGTGGTGGTAGCAATTAAGATGATCGTTTTTATTTTTGGCCAAAAGAATACATCATCAGGTATTTCCAAAAATCAACCTGACTGGAGAACTTGGTACACAACACACAACAGCACATATTTTCACTGTGCATCAGTCCAAAAACATTTGCTTTTTATTTTTGTGGCTGTTTCTGTCAAAATATGCTGAATAACATGTTTCAAAAAGAAAACACATCATATTAATTATTTGTAAATGTATATGGTGGAATCACAGATTTCCTTTCCCATGCTAGATAATTAGCCATATACCCATTTCCAGCTTGATGTTGTCATCACTGGATGTGCATGTGCACGTGATATGCATCAGTAGTTCCTTTCTTTAAGTGGATAATGCAAATAGGAAATTAACAGATGGACAGACAACCTAAATGTACACATCTGTTTTTAAAACGGCAGTTCGGCAATTTAAAGTGGTGAGGGTCCTGAGGGTTTGAGAGAGGGAGGAGGGAAAACACAATGATTTATTCTGAAATAAGGTATTCATCATAATACAATTCATTAAAAACTGTGCAAATAATGATTTAAATATAGCAATTTACACAAGTCAAAATAATTAAGGGGCAACATGTACACATTAACACACACATACTATATATAGGTGGATAAATAGATGATAGATTGTGTATGTATGTATGTGTGTGTGTGTGTGTGTGTGTGTGTATGTATATATATGTATATATATATATATATATATATATATATATATATATATATATATATATATATATATATATATATATATATATATATATATATATATATATATATGTATTTACATTGAAAGATAGATAGATAGATAGGTGTGTGTGTGTGTGTGTGTGTGTGTGTGTGTGTGTGTGTGTGTGTGTGTGTGTGTGTGTGTGTGTGTGTGTGTACCACTGACAGGTAAAAGTGAATAACACTGATTATCTCTTCATCGCGGCACCTGTTAGCAGGTGGGATATATTAGGCAGCAAGTGAACATTTTATCCTCAAAGTTGATGTTAGAAGCAGGAAAAATAAACAAGCGTAAGGATTTGAGCGAGTTTGACAAGGGTCGAATTGTGATGGCTAGATGACTGGGTCAGAGCATCTCCAAAACTGCAGCTCTTGTGGGGTGTTCCCGGTCTGCAGGGGTCAGTATCTATCAAAAGTCCAAGGAAGGAGGAGTGGTAAACTGGCAACAGGGTCATAGGCGGCCAAGGCTCACTGATGCACGTTGGGAGCGAAGCTTGGCCGTGTGGTCCGATCCAACAGATGAGCTACTGTAGAAGTTAATGCTGGTTCTGATAGAAAGGTGTCAGAATACACAGTGCATCACAGATTGTTGCGTATGGGGCATGCAGCAAAAGGGTCCAACACAGTATTAGGAAGGTATATACTGTATATATAGGTAAACAACAACCACTCTGCTGGGAAGGCTGTCAGATGTACTGTATGTCTGAAGGAATTTGTGCCCATTTAGTCAGAAGAGCATATACAGTGTATCACAAAAGTGAGTACACCCCTCACATTTCTGCAAATATTTTATTATATCTTTTCATGGGACAACACTATAGAAATAAAACTTGGATATAACTTAGAGTAGTCAGTGTACAACTTGTATAGCAGTGTAGATTTACTGTCTTCTGAAAATAACTCAACACACAGCCATTAATGTCTTAATGGCTGGCAACATAAGTGAGTACACCCCACAGTGAACATGTCTAAATTGTGCCCAAAGTGTCAATATTTTGTGTGACCACCATTATTATCCAGCACTGCCTTAACCCTCCTGGGCATGGAATTCACCAGAGCTGCACAGGTTGCTACTGGAATCCTCTTCCACTCCTCCATGATGACATCACGGAGCTGGTGGATGTTAGACACCTTGAACTCCTCCACCTTCCACTTGAGGATGCGCCACAGGTGCTCAATTGGGTTTAGTCCATCACCTTTACCTTCAGCTTCCTCAGCAAGGCAGTTGTCATCTTGGAGGTTGTGTTTGGGGTCGTTATCCTGTTGGAAAACTGCCATGAGGCCCAGTTTTCGAAGGGAGGGGATCATGCTCTGTTTCAGAATGTCACAGTACATGTTGGAATTCATGTTTCCCTCAATGAACTGCAGCTCCCCAGTGCCAGCAACACTCATGCAGCCCAAGACCATGATGCTACCACCACCATGCTTGACTGTAGGCAAGATACAGTTGTCTTGGTACTTCTTACCAGGGCGCCGCCACACATGCTGGACACCATCTGAGCCAAACAAGTTTATCTTGGTCTCGTCAGACCACAGGGCATTCCAGTAATCCATGTTCTTGGACTGCTTGTCTTCAGCAAACTGTTTACGGGCTTTCTTGTGCGTCAGCTTCCTTCTGGGATGACGACCATGCAGACCGAGTTGATGCAGTGTGCGGCGTATGGTCTGAGCACTGACAGGCTGACCTCCTACGTCTTCAACCTCTGCAGCAATGCTGGCAGCACTCATGTGTCTATTTTTTAAAGCCAACCTCTGGATATGACGCCGAACACGTGGACTCAACTTCTTTGGTCGACCCTGGCGAAGCCTGTTCCGAGTGGAACCTGTCCTGGAAAACCGCTGTATGACCTTGGCCACCATGCTGTAGCTCAGTTTCAGGGTGTTAGCAATCTTCTTATAGCCCAGGCCATCTTTGTGGAGAGCAACAATTCTATTTCTCACATCCTCAGAGAGTTCTTTGCCATGAAGTGCCATGTTGAATATCCAGTGGCCAGTATGAGAGAATTGTACCCAAAACACCAAATTTAACACACCTGCTCCCCATTCACACCTGGGACCTTGACACATGACACCAGGGAGGGACAACGACACATTTGGGCACAATTTGGACATGTTCCCTGTGGGGTGTACTCACTTATGTTGCCAGCTATTTAGACATTAATGGCTGTGTGTTGAGTTATTTTCAGAAGACAGTAAATCTACACTGCTATACAAGCTGTACACTGACTACTCTAAGTTATATCCAAGTTTCATGTCTATAGTGTTGTCCCATGAAAAGATATAATGAAATATTTGCAGAAATGTGAGGGGTGTACTCACTTTTGTGATACACTGTATATATATATACAAATATGTGCCCAAATGTGTCGTTGTCCCTCCCTGGTGTCAAGTGTCAAGGTCCCAGGTGTAAATGGGGAGCAGGGCTGTTAAATTTGGTGTTTTGGGTACAATTCTCTCATACTGGCCACTGGATATTCAACATGGCACCTCATGGCAAAGAACTCTCTGTGGATGTGAGAAATAGAATTGTTGCTCTCCACAAAGATGGCCTGGGTTATAAGAAGATTGCTAACACCCTGAAACTGAGCTACAGCATGGTGGCCAAGGTCATACAGCGGTTTTCCAGGACAGGTTCCACTCGGAACAGGCTTCGCCAGGGTCGACCAAAGAAGTTGAGTCCACGTGTTCGGCGTCATATCCAGAGGTTGGCTTTAAAAAATAGACACATGAGTGCTGCCAGCATTGCTGCAGAGGTTGAAGACGTGGGAGGTCAGCCTGTCAGTGCTCAGACCATACGCCGCACACTGCATCAACTCGGTCTGCATGGTCGTCATCCCAGAAGGAAGCTGACGCACAAGAAAGCCCACAAACAGTTTGCTGAAGACAAGCAGTCCAAGAACATGGATTACTGGAATGCCCTGTGGTCTGACGAGACCAAGATAAACTTGTTTGGCTCAGATGGTGTCCAGCATGTGTGGCGGTGCCCTGGTGAGAAGTACCAAGACAACTGTATCTTGCCTACAGTCAAGCATGGTGGTGGTAGCATCGTGGTCTTGGGCTGCATGAGTGTTGCTGGCACTGGGGAGCTGCAGTTCATTGAGGGAAACATGAATTCCAACATGTACTGTGACATTCTGAAACAGAGCATGATCCCCTCCTTTCGAAAACTGGGCCTCATGGCAGTTTTCCAACAGGATAACGACCCCAAACACAACCTCCAAGATGACAACTGCCTTGCTGAGGAAGCTGAAGGTAAAGGTGATGGACTAAACCCAATTGAGCACCTGTGGCGCATCCTCAAGTGGAAGGTGGAGGAGTTCAAGGTGTCTAACATCCACCAGCTCCGTGATGTCATCATGGAGGAGTGGAAGAGGATTCCAGTAGCAACCTGTGCAGCTCTGGTGAATTCCATGCCCAGGAGGGTTAAGGCAGTGCTGGATAATAATGGTGGTCACACAAAATATTGACACTTTGGGCACAATTTGGACATGTTCACTGTGGGGTGTACTCACTTATGTTGCCAGCCATTTAGACATTAATGGCTGTGTGTTGAGTTCTTTTCAGAAGACAGTAAATCTACACTGCTATACAAGTTGTACACTGACTACTCTAAGTTATATCCAAGTTTTATTTCTATAGTGTTGTCCCAAGAAAAGATATAATAAAATATTTGCAGAAATGTGAGGGGTGTACTCACTTTTGTGATACACTGTATATATATATATATATATATATATATATATATATATATATATATATATATATATATATATATAAATATATATATATAGATAGATAGATAGATAGATAGATAGATAGATAGATAGATAGATAGATAGATAGATAGATAGATACGGTATGTATATATACAGTATATCGGTCTGATAACGGTCCACCACCTATCAACAATGAGAGTCCAGTGGGAGTTGAATGATAAATGGGGTACTGGGTAGGACAAAGAGTTCTGTACAGCAACATGGGTCCTGGGGTGCTGGGTTCAAACCTCTGGGTACTTCCAGTTCTACCTCCCTAAATACATACAATTACTTCCTAAACTGAATGGTTGAATCTTCATGTGTTTTGTAAAGGATTGGTAGGAGTGTCCGATGACTCGTGGGTAGCACTGTCACCTCACAGCAAGTTGGTCCTGGGTTTGATTCCCAGCTTGAGCGGTCTGAATCCTTTCTGTGTGGAGTTTACTCTGGGTGCTCTGGTTTCCTCCCACAGTCCAAAGACATGCAGTCAGGTTAATTGGAGATACAAATTGCCCCGTGTGTGTGTCCTGATTGGCTGTATCTATCTGTGTCTGCACTCACGTCTGGAATTCTGATTATCAATTACAGAGTTAAGTGTCCCGGCCTTTCGCCAGCGCTGCAGTCGGGTTTGTTTCATGCCTGTAAGCGGGGGAACAGATCTATACTCCAGGGCCCGGCCAGAACAAGACCCCCCTCTTACATTCCTGAGATTTTTCCCAGAGATATTTCATCTCCTGCATATTTAAACTCCACGGCACTAAATCAGAGTAAACAATGAGATTTTCCAGCCTCCCACACAACTCCTTTGGCTATCCGTTTTCTAGATGGTACTTGACACCGCGAGTGAAGCGTCTGCATTTGTCATGTATACTTCGAGCCCTCAGGTAAATATATTTATCTTCAGACAAAATATTGAGAAATCTAAAACTCCTACCCTCTCATTACTCTGGATCTTCTGTCTGTGTCATGTTTCATGAACTACGTGGTCAGAACTTTTTTTCCCAGTTACATTCATAACCTGTATATTTATACACCAATTACACCTGATTTTACATCTACAAGGTAGACCAACTAGTGGATATGGTATTTAAAAACTCCAGCGCATGTCAGTGTCACTGCAGTGCTGAGAATGATCCACCACCTAAATAATACCTGCTCTGTGGTGGTCCTGTGGGGGTCCTAACCACTGAAGAACAGCATGAAGGGGGGCTAACAAAGCATGCAGAAAAAAACAGATGGACTACAGTCAGTAATTGTAGAACTACAAAGTGCTTCTATATGGTAAGTGGAGCTGATAAAATGGACAGTGAGTGTAGAAACAAGGAGGTGGTTTAAATGTTATGGCTAATCAGTGTATATGTATGTATATATACACATTGTGATGATGACTATTGCTAAATATTCATGCTCATCATCACTGTGGGATTCATTTCCATTCATTCACACGCAGCAAACATTTTCCATAATCCTAAATATAGGCTGTTGTGGCAAAAAATAGAATAGTTTGTGTTATAGCTATACTTTGCTCATGAGTGTATCGATTTATTTACACTATTTGCAATGTAAGCTGTGAAAACCTCGTATCTGCACCTGACCAATCACACACACACAAACAGTGTATGAGGTTAGACGTGTGAACTTGGGTGAGGATAGCTGTCTGTCAAACCCATAAAGAAAGCACACAGACGAGTGTGTCGTCTTGTAAAGGAAAGAGACGTTGACTTTGATAGAGTCGAATGAACGTGATGCTGTTAGTTCTGGGTCATTAATCCATTAAATTGGGGTGTTGCTGACACAGAAAGAGGGGGGTGCTATGGTGGCTCGTTTGCCCCCCTGATGTCCACCTTTAAAAAAGAGTTAATCCAGTTTCTTCTGTTTTCTGTTGTACATTTGTTGGGGTTTACTCTAATATTTACCTGTAAATTGATATTATTTGGATTGCAATCACTTACATCACTATCCTGGCTCTAAGGCAACAAAGCAGTCCCAAGCTATGATGCTCGGTCCGTGTACGTTTGGTCATTCATTTTTCACTTCAAATCCCAAAGTTGAAAAACTAGAAAACTGGTCATTTTACGTTTCAAAAACCAATATTGAAAAATGGGAAAACGGGGCGTTATTCGTTTTTCGTTTCAAGATCAAAAATCAAATAACAAACAAGCAGAAATTGAAAAACGGCTCGTATTTTAATTTTCTGAAATCAACATTTTTTTATAAGTTCAAATAAACACAAGAGCGTGCACGCGCTGACATGCACGTATTTACTTAATATATAGAGAGTGTAAATCAGACACAAGTGTTGAAAAAGTAATAATACCGTAACGACGTGTCCCCTGTTGTTCTGACTTTTGTGTGCATGTATTTGCTCTATGTGCAAAAAAAACAAACAAACAATATGGGGAAGCGATTTTCGTACTGGACGTTGTACACCGCTGTGGTCATGTTAGTTTATACTGGATGATCGCCTGACGTCCCAGACTCATTCATTTATTTATCTTGTATTATAGTATTTTTTGTTCTCGTCCAATAAACATCCAAAAATGTATAACATTGCACGAACTAACTCTGCAGTAAACAAGGAGCAAACAATAATTAAATATATTTCAAAATGTTATTTGGTTAGTTTTTAGTTAAAGCTATTTCTTAAAAGTGCATGAAGCAGAACGCTGATTAAAATGCATTAAATGTTGTAATAGTTACACAGTGACGTGTACGATTAGTTATACCTGTATTACAGAATTGAGTTCTATACGATAAAAATGTTGTGATGACGGTGATGTAAAATAATTCAAAGTCCAAATATTTGAGTGGGGGTTTAACGAGAACGCTACGTTTAATGTCACACAAGCTCAGTGCAAAACAACATAAGCACACCCGGAGACGGTCATTTCTGATATCTTCCCTACACACTTGCTCCCTATGCCCTAGCATAGTACACTTAACATTCTTAAAGGGCCAGACAATATATTTGTAATTCAAATTACACGACAGGTGAGACGTTAGAAAACAACATTCTTTTTCCTTAGAATAGTCCCCTTTTTTTTTTTTTTTTTTTATAGGAAAAACAGTTAGTGAAAAAATAGTGAATTATAAGGGCAGGAAAAACTACAGCAGACACAAAAGTCAGAACAGGGGACGCAGCGTAACGTTATTATTACTTTTTGCTCCGTCTTCTTAAAACTTGTGCTTGATTTACTCTCTATATATATTACGTAAATACGTGCATGTCAGCGCATGCACGCGCTTGTGTGTTCATTTCCGGTTTAACTTTTTCCGTTTTTCAATTTCTGCTTGTTTGTTATTTGATTTTTGATCTTGAAACATAAAACGAATAACGCCCTGTTTTCCCATTTTTCAATATTGGTTTTTGCAACGAGAAACGACCCATTTTCTAGTTTTTCAACTTTGGGATTTGAAGTGAAAAACTAATGACCAAAGGTGACCATGCTCCATGACCATGACCATGCTCCCTCCTTCATGCTTCACAGGTAGAATAATGTAATGTTGTTTGTGTGCTGTTTGACTTAAACAAACTTGGCAAGCAGAAGCATCTGAATGAATGAACAAGTTCATTCTTGTCTAGCGTTGTGCTACTGGGTCTGAAAACCTAGTGCGCTGCCTTGCTGCTCACTTCCTACCTAGGCTGATGCCTATATATAGGGGATTTTAACTTTAGGCAGATTATCTATTGTAAAATCTCCCAAATTGTTGCCATATCAAAATTTTATGGGAACATTGATGGATCCTTACGTTATGCAAAGCTAATAAGTTAAATATATTTATTTATCTGTAGGGGTGGGCATTTTAAGTATATCTGAAATCTGTTGGAACCTGTTGGCTTGAAAAGATTTAAAAAATACGTAGTGCAGAGCCGCTCAGGTGGCGCAGCGGTAAAAAGACGCGCTGCAACCAGAGCTGGATTCTGAGTACCTCGTATTGAATCCAGCTCTGCCTTACCGGTTCGAGGCTGAGTGGCTGTATAAGCAACGATTGGCCGGTTGCTCAGTTGGATGTGGGTCTCTCTCTGTCAGAATGCGATTACGACCTCTGCCGGCTGATTAGAGGCGCCTGCACAGAGATGAGGAAGAGTGCCCTTATGGTGTGTCTCTCCGCATGCAACGCTAGGTGGCGCCACACTCATCAATGTGTGGGTGGCAAAAGGCATCCGGCTGCTGCCCATGTTTCGGAGGGGATATGGGTTAGCTTCGATCTCCTCGGTCAGGGCAGGGTTCGGCATAGACAGAGAGGAAGCACGATGCAAATTGAACAATTGGATGCGCTAAAGGGGGAGAAAAAGGGGGGGGAAAATAAAAATAATAAAAATAAAAAAATACGTAGTGCAGAAGTGCAACTGATTGTATTTTATGTTTTGGGCAAAGATCAGATCACAATTTATTGGTAATTGAAGAAGAAATTCAAGTGTTTGAGTGCAAAGCCAAAAAAAAAAAAACCCACTCTAAACCAACCACTGCAAGCTATAAAGTACCAAAACATATCACACTCACTTTGCTCTACTCCTCTGCTAATGCTGAAACCAAGCCATTTTAATATTCGGCAGTTTCCACCAGCCCACCTTGCGTGCCAAGATCTAAAACACAATTACAGATGTGTTAAACTTGTCGTACATCTGGTCTGGGGAAAGCAATTCCATCCTATTTCTTTGTAATCACTGAAACAAAGGCTGTCGGTAGCGGTCGGAAATGTAATTAGCCGCTTCTGGCTGGCTTCGGGGGGCAGTAACGGGAGCCCGCTTAACGTTGTCATAGTGATGCTTGGGGAAAGGTATTGGCTGTCTGTGGCCAGCAAGACCTGAGTTTATTCCCTCATAATGGGCTTTGGGCTGAGCTCCCGACGGAGAGTTTGGTTGACAATCTGACAAAGTTATCTGAAGATAAGTAGGTTGGGGAGAGCGAGCGAGAGGGAGGGTGAATGGTGAGAGCCACCAATACAGACACGTAGTAGCATCGTATCATCACTCACCACACACACTCTTCACCTGATCCCTTTATTAGGTTTGTCTGGGCATTGGCACCCACTGTTTCCATCTTCTAGTCAGAAGCCACATGTCTTAATACTATTAGCTAAGATCGTATTTGACCAAAAGAAGATAGTTTTCAATCTGTTGTCAATAAGATACATTATCACCAGCTCGCTGCAATTTCCTTATAATTACATTTACACACCAAACCAAGAGCCTCATTTCCTGTTTACATTACCATGTGTTATACTTGGGTGGCAACAAGAGTATATTGAATGCATTGACCCTCCACCGCCTGGTATATTTCACCCATAGTTTTCCCAAAGCAACTGCTGAGCTCTTTCCAATCACAGCTATTGTTGCAGCGCTGATGGAGTATTTAAACACCTTACTGTCATTGCTGGACTGAGAATAGTCCACCAACCAAAAATATCCAGCCAACAGTGCCCCATGGGCAGCGTCCTGTGACCACTGATGAAGATCTTACAGATGACCAACTCAAACAGCAGCAATAGACGAGCGATCGTCTCTGACTTTACATCTACAAGGTGGACCAACTACGTAGGTCAGAGTGTGTAATAGAGTGGACAGTAAGTGGACACGGTATTTAAAAAATTATCCATGACTGTGTTTGACATTAAACTTGTAAACTGGGAAACCTTGTGTAATGAGTGACTACCGTTTCTGTCATGAATGTAACCAAAGTGTTTAAACATGATGTTAAAATCCTAATAAATATATAAATAAATATTCAAACATTAGCAGCTTCTTAAGACTAACGTTGTCGCTACAGACCTGTACATCTCATACGTGGCTAATGCTGCCAGCTTGTGTTATAATAACAGTCACGAACCAGTTAAAACCTTTAAATGTCAGCACGACCGCAGCTGATCAGCTTAATTAGAAGCAAAGGCAGCGCAGACAGAGATGAGCGGCCTCGTCATCACGAAAACAGCTGAGAAGAAGTGACAAAGACGTGGTATGAGTGCACGTGGACCGGAGTTTCAGGCCAACTGCGGCCACGACCGGCAGCACATGCAACGCCTGCGTGCATGTGGGTGTATTCGTGTGTGTGTGTGAGGTTCAGAAACTGATTTAGCTGCATCAAAGAGGGTGAGCTAATGGTCTCCACTTCTGAGTGGAACGTACAGTGGAGTGATTATTCATTACACGCCTATTTCATGGTGCTCATCACTCCGCAGGCTTGTTTTTCAGTCCAGCAGTGTTGAAATCGCCCGAGGAAACGACGGTGCGGACGACGGCGGCGAGACTCCGCAGTTGAGCCGATTCGCTGAGGCTTCCCCTGGTGGGCTGCCCGTGGAAATAAATGAAAAAATATGCTAAAGAGAAATGCCCAGGAACGCTGCCGAGCAATGATCTAATGTGATGATGGAGATTTAGCTGTATAAAAAATGACCAATCACATGATTAATCTGTAAAGCATTTATTATGGAAATAATCCAGTATTGCTCATCCTAATCTCTATCTGTTGCATCTGTGGAATATGGGTTTATTTATTTATTAAGATTTTAATGTCATTTTTTAAACACTGGTTACATTCATGACAGGACAGGTTACAGGTTATACAGTCATGGACAATTTTGTATCTCCACTTCACCTCGTTTGCATGTATTTGGACTGTGAGAGGAAACCGGAGCTCCTGGAGGAAACCAACACAGACACAGGAGGAACATGCAAACTCCACACAGAATCCAGTGTGGAGAGTCGAACCCAGGACCTGAGAGTCGAACCCAGGACCTTCTTGTTGTGAGGCGACAATGCTAGCCACTGAGCCACTGTGCCGCCTCAAACAAACATTTTTAAAATACATTTATTTATTTAGTGTTATAGTTCATTCATTCATTCTTTGTCTGTGTTACCACCGCATTCTTTGTTTCAGGGTCACGAGGGTACAATTCACTGGTACACAATGGACAGGTCGCCAATCAATCACAGGTTATTTATTTATTTATTTTTCCTATTTTATTTATTCATTTTCTCCCATTTTCTTCCAATTTAGCGTAGTCAGTTTGTCTTCCGCTGCTGGTGGAGCCCTGATTGCAGTCGAGGTGGGTATAATGGTCAGGACCCCCAGAGGACCACCACAGAGCAGGTATTATTTAGGTGGTGGATCATTCTCAGCACTGCAGTGACACTGACATGGTGGTGGTGTGTTAGTGTGTGTTGTGCAGGTATGAGTGGATAAGACACAGCAATGCTGATGGAGTTTTTAAACCCCTCACTGTCACTGCTGGACCGAGAATAGTCCACCAACCAAAAATATACCCAGCCAACAGCACCCTGTGCGCAGCGTCCTGTGACCACTGATGAAGGTCTAGAAGATGACCAACTCAAACAGCAGCAAGTCTCTGACTTTACATCTACAAGGTGGACCAACTAGGTAGGAGTGTCTAATAGAGTGGGCAGTGAGTGGACAAGGTATTTAAAAACTCCAGTAGCGCTGCTGTGTCTGATCCACTCATACCTGCACAACACACACTGACACACCACCACCATGTCAGTGTCACTACAGTGCTGAGAATGATCCACCACCTAAATAATACCTGCTCTGTGGGGGTCCTGGGAGAGACCTGACAATTGAAGAACAGCATGAAAGGGGGCTAACAAAGCATGCAGAGAAACAGATGGACTACAGTCAGTAATTGTAGAACTACAAAGAACTACAAATGGTAAGTGGAGCTGATAAAATGGAAAGTGAGTGTAGAAACAAGGAGGTGGTTTTAATGTTATGGCTGATCAGTGTATATATAGCTCTTTAGAAGTGTGTGTGTGTGTGTGTGTGTGTGTGTGTGTGTGTGTGCGTGTGTGTGGTTATCATGGCCAGGCCAGAGCCTCAGCTGTCCCACAGCTAAAATTGCCAATAAAGCTGAACTCATATAGATCATCTCAGCAGGGAAGTATGGACTTGTCACCTGGACCAACTCTCTTCTTTTCCGCCCCATCTCTCACACACACACACACACACTTTTATTATTATTCCTGGACTTTATTACAGTGCTTAAATAATTCTTCAGTATGCCTACACATAACCTTCACCTCAGTATCCATGTGGACATCTTCATGTTCTGAGTCTTTGTTATGCATTTTCTTTGAATCGTAGTAAACAAAGGAAACATGTCCTTGCTCAGCATGGTTTGGATTTAGATATGAAGATTAGAAAGATCTATTTTAACGGCTCGTGCTACTCGAGCGTAACTGTGTGAATAATTCAAAGACTTAAAAATATATTCAAAAGCAATGTCAATTACATTTGCATTAATCACAGTATTAAAGATTGCAACTGAGGTCATTAACCTGATCTATTTTCCAGAAGTCGCTTCCTGGGTAGCATGTTGCCAGCCTCAAAGCTTTGAGTCCATTATGGATTGCATGCCAGTACATTATCAGGCGCTCTCTTAATCTGAAAGAGCATAAGTGGCTTGACCGAAACGCTGTATTTTAATCATTTTTCCATTACGGCACGTTTGGTCAGAGGCGATTGTTGATAGGCATTTCCCTGCTCCTTTTGTTACTTGTTTGTCTCATTAATTCTTGATTTAAACAGAGGTTGTGGGGCCACACAACAGCTTGGCATTGCATTTTACAGTTTCCTTGCATGTTAAGAAGTGAAGGGATTGCTTGGTTGTCTGTTCAGGGAGTCTTGTTTTGGGCAGTTTGGAAGATCCACAGTGCCCCCTAATGCCTATACGTTGGATGACAAAGCTTGACAACTCCAATAAGTCTGCTGAATCTGCTGTAGATTTGATCAGGGACGCTGTGGGACCCGGGCTAATTCCTTAGTGCACAAGATACCCCTTCTGCATGTTTTTGGGAGATGGAAGGACACTAGAGTCCTATCAGCCATAACATTAAAACCACCTCTTTGTTTCTACATTCACTGTCCATTTTATCAGCTCCACTTACCATATAGAAGCACTTTGTAGTTCTACAATTACTGACTGTAGTCCATCTGTTTCTCTGCATGCTTTGTTATCCCCCTTTCATGCTGTTCTTCAATGGTCAGGACTCTCCCAGGACCACCACAGAGCAGGTATTATTTGGGTGGTGGATCATTCTCAGCACTGCAGTGACACTGACATAATGGTGGTGTGTTAGTGTGTGTTGTGCTGGTATGAGTGGATCAGACACAGCAGTTCAGTAATTGTAGAACTACAAAGTGCTTCTATTTGGTAAGTGGGGCTGATAAAATTGACAGTGAGTGTAGAAACAAAGAGGTGGTTTTAATGTTATGGTTGATCTGTGTACTCTCTGGCTCATTCTAGAAATGTCATAGACAACCTGCATAGCCAATGGGGAAGATAGACTTTCACAATGTATAATGCCTTTAGTTATTTCTCTCATGAGGAGACTTTTTCGGGTACCTCAGGATAAAAATTCACAGTAATTAAAAGTCTTAAGTAAGTGCTGCTGGGCAAGAGCTGCTTAGCTGGTCATTTTACATTTACATTTTCAGCATTTAGCAGACGCTTTTATCCAAAGCGACTTACAGTACTGTGACAGTATATTGTCTAAGCTATTGAGGGCTAAGGGCCTTGCTCAAGGGCCCAACAGTGGCAATCTGGCAGTGGTGGGGCATGAACCAGTCTTCTTTCAATTACTAGTCCAGTACCTTAACCGCTAGGCTACAACTGCCAAGATTCCTGGTCATGTGGCCTCCAGCACAACTCTTGCCTGTTTCCGGGATGCAATGAGGATTAAGTGTCCTTTATTTTTATCATTCTCTGTCCACTGTATCCGTCTCTTTAGGGTTTTCCCACACAATGGGCATGCTAAAAAGAAGTAAACTGAAAAACATGCCACAAAAGTGCCATCGGGGTTTTCCATTTTTTTGGCACCCCAGATCATTTGCATGTGTTTGTGTTATGCTGTCTTTGTGAGAAATTTAAATGACTTGTGGTAAACCGTAGTTTAATATTTGTATTTCTGTTATAACCACACCTTTATAGTAACATTTTAGTATTAATATACACCGATCAGCCATAACATTAAAACCACCTCCTTGTTTCTACACTGTTCTTCAATGGTCAGGACTCACCCAGGACCACTACAGAGCAGGTATTATTTAGGTGGTGGATCATTCTCAGCAATGCAGTGACACTGACATGGTGGTGGTGTGTTAGTGTGTGTTGTGCTGGTATGAGTTAGAGTTTTTAAATAACGTGTCCACTCACTGTCCACTTTATTAGACACTCCTACCTAGTTGGTCAGAGACGATTGCTCATCTATTGCTGCTGTTTGAGTTGGTCATCTTTGAGATCCTCATCAGTGGTCACAAGACGCTGCCCACGGCACCCAAATAATACCTGCTCTGTAGTGGTCCTGGGAGGGTCCTGACCATTGAAGAACAGCATGAAAGGGGGCTAACAAAGCATGCAGAGAAACAGATGGACTACAGTCAGTAATTGTAGAACTACAAAGTGCTTCTATATGGTAAGTGGAGCTGATAAAATGGACAGTGAGTGTAGAAACAAGGTGGTCATAATGTTATGCCTGATCGGTGTATGTACCAGTATGTAGGTAAGAGATGAACTGTCCCAGTTTTCCGAGCTCCTGAAAGGTAGAATTGCACCAATAGGTCCTGACAAGCTGCATGTCTGTTCTCACAGCTGGTCAGCTGCGGCCTGCCAGTACTGTACATTCAAATATGTTCTCGCTGCAGTCACAGGTTATAAGAGGCAGCAGGACAGACAGCGAGAAACCAGCAAAACAGCCCAGACAAAATCAGGGTAACAGGAAAAAATAGGAAAAAAAAGAGATAATAAACAGACCAATGTGATACGTGGGGCCTCATGGCAATATCGGTGCCCTCATAATATATTTTTTACTAATGTGACCCCATATTGTGTATTGCAGTCGGCATCACAAACTCCCACAGGCTATAGTTGGTTCCTTGGGAGTGGGGATTGCTGTCCTGCAAGCCTGCTTATTCATACAGGAAGTGGCAGCTCCTGCACTCTTTCTTTGCTGCAGGCCTGCATTTATATTATTCTTACTGGCTTAAAAGTGTGTGGCGGGCCTGTGTGCAAAAAAAAAAAAAGCAGAGAGGAAAATAAAGGCTGAATTGAGTGTGTCTTGTTCTCTGCAGTCTGTGTTTTGCTAATGGATTGCATTTATCTTATCTCTATTAATTTGGTGTTAGAGACAGTTAAGTGCTTTTGTTTCTGAAAATGATGCATTTTGCTAGTACAAAAATGACCAACAATAGACCACAAAAAGAGAGAAAATCACACAAGTTGAAGCAGTACTCCATACAGGTTTATTTGATCTGAAGAAAAGAGCAAAAATATAGGACGATATTCCAGACTCAGTGGTGACATACCCTTTGACTTCCATAATACAGTAACATTAATCTTGGGTGATAATATAATGAACAAATTAAATGTTTAAGATGCAACACTGAGCCGTATGTATTCGTTCATTCTCTGTTTTACCAACTCTTTATACTATTCAGGGTTGCTGTGGGTACAATTCACTTGCCTTTGTCAAGCACTACAATACAGTTACATGCACAAATGCCACTTAATGTCCAGAAGCGGCGTCGACTTCTCTGGGCTCGGAGGCATCTAGGATGGACCATCACATAGTGGAAACGTGTATTGTGGTCAGATGAATCAGCATTCCATGTGTTTTTTTTTTTTTGGAAAAAATAGATGCCTGAAATGCAGGAATGGATGTTTATTAATAAATGAAATGAAGTTGAGCAGATAAAACACGAAATATCTCAGGTTAATTCTGTCTGCAATGAAATAAAAGTCAAAGTAAATGTAAGAAACTGCTTTATCCATGCCGTCCCAACTTTTTCTGATTTGGGGGTTGTATGTTTTATGCAATATATTCAATATGTAACGTTATTAAATCATACTTTGTCAGTTTTGTATTAAAATATGACTTTTATTGAATATGAATTTATTTTTTCTAGATATAGGGCACGTCATTGACCTGGGTGTGGCTCACTCATTAGCATTCAGTAAAAAAAAAAATGGATGGACTCACTCGAATAATAGTGAAAGTGAAAGAAAAGGCTATAGAATGTAAATAACAGAACGAACTTAAAGAATGTAGAATTTAAAATATATATATATATATAGGTGATTCTTCAATTGCGGGCTCTTTTGACCATCTTAACTTTTGAAAAATAAAATTAGGAATAATTTAGTTTTAATTATGTCAAGATAATGCTAGAGCAAAGACTTAATGATGGCTACAATTGAGCTTATATAGAATTTTAATATTTCATATTTATTTGCGAAGTGGCATAGCAAAATGTCATTATGTGTTGGTAATGACGTGTTGCAGTAATGACAATTTTTACTTTTTTTAAGAATAAAACTAGATAGGCCATGCATTTGCTAAAGCTACAAGATGCACTTTAAATACATATAAATAATGTGTACATTTCTTTTTTTTTTGGTAAAGTACTGCCATACTGATGTAAATGGTAATGACGCTGAATAAATATACTCTATGATCAGGAGGAATACATGATTAAATTACTCACATTTCCAGACATTAAAATGTTAATCTTCTCTCATGGCTGGCATGTGCTTCCTTGCAAGTCTTTGTTTCCATGGTTACAACATAAACAAGTGTTACCTTCAAATGATTCCCTACAGAAACCATACACTGTTGCGGTAATGACGATAATGCTGGGGACAGTAATATATTGCTCAAAAATATGCATAGGTTTTGTTTCTTTTTAAGTTATTATAAAACTCATATTGTGATTTTTATAATGAATTGATCACTTTTTAGCATTTTATTAGAGCAGAGAAGTTTTAAAGTCTGGGTTGGGGACAAGGCCAAAGTAGCAAAATATTGATGTTTAAATCATCATAAAAAATGGAAATCATAATTATTTTGGTGTGTAATAATTTTTAGTGATGCAATGAATGATCTTTTTAATACCTAAAATATTTGTTTTGTAATAAAGTATTTTTAACATAAATTTATAACTGAGGGACGTAAAAGTTTCCCCAATTGAAGAATCACCCATATATATATATATATATATATACAGGTCCTTCTCAAAAAATTAGCATATTGTGATAAAGTTCATTATTTTCCATAATGTAATGATAAAAATTAAACTTTCATATATTTTAGATTCATTGCACACCAACTGAAATATTTCAGGTCTTTTATTGTTTTAATACTGATGATTTTGGCATACAGCTCATGAAAACCCAAAATTCCTATCTCAAAAAATTAGCATATTTCATCCGACCAATAAAAGAAAAGTGTTTTTAATACAAAAAAAGTCAACCTTCAAATAATTATGTTCAGTTATGCACTCAATACTTGGTCGGGAATCCTTTTGCAGAAATGACTGCTTCAATGCGGCGTGGCATGGAGGCAATCAGCCTGTGGCACTGCTGAGGTGTTATGGAGGCCCAGGATGCTTCGATAGCGGCCTTAAGCTCATCCAGTGTGTTGGGTCTTGTGTCTCTCAACTTTCTCTTCACAATATCCCACAGATTCTCTATGGGGTTCAGGTCAGGAGAGTTGGCAGGCCAATTGAGCACAGTAATACCATGGTCAGTAAATCATTCACCAGTGGTTTTGGCACTGTGAGCAGGTGCCAGGTCGTGCTGAAAAATGAAATCTTCATCTCCATAAAGCTTTTCAGCAGATGGAAGCATGAAGTGCTCCAAAATCTCCTGATAGCTAGCTGCATTGACCCTGCCCTTGATAAAACACAGTGGACCAACACCAGCAGCTGACATGGCACCCCAGACCATCACTGACTGTGGGTACTTGACACTGGACTTCAGGCATTTTGGCATTTCCTTCTCCCCAGTCTTCCTCCAGACTCTGGCACCTTGATTTCCGAATGACATGCAAAATTTGCTTTCATCCGAAAACAGTACTTTGGACCACTGAGCAACAGTCCAGTGCTGCTTCTCTGTAGCCCAGGTCAGGCGCTTCTGCCGCTGTTTCTGGTTCAAAAGTGGCTTGACCTGGGGAATGCGGCACCTGTAGCCCATTTCCTGCACACGCCTGTGCACGGTGGCTCTGGATGTTTCTACTCCAGACTCAGTCCACTGCTTCCGCAGGTCCCCCAAGGTCTGGAATCGGCCCTTCTCCACAATCTTCCTCAGGGTCCGGTCACCTCTTCTCGTTGTGCAGCGTTTTCTGCCACACTTTTTCCTTCCCACAGACTTCCCACTGAGGTGCCTTGATACAGCACTCTGGGAACAGCCTATTCGTTCAGAAATTTCTTTCTGTGTCTTACCCTCTTGCTTGAGGGTGTCAATGATGGCCTTCTGGACAGCAGTCAGGTCGGCAGTCTTACCCATGATTGCGGTTTTGAGTAATGAACCAGGCTGGGAGTTTTTAAAAGCCTCAGGAATCTTTTGCAGGTGTTTAGAGTTAATTCGTTGATTCAGATGATTAGGTTAATAGCTCGTTTAGAGAACCTTTTCATGATATGCTAATTTTTTGAGATAGGAATTTTGGGTTTTCATGAGCTGTATGCCAAAATCATCAGTATTAAAACAATAAAAGACCTGAAATATTTCAGTTGGTGTGCAATGAATCTAAAATATATGAAAGTTTAATTTTTATCATTACATTATGGAAAATAATGAACTTTATCACAATATGCTAATTTTTTGAGAAGGACCTGTATATATATATATATATATATATATATATATATATACATTATTTATACATTATTTATATACAGTATATACGTATATATATATATATATATATATATATATATATATATATATATATATATATATATATATATATACGTATATACTGTATATAAATAATGTATAAACCAATGAATCAATGAATCATAGTGAACCGATTCAGCGTATGGTTCAATAAATCGTCCGGCTGAGACGCTGGCTAGTCTAGCCTATGGGCGGGGTTAAGTGATTACCACCAATCAACGCGCGCTTATGCGGCTTTCCTCGTGCTGTAAAGATGGCGTTGAGAGAGCTGTCCTCGCTGGAGAAATTTCTCGGATTAAAGAAGCCTCATAAATACAGCACGCAAGGAGAGAGGAAGGTGAATTCATGCACTGTTCAGCTCACTGAGTTATAGGAACATGTTTATATTGCGCTTTAGAGTTTTATACTGCTGTAATTAATGACCTGGGAATGACAGGGTTGAGAATTCCGTGCTGCCAGCAGTTAGCTGTAATGCTAGCTGTGTGGTGGTGATGAAAAGCCCGGCTGTTGTGTTTGTTTCAGTACTGTTTAATCAACACATAACATAGTCTGATACACTGTAAACAAATCTCATCACGCCTGTTGTTTAAGAAAAGAACACGGGTTATTTAATGAAGGAATGTATGGATAAATGAATATATGAATTCATGAATGAATGGATAGATAGATGAATTAATGTATGGATAAATGAATGAATATATGATTAAATGAATGGATGAATGAATGTATGGATGAATTAATGAATATAAGGATGAATGAATGAATGTATGGATAAACGAACGAATGGATGGATGTATGAATGAACTAATGAATGTATGGATAGATAAATTAATGAGGGAATGTATGGATGAATAAATGTATGGATAGATTAATGAATGTATGGATCAATGAATGGATACATTTATAAATGAATGTCTGGATAAATGAATGAACTAATGAATGTATGGATAGATAAATTAATGAGGGAATGTATGGATGAATAAATGTATGGATAAATGAATAAATGTATGGATAAATGAATGGATAAATGTATGGATAAATGAATGGATAAATGTATGGATAAATGAATGGATAAATGTATGGATAAATCAATGAATGAACGTATGGCTGTATGTATGGATAATTGAAAGAATGGATAAATTAATAAATGTATGGATAAATGAATGCATGTATGGATGAATTCATGAATGAATGCATGTATGGATAAATTTATGAAGGAATTAATGCATGTATGGATAAATGAATGCATTAATGAATATGTGGATAAATAAATGAATTAATGAATGTATGAATACATTAATGGATGGATGAATGAATGCATAGATAAATGAATATAGATGCATGAATGTATGGATAAATAGATGTATGAATGAATGTTTGTATGGATAAATGAATGAATAGGTGAAACAACTAGATACTATGAGTCTGCAGATACAAAACACATCTTGAAGAGCTGATCTTAGTTAATTAGTAATAATATAATAGTATTTATTTATCTATCTATACACACGTATTCTATATAACATTGGGTACAAGTGTGTACATACAGAAAAATCCTAAAAATTGTAAAGTCACAATTAGAGATGGGACGATCGATCGGCTACGAATCGGTATCGGCCGATTTTTAATCAAAATATGCGATCGGCGATATTTCCTAAAAGTAGCCGATCCGATCGTGTGATATATAAAGACCATGTTAAGTTAACAGCTCAGTGGATTGATCCAGACTTTGAGCTACGAAGCACCAACCATCACATCACCATTCATCAACAATCTTACAGAAACCATCGTGAAAGCTCTTACGATGTAATTTTGCTGATTGTAATATTTACTTTAAAAAGATAATTCAACCCGGTCACATCTGAGTCGATTCTATCAGCACGTTATATAAACTCCTGGTTCACTTTGGTAAATCGTAAGCGGTTCTTACTTGTGATGTAGATTAGAACAGAAGACGTTACAGAGCCAATCCGAGGCAAAAGTTTATTCATTACCAAATTCGTTAGTTCAGGATCATCTGCTGAACTTTTAGAAAACTTTTAGCTCCTTAGACGGAACGAGTCTGACTCGGTTACAGATCTGTGGTAATAGCAGTTTAATTAAGCTTTTTAATGAAGCTTTTTAATGTAAGAGTGTTTATTTAAAACCACGACATTTAATAAATAACAGTAAACATGGAGAGATGACTGAGAAGAGAAACTTACGCTACACATAAAAACGAATCAACTCATTAATCAATGAATCACTTATAGCGATACTGTGAACAAAGCGTGTCTTCTAAAGGCACAAACACACACGCACGCACGCACGCTGCTCCGGTTTATCTTTACTGTGAGGCTCTTTTTAAGTTTATTTACTGCTAATCCCCCCCCCTTCCCGATCGGAATCGGCTATCGGCCGATGTCCCTGAAAGGAGATCGGAATCGGTGCCAAAAACCCCGATCGGTCCATCTCTAGTCACAATTGAACATCTTACTACACATTATCATAATTTGGGAATTCCAGCTAGAAAAGTCAGGCTATTCCATTTAACTTACTATTTCTTGGGTAAAGTAAAATGCCGTATTAAACCACTATGATGTTGAAAAATATATCAGTTTGATTAGGGCTGGGCGGTATGATCAAAAATATGTATCACGGTATTGTTTATGCCATGGTATATATATATTTTTTTTTTTGTATGTCTGGGACTTTTTTTATATGCCTGTGACTTATTCTACTATCATAAGTACATAGAATATAAAAGTTTTACCATATATAATAAAAGTTTTTAGTTCTATAAGCTTTGCTTGGCTCCACAAAATGACACAATATATGATGGAATCAGTATGTGTGAAATAGTTGCAATGAATTAGCACTTTTAGCGTTGAACAATATTCAATGGCATGTTACAGCTCTATGTAGAAATCCAACTTAAAGCCTACAATATTTCCTTTCTAACTGTTGCAGTTTAAAGTAGTCTTTTGACAGACAGTAATTCTATTATGTTTTTTTTACTTTCAGGTTCCTGTTCTCCAGAACAACAATGCTCCAGCCGTGGTTGGTTTAGTGACCATTGGCACCCACCTGATACGGGAGGCCAAAAGGCAAGACCTGCTAGGAAATTCACCTGAGGAGAGAGCTGTGGTGCAGCAATGGCTGGAGTATAGAGTGACCCGAGTGGATAATGCCTCTAAAGATGAGGTTAAGGTCATACTCAAGGTAAGAGGGCTTGACAGTGTTAGTAAAGCTGTAAGGCTGCATTTACATAATAAGCATTTTGCACTTGGTTCACCATGAGACTGGGCGCACATCGCTGCTTACCATGGCGTTTATGCCTTTGTCAGTCCAGTCCCAAACGAAGCCTGGAGCGGTTTGTTTGTCATGTATTCATATTCCGCCTCAGTCACATCTGACCAATAAGTGGAATGAAAATTCACTCATGCAAATAAGTCATTTCTAGTTATTAGAAGTATTTGGGTGCATCAAAATCATTTTAGAACTGTTTTTTTTTATGTGAAGATTCATTTTTTGAGGGACCACTGCTTTATTCTTTCATGGTCACAGAGGCTTTGGTTTCCCTGGAATCACTGGGCACAATGCATTAACACAGAGGTCCCCAACCACCGGGCCGCGGACCAGCACCGGTCCGTGGGTCATTTATTACCGGGCCGCCCAGAAAGAATAAATAATTAGAAATCGCTACAAGAGACTTTAAATATTCCAATACTCTTGGTTCAGTGTCTCTAAACGCTAAGCGCTGCTTTAACACATCCAAAACAGGACGCCAATCCACCACGGGGTCTTTGGTAAATGTTCTAAAATAGCGATCATTAATAAGTATTAGTTTAACAAGGTTTAAGGTGACTAGCAAAACTAACTAACAGCTTCTAGGTAACAACAGTGCAACCACTTTAGTTCTTGTCCTTTGTGAATTATGTTTGAAAAGCAATCTTCTCAGGCGGCACGGTGGCTGAGTGGGTAGCACTGTCGCCTCACAGCATGAAGGTCCTGGGGATCGAAGGGGTCCTTTCTGTGTGGAGTTTGCATGTTCTCCCTGTGTCCGCGAGGGTTTCCTCCGGATGCTCCCTCCCACATTTCAAAGGCATGTCTCAAGAATTGGAGACACTAAATTGTCCATGACTGCATTCGATATAACCTTGTGAACTGATGAACCTTGTGTAATGATGAACACTTTGGTTACATTCATGACAGAAACGGTAGTTAAACATGACGTTAAAATCCTAATAAACGAACAAACAAAAAGCAGTCTTCTCCTTATTGATTGCTTAGTTTGCTTACTTTTATGACCACGTGAAGACTGACCAACAGGCAACAGGTTATTTATTGTCAGCACTTAAATGCAGTGTGCCCTAGGTTTAAAAAAATGTGTGAACAGCATGCGACAAGGTTTAATACAGTCTCCCAAAAAAAGGACATTCTTCTCTCAGGACTGAGGGTCATGGCCTGCAGCCTAAAACACTTAACGTTACCCATTTCCTTTGCTGGTGTCGTCTCGATGTGAGACTGTGCTGATTGGCACGGCCACTTCAAACAGTACTGAAGGGCCACTGGTGTGTGCCCATGGGTGCTGATCGTCTCTGCCCATTCAGATCAACACAAGAACAAAGAGGACACAGCCAAGAGCTACGACTGGTGCCAGCAGAGAGCAACAATCTCAGAATGGTGGGGCTTCTTCATGCCTAACGTCCCGCTGAGCATTCACTGACTCCATTAGCCCTCAAGATGCCGAGGCGTATTGCTCAAAAGCTGTCCTGTCCCATGGGGAGTTCCCTATATAGTGTTTCCTAACACATACCAACACATCATTGTGTTCAAGTTTTTATTTTCCTGTTTAGCCTAATGAGGTTTAAGCTAAAAAGATAATGATGTTTATATGAAAATATATTTGATTTCAAAGCAATAAAGGATTAATTCAGTTTTGTTACGTAGTACAAAGTTTGTTCTGGATATTTCAGTTTTTTTTACACCCCACTTACTTACACGAGAACATTTCCCGAACTGATTCCTCAGTACTGGGCACACACAGTTCTGTAGAGTATCTTAAAGCAATGTTCATTTTTCACCAAAATTGGTTGTAAGTGGTTCATTTTTGACTGACTGACTGTGTGCAGTATGCTTGTATAATATTCTAATAATGATCCAGGGCAGATGTGTGTGCAATATACACCGATCAGCCATAACATTAAAACCACCTCCTTGTTTCTACACACACTGTCCATTTTATCAGCTCCACTTACCATATAGAAGCACTTTGTAGTTCTAGTTACTGACTGTTGTCCATCTGTTTCTCTACATATACCCCTTTTCCACCAAAAAAAACATGGTTCTTGAACCGGTTCTGTTCGGGTTTCTCTGAACGTTGGTGTTCTGTAGAGAACCGACGCGCGTTTCCACCAGTTTTTGAGAACCAAGCAGCGTCATCAACGGTGGGCGTTACATACTAAGAGTTAAGAGTAGTAATGGCGGAGTGTGTGGATTATGTGCGAGCATTTGTGCTGCTGTTACAGATGTTTGTTTTTATGTAAAAAGCAGCGATCTAACTATCTGTGATAAGAAGACGTGACGTGTTTGTGTCAGTTGTTATTTTCTTTAGTTTATTGACGTGAGAGGAGTTTTGCGCTTCGCTTTCACCGCGACTCTCGGCGCGAATAGCCGATTTGCTCAGCGCTCGACTTGAGCGATGAAACATCATTAAAGTTCCATAACACGAACATCCATCTGTGTGAAATAACCATCAAATCCACTCTAAAATACCACATGTATCTGTGTTTAACTGGATTTACTTCACGTGTGGTGTTTATGCAGCTCGGGGAATTGAAAAAGCTTCACGCTTTATTTTTCACGTTAAACGTGTTTCGTTCTGGCCGGGTCACTAATCACGTAATATCACACAATTCACTTTTTTTTTAATGCGCTTGAAAAATATCAGCAGCAAACTGGCTCAAAATGTAATCAGGTGAAGTTTCAAAGATAAAAATGCAGAGATAAGCTCCATACGAGACCCCAGCGGACAGCATTGTTGCTAACGCGCTATGCTGTAAAACACGACACGCCCACTGACTGAGGTCACGGTTCGGACTGAAAAACCAAGTATTCTGTGGTGCCAGATTGGCCCGCTAGTTCGCTGTCTGGAACCTCTTTTTTCCGGTGGAAACACGCGGTACCGGTTCTAAATCAAGTTCGGGAACCGGAACGGGCTCCGTGCCGCGTCGGTGGAAAAGGGGTAATACTGTTTCACCTGTTCTTCAATGGTCAGGACCACCACAGAGCAGGTATTATTTAGGTGGTGGATCATTCTCAGCACTGCAGCGACAGCCTTCCAAATGACAGCCCAAAACTCGGCTTGGCTACCACTGCTCCAATGTCCTTTG
This sequence comes from Trichomycterus rosablanca, assembly GCF_030014385.1. Lineage (NCBI taxonomy): Eukaryota > Metazoa > Chordata > Actinopteri > Siluriformes > Trichomycteridae > Trichomycterus > Trichomycterus rosablanca. The sequence continues at coordinate 10,219,716 of NC_086010.1, read as the reverse complement.
TTTGACCTATTTTCCATTAAGCCGTTGCTGTTGTCACTACATGGTTTCAATTAACAGCAAGGGCATTTTCAGGCAACCAGAGCAACTCTAGTAGGGCTAAAGAGGGCGCACAGCAAGAAGGTCCAGGGTTCGATTCCTAGGTGGAGTGGTCAGAGTCCTTTCTGTGGAGTTTGGTACGTTTTCCTCGTGTCCAATGACGGGCAAGTGAGGTGAATTATAGACACAATTGTTCATGACTTGAACTGATGAATCTTGTGTATGAATGTAACCAAAGTGTGTAAAACATGATGTTAAAATCCTAATAAATAAATATTAGTTATGTATATGTTGTAAGAGTTGGGAAAGTGGCGACATTATATTTTTAACTTATGTAAATAATGTTGTGATTTATTTCCGTGGTCATCGTTTTGCAGGAACTCAATCAGTACCTGGAGGATAAGGTGTATATGGCTGGGAACCGCTTCACCCTGGCAGACGCTTTGATGTACTACGGCATTCACAGCATCATCGTAAGTTAGATAATATGAAATAACACTTCTCAAGATATTAATGAGATGGGTTTAAGGTGAAAACCGTTGAGGAATGTTAGAAAGACATCCAGCAAATTATAGAACAAGAGATAGACACCTAGGGTCTGTTCTAAATCCTATTAAGCTGCCTTGCTACCTACTGCCTACATAGGCAGCTGCCTCAGTAGAGAGGATTCTAATAAGACATCGAACTTATAAGGCAGGTTATTTAGTCGCACTACTGAGACAACTATTACGCAGTTTTCACTCAGTAAGGTAACACTTAGCCTCAGGCCAATCAAACCAATAGGCTGAGGCGGTACAACCCACTAGCATGCCATCTCCATCAGTGTACCGAAAACAGGCAAATTATCACCGACAAGCCAGAATTTGCAAGTAAATTAGACGTGTACACCTTTACACAAATGAGATTTGTGTTACCATGGTTAGTCGGGAGTGTCAGATCTCTAACCAAAAAACAAATAATCATTTCGTTTCTTTACTGGGCAGCACGGTGGCTCAGTGGGTAGCACTGTCGCCTTACAGCAAGAAGGTCCTGGGTTCGATTCCCAGGTGGAGCGGTCCAGGTCCTTTCTGTATGGAGTTTGCATGTTCTCCCCGTGTCCGCGTGGATGTTCTCCTGGGAGCTCTGGTTTCCTCCCACAGTCCAAAGACGTGCAAGTGAGGTGAACTGGAGATACAAAATTGTCCATGACCTGTGTTTGATATTGAATTTGTGAACTGATGAAACTTGTGTAACCAGTAATTACCTGTCCTATCATGAATGTAACCAAAGTGTGTAAAACATGACGTTAAAATCCTAATAAAAAAATACATTTTATTTAAGTTGCTGTTCCCTTAAATGTGTGCTATCTAATTGTTGGTTCATTTATATTTTTTCTTTCCTCTATTAGATGGAGCTTACAGTGCAGGACAAAGAGAAATACCTAAACGTGACCCGTTGGTTTGATCACATTCAGTACTACCCAGGAGTTCGTCATCACCTGCCCCCTGTGGTGGTCCTGAGGAACAGGGTTTATCCAAGTGGCCAGCACTGACACCATCGTTTTCTCCTCTTAACTCCTTAGCCATCTCTAACCTCTGCAGGTTAGGCTTTTTGTGACAAGACAGCAAGGACAGTTCAGATCGTTGAGACGAGGAAGACTGCTCAGAATTTTTTGTTGGGGTTTTTGTTTGTATGTGTGTGTGTTTAAATTAAGCAGTGGGGCCGAGGTATCTTTTTTTACCTTAAGATGGGAGGGTAAAGCAAGTGTATTTAAGAGGGCTAGTGTCTGTCTATGCATAGCTTGAGGTATAAGGGAAAACTTGCTGCTCATTGTTGGCATCTGAGAGACAGTTCATGTTAAGTGACTTCTACATATGAAACCGGACAGACAGCTCATTTTTAAACTGGTTTGTTTGTGACCAGTTTCAGATTTGGGCCAAATATCATTGACCTGCAGTGTTAAGGAAACCAAAAGGCATGATAAGTTGCTCGAACGATCTCAACTCGAGCTGTTGGAAGATTAGATGGACTCTGATATGTTAGATATTCGGATCAGGTGTCTTGTAGTGTAAGTGTCCTCTGATGCCAAAATAATTTATTGATTCATTAAATGATCAATCACACAGTTAACTGGTGAGTACCTAAACACACACCACTCAGACACTGACATCTCTGGAGCTTATTTCATTTTCCATAATAATATTGAATATGGTGATGTATTGAGAAGCTGTGCCGTCCATGGCTGTCCAGTTATCAGAGGTTTGTTGCTTTTGTACATATAAATTCGACAACATCAAACAAACAGTTCTCAGCAAAATAAGAGAGTTTAGGAATCGCACAATATCTGTCTGGCTTCAGATGTAGATATAGTTAGGACTTATTTAATTGTATTTTAATTTAATTGTATCTTTATTTCAATTATATCCTTTCCCTAATTATGGATGCCTCTGACAAGGTGCAAATTTTGATAAGCTTAAAGTGTCCAATAAACAGTTTATTCCAAGCCCAAACTAATATGCTAATCGTAATAAATAAAGATGCAGCTTCTTCTCACATTACTGTCATTATTAAGGTCATAAGCCACTTTACCTTTTAAACTGAAGCATGATACAAAATATCCACATCTTATCTGGGGTATTATCCAATATCCTTTCTTGACACATCCCTTCTATTTTATCCGGACTTGGGCCTGGCACTGAGACCGCACTGACAAGTGCACCTCCCAACAGCTAGGCTTTTTCAGCCATCCCACCCCTGGACATTTGGTAATCATGTCTGTGCAGATGCCTGACCAGTTAATAGCAGCGCTGATCTTGGCGATAGTGACCTAGTGTACTTTAATGTTGCTGCTCAGATTCACATTACCTTTAAACTGGAGCATGATGCAAAATATCCACATCTTATCTGGGATATTATCCAATATCCTTTCTTGACACATGCCTTCTATTTTATCCAGACTTGGGCCTGGCACTGAGACCGCACTGACGAGTGCACCTCCCAACGGCTAGGCTTTTTCAGCCATCCCACCCCTGGACATTTGGTAATCATGTCTGTGCAGATGCCTGACCAGTTAATAGCACAGCTGATCTTGGCAATAGAAACCTAGTGTAGTTTTAATGTTTCTGCTCAGATCCACATTTGCACTTGCAATCCATACTGATTAAAAAACCAGCTTTTGCAGTTTTAATGTTTTTTAGTTTTGTTTGTAGTTTAAGTTATATAAAGACGTGAAGGTTTTTTCTGTTTGGATTAGAACAGCAGCAAGTGAATGTCTCAAATCAGCTGTCAGGACTTTAACTCGGTTTAAATGTCTGCTGTTGGAAATGAATTTAAACCACTTTTTTAGCTGATGGCATTTGACATTATCCACCATTCGTATGTTAATAAAAAAAGCATGAAGACACAACTTACAACAATCTACGTTTGTTTTTTTTCAGCCATCTCACCCCTAGACATTAGCCAATCATTGTTCGAACAGCTACTATGTTGTGGGGTTATTACTCAGTAAGCTTATTTGGTTTTGCATATTTAGGGTTCTTATGGCCCATGGGAAAAAAACTGTTCGAGTCTGGTGTTCCGCGTTTTCAGTGACCTGTAGCGCCTGCCTGAGGGCAACCGATCGAAGAGGTGATGTGCTGGGTGGGAGTAGTCACTGAGGATGGCTGAGCACCGTCTGAGGCAGCAGGAGCTGGAGATGTCCTCCATGCAGATGCCTGACCGGTAAATAGCACAGCTGATCTTGGCAATAGTGACCTAGTGTACTGTAATGTTGCAGCTCAGATCCATATTTGCAGACTATAACATGCACTTACAATTCATACTAGTACGGTTTATGGTTTAAGTAAAATAAAGGCGTGAATGTTTTATGTTTTTTTTTTCCTGTTTGGATCAGAAGGGCAGCAAGTGAATGAGTTTGTACAGCGAGCTGCCACATGCACACTGAGGGTGGGAGAGAGTCTTAAATCAGCTGTAGGGGCTTTAGGTTCAAACGTCTGCTGGTGGAAATGAATCTGAACTGCTTTTTTTAAGCAACAGCATTAATCGAGCAATGACTTGACAGTTATCAGCTGATCGTTTATTTGACTGTTAAGAAAAAAATAAAAAAGCACTAGGGCACAACCTTCAACTGTTTTATAGCGTCACTGGTATTTAGCTGTAATATTTTCTCATTACATTGATTGGTGAATTGTGGTTGTATGGACCATGAGAGTGGCTGTAGAAATGAGTCTTGAGCAGTTCTATACTAGATGTTGGCAGATCATTGTAGTTCCGTTGTAAATGCTTACTTCTGTTGGTGGAGAGGTGAAGTTCCAAGTCCTACAGCCAATCTGCATCAGATTAATTATATATAGATTTACTAGTAATTACAACCCCAAATCATTTATTTATTTATTTTTTTTCCAAAAAAGACCTGGCATGCTGATTCATCTGACCACAATACACGTTTACACTGTGATTTTTTGCACAGTAAAGTTTTAAGTGGCATTTGTGCATGTAACTCTGTATTGTAGTGCTTGACAGGTTTGCCAAAGTAATCCCTCACCCATGTGGTTATATCAGCTATTGTTGAGTGGCGGTTCTTGATGCAGTGCCGTCTGAGGGATCGAAGATCAGGGGCGTTCAGCTTAAACTTGCGTCCTTGGACTTTGCACACTGAAATTCCTCCCGATTTCTTGAATCGTTTAATGATATTATGCAAATCCCTTCCAATCTTTCTTTGAGGTACATTGTTTTTAATCATTTCAATCATTTTCTCACACATTTGTTGACAGACTGGAGATCTTCTGATCATCCCATTTGTTCTGATTTGTATCTCTCTGTCTGAGCAGCAATGTTTGTAGTTGTACGGTCAGTGCTCACTGTTTAGGCCTGGCATGAAGTGTTTGTTCTGTGGGCCAAAGGGCAGGCTACCAGCTGCATCTGGCAAACCAGTGTTGGTCCCGCTTCCACTTCTCAGTGTCTATTCCACAGCCGGTCGCCAAGGAGCGACTCCACATTATTTCATCATTTTACCCACCATCTTCCACCCTGAGCTAGGAAAATCCTATTGTGGCACAAAGTGGGGTTTCAGCTCTGTCCAAATGAACACCAGCTGAAGCACTGGCAACATCAGATCTAAGCATGGTGCATTTCTTTGAGGTGACTGTAATAAGATTCTTCATTTTCAGGACTGTAACTTGAAGTAGAGGTTGAATATCTGTAAGTGATAAACTGAGTTAGAGAATTAAGTCAAAGAATGGCTTGTTTGTGAGCTGGATTTCTCTAAAAATGTCTCTTGCACAGATTTGATTGAATTCTTTTATGGTCTTTGTAGTGGAAATCCTTTAATAATGGAAGTTTGGGAAATGCAAGCAGGCCGTTGCGCTTTACTGTTCCGCTGTGCAAATGCTGACAAACATCCCTTTGTTCTTTATTGTACTTCCTCTCTTCGAAGTCTCCTGTATAAAATAGCAGCCACGGATAAGCCACACTTGTTATTTAACGTCAACGCAGACTTGCCTTGTGCCCATGAATTAATGAAAATAAAAAATGAACTGAACTTTTTTGTGTCGTTATTGGTTCGTCCTGTTGTTGACAACCGGGCCCTTGTGAGGAACTTGGTGAGGTTTTTAAGAAAGTGAAACGAAGCAATATGTGTTTAAAGCAGTACAAAATGGTGAAGGAACACAAATCAAGCAGTCATTTGAACAGGCCTTGTGACCAAACAGTGGAGCATTTGTTTTCTTACTTATTTCTGTCCCCATCACATTTAACTGTGTTGGATAATCTAAGAAAAGCTTTTGCATTAATTTGTGGTCTGGAAATAAAGTACAAATGACATTTTACTGACCTTGCAAACAATAAACTGTAGTTAAGGCACCTGGACACTTAACCATAAGCTTGTTTTAAATTTTTAAATGTGTCTGACCAGGCATAACAATATGAACGCTGACAGGTGAAGCAAATAACACTGATTATCTCTTCATCACGGCTCCTGTTAGTGGGTGGGATATATCAGGCAGCAAGTGAACGTTTATCCTCACAGTTGATGGGTGTAAGGATTCGAGCGAGTTTGACGATGGCTAGACGACTGGGTCAGAGCATCTCCAAAACTGCAGCTCTTGTGGGGTGTTCTCAGTCTGCAGTGGTCGATATCTATCAAAAGTGGTCCAAGGAAGGAACAGTGGTAAACCGGCGACAGGGTTATGGGCAGCCAAAGCTCATTGATGCACGTGGAGAGCAAAGGCTGACGAGCTACGATCCAACAGACGAGCTACTGTAGCTCAAATTGCTGAAGAAGTTAATGCTGGTTCTGATAGAATAGAAGGTTTCAGAATACACAGTGCATCACAGTTTGATGCGTATGGGGCTGCATAACCACAGACCAGTCAGGGTGCCCATGCTGACCCCGTCCCTGTTTGAAAGCGCCAACAATGGGCACGTGAGCATTGGAACTGGACCACGGAGCAATGGAAGAAGGTGGCCTGGTCTGATACATCATCACGTGGAGGGCCGGGTGCGTGTGCGTCGTCTACCTGGGGAACACCTGGCACCAGGATGCACTATGGGAAGAAGGCGAGCCGGCGAAGGCAGTGTGATGTTTGGGCAATGTTCTGCTGGGAAACCTTGTGTTCTGCCATCCATGTGGATGTTACTTTGACACGTACCACCTACCTAAGCATTGTTGCAGACCATGTACACCCTTTCATGTAAACAGTATTCCCTGATTTTTGTGGCCTCTTTCAGCAGGATAATGCGCCCTGCCACAAAGCAAAAATGCTTCAGGAATGGTTTGAGGAGCACAACAACGAGTTTGAGGTGTTGACTTGTCCTCCAAGTTCCCCAGATCTCAATCCAATCGAGCATCTGTGGTATGTGCTGGACAAGCAAGTCCGATCCATGGAGGCCCCACCTCGCAACTTACTGGAGTTAAAAGATCTGCTGCTGACATCTTGGTGCCAGATATCCCAGCACATCTTCAGGGGTCTAGTGGAGTCCATGCCTTGACTGGTCAGGGCTGTTTTGGCAGCAAAAGGGGGTCCAACACAATATTAGGAAGGTGGTTACTATGTTCATCCAATATATTCAGGCAGTCACAGAGTCATGGACAAGCCTTTGTGATTTCCATGCTGCTTGATGCATTTACTCAGCATCAAAACATCAAGCTTCCTAAGGGCAAGTCTTTTCCGTTCTTCCACCTCTGTGCAAGAAATATCCAGCTGCTAAATTCCCAGTGCTCCTTACTTAAAAAGGTGCTGTGAGAACATGTGTGTGACCCTAGGCACAGGGATGAAACTCAAATTCAGGAACAGATGACACACAGTTCCAGAATTTAAGGATGCACTCTGTGGTACCCTGCCCCAGCTGCATGAAGCGTGTCTTTTCGCTCTGGAGAACATGCATAGATCTTGTGCAGTGTGATCATCTGCTCAGTGAAGGAGCTGTAGATGTGTCTTGAGGGCACCAGAGGTTTTGGAGAAGGAGGGTGAAGAGGGGGACGTACAGTGGAAGTGGTGATAAAGAGTGCATCGTCAGAACACTGATCAGCCATAACATTAAAACCACCTCAACCACTTCAACACTCGCTGTCCATTTTATCAGCTCCACTTACCATATAGAAGCACTTTGTAGTTCTACAATTACTGACTGTAGTCCATCTGTTTCTCCCCTTTCACTTTGTTCTTCAATGGTCAGGACCACCACAGAGCAGGTATTATTTAGGTGGTGGATGATTCTCAGCACTGCAGTGACACTGACATGATGGTGGTGTGTTAGTGTGTGTTGTGCTGGTATGAGTGGATCAGACACAGCAGTGCTGCTGGAGTTTTTAAATACCGTGTCCACTCACTGTCCACTCTATTAGACACTCCTACCTAGTCGGTCCACCTTGTAGATGTAAAGTCAGAGACGATCGCTCATCTATTGCTGCTGTTTGAGTCGGTCATCTTCTAGACCTTCATCAGTGGTCAATGGATGCTGCCTACGGGGCGCTGTTGGCTGGATATTTTTGGTTGGTGGACTATTCTCAGTCCAGCAGTGACAGTGAGCTGTGTCTTATCCACTCATACCACCACCATGTCAGTGTCACTGCAGTGCTGAGAATGATCCACCACCTAAATAATACCTACTCTTTAGTGGTCCTGGGAGAGTCCTGACCATTGAAGAACAGCATGAAAGGGGGCTAACAAAGCATGCAGAGAAACAGATGGACTACAGTCAGTAATTGTAGGACTACAAAGTGCTGATAAAATAGACAGTGAGTTTTAATGTTATGGCTTTCTGTGCAACCACAATACAGATAAACTTTGTAGGTATACAAGCCAGAATATTGTCTTTCCAGAAGAGCAGAGGCTGTTCTAGATGCAATATTAAGACAAAGAACATTTTCCTGTCCATGATTTTAGATCTGTGTTAAGGTGTTAACTAAAACAGCATCTTTTCACATGTGTTCTCACAGCAGTGTCGTTACAGGACGGTTTGATGAGAAGGTATGTGTTCATCTACCCGCCGAATCCAGGCTACCCTCTATTCCCTACAGGTCTTAGCGCAGAACTTCAGTCAGGCCGCCTCTCCTAATGTCTTCTGATAGGATGTCTCGAGGCAGCCGTGGGAAGTGATACTAAAAGTAATTGCAACTGAAATGGTGTGACAAAGAGAATCGCTTTTAAAAGCACTCTCAGGAGTTTGAGAGATGGAACATAAAAAGTAGCACCAGAGCACCCCTTAGCTACTAGCCCTAACGACATATAAAAAAAATACCAACAGAAACAGGTCCTCGTTAGCGTCGCCTGGTCTCATCTGCATACAGGGGGCTTGTAGTATACAACAGACCCTGATCTGGGCTAATTTATTTTATCCTGGAGTGAAATTGAGGTTCTCGTTTGCTTGTTGCTCTTTAAAAATCATTTCAAATTATGTAACTAATACAAGAATCTGTAAACGGGCCATGTTTTAAAACTGGATGGTGCGGTGGCTTAGTGGGTAGCACTGTCACCTCACAGGCAAGAAGGTCCTGGGTTCGATCCCCAGGCGGGGTGGTCCGGGTCCTTTCTGTGTGGAGTTTGCATGTTCTCCCCATGTCTGCATGGGTTTCCAACGGGAGCTCCGGTTTCCTCCCACAGTCCAAAAACATGCAGTCAGGTTAATTGGAGACACTGAATTGCCATATAGGTGAATGGGTGTGCGTTTGTGTGTCTGCCCTGAGACGGACTGGCGCCCCGTCCAGGGTGTTACTGCGTGCCTTGCGCCCATTGAAAAGCTGGGATAGGCTCCAGCCCCCAACCTACCCCTTTTTTGTCTGTGAATTTTCATTTGCACTTGGGCATTTTTTTAAGAGAAGTGTGAGAAGGTGGGACCTAAAGAGAAAGATGAAATCAGTACAAAAGACTACAAACTTGCATCCCGGACATTTTTGGTGATTTAGAAATCCCCGCCGAATGCATTTTTTAGGTCCAAAAAAGAGGACATGTCCAGGGAAAAAGTGGATGTATGGTCACCCTACTGTTGCTGCAGTTGGAAGTATATAATTGTCTTAATATAATCAATGTGTTGCACCTTTTAGCAATTGTAGTGGCTGAAACACATGAATTAAAAAATTAGAAGGGGTGGCAACCAAGTTGGCCAGTGGGATATTCCACTAGCACACCACTGCTCGGATTCTGAACTCTTCGAGTTGACTGGGTGCCCCCTAGAAGGCAAAATTGGCGGGGCCTGCAGGAGACAGAATCCACCAAAGTATGGGCAAATAAGAAGGGGTTGGTGGACTGCACACACATCAGTGTGTAGGTGTGTCAGGCAAATATACCCTCCTCGGATGTGATCGGGTTACCAGCAACAAAAGACTAATTGGCTAGGTCGCTTAGGTGGCGCAGCGGTAAAACACGCTAGCACACCAGAGCTAGGATTTCGAATACTCAGCTCTGCCATTCGGTTTGGCTGTTGTTCCCAGGGGTTCCTCTTAATCCTGGTGCAATTACGACCTCTGCTGGCTGATTGAGGAATAATGCTGATCAGGGTGCGACTCTCCGTGCACAAAGCTGATCCGCACATGAACTCGCCTCGTGCAGGAGGTAAAGATGCAGTCGGTACTGCACACTTGTCGGAGGGGGCGTGTGTCAGTTGCGAAGCTCCTCAGTCAGCAGTGAAGGGCTGTATCGGTAGAGGTGAGGTGTAACACAATCAGGGTAATTGGATACGACTAGATTAGAGGGAAAAAAGGGATGTCCCAATACTTTTGCCCATATAGTACAGACAAAGACACTTTCCACTTGGCTTTAGCAAAGATAAATAAATAAATAACAAAAGCTTCATTTGCATTTAGAGCATCTACTGTATGTTTTGCTATGTCTCTTCTAATTGTACCAGATTATTAAAGTAATTATCTCAAGTGAAATGTGGACTGGTAGACCACCACGCTAGCCCTAGGGTCGTGTCAAACACAAGTTTATGTCCTGCTAATGAGTTCTCGCAAACAACAAGACATCATTTTAAGCAGTGTTTTGCTGCAGAGCAAAATCATTCCATCTAGGTTATGTTCCCATAAGCAATAATTACGCACCAAGCTGCATTAGTTACAGATGTCAGTGCCATTTGGGTTTAATTAAACTGACTTAAACTAGACCAGTGGTTGCGGGCTAGACAAACATAAAAATACATTTTTAATATAGTGACAATACTTCTTTTTATACTTTTTTGCATTTCACCCCCTTTTCCTCCCAATCTAGTTCTATCCAGTTACCCGACTGCGTTTCACTGCTGCGGACCTTCACTCCTGACCCGTGTGCTTTTTTTTCACCTGCATGAAGCCAATTCATATTGGGCTCCGGTGGCTAAGTGGGTAGCACTGTCGCCTCACAGCAAGAAGGTTCTGGGTTCGATCCCCAGGTGGGGTAGTCTGGGTCCTTTCCAAGCTCTCAACTTTGAATTCCAGTTACTTTTAATGAGTTTTTCAAATAATGAGATACACTGATCAGCCATAACATTAAAACCACCTCCTTGTTTCTACACTCACTGTCCATTTTATCAGTCCACTTACCATATAGAAGCACTTTGTAGTTCTACAATTACTGACTGTAGTCCATCTGCTTTGTTAGCCCCCTTTCATGCCGTTCTTCAAGGGTCAGGACTCTCCCAGGACCACCACAGTGCAGGTATTATTTAGGTGGTGGATCATTCTCAGCACTGCAGTGACACTGATATGGTGGTGGTGTGTTAGTGTGTGTTGTGCTGGTATGAGTGGATAAGACACAGCAGCACTGATGGAGTTTTTAAACACCTCACTGTACCTGCTGGACTGAGAATAGTCCACCGACCAAAAATATCCAGCCGACAGTGCCACGTGGGCAGCGTTCTGTGACCACTGATAAGTCTAGAAGATGACCAACTCAAACAGCTGCAATAGATGAGTGTTTGTCTCTGACTTTACATCTACAAGGTGGACCATTTAAAAACTCCAGCAGCACTGCTGTGTCTGATCCACTCATACCAGCACCATGTTAGTGTCACTGCAGTGCTGAGAATCATCCACCACCTAAATAATACCTGCTCTGTAGTGGTCTTAGGAGAGCCCTGACCATTATGTAGAGTATGTAGAGAAACAGATGGACTACAGTCAGTAATTGTAGAACTACAAAGTGCTTCTGTATGGTAAGTGGAGCTGATAAAATGGACAGTGAGTGTAGAAACAAGGAGGTGGTTGTAATGTTATGGCTATCCTACCTGACACCTATGAATAGCTTTTACCAAAATAAAACACTCACCCTAATTTACTAAATAAACTACTTAACTACTTAATTTTAATCCAACACACTAAAATCTATGACATTTTGGAGGGTTTATGTTTGGGCTTCAGCTGGAAAAATGTGTACTTACTGCACTGTTTTGTTAGCCAAAAAAAAATCACAGAGAATAAGCCTCTGGGCTTTGATAATCCATAAAACCAAGGACAGCTACATTGGCTTAAGAGTTCTCCTAGTCATCATCTTTCAGTCATTTACCTCCGGGGTGACTTTGGCAACAAGAAGATCATCTTACCAAGATGACTGTTTGCTTATTGGGGATCCTTAAAAGAAAGTGAATCTTTCATGCTATATTTAAGCACACATGACACACTGCTGATTTCTGGCTCCTTTGAAAAACACATGCGCTCGAGGCGGGCGTGAAATCGACATTTGCACCCGAGAGTGGCGCTTCGGGACGCCAGACAAAGACGCATTATCGCGTTGGAATGCGGGACGACCGGGAGGGAGCGGGGTCCGGTCTCGTGTTCCCCTCAAATTTCTCGCCCGACCTCCTCCTCTGTCGCTAGAGGGGTCGCTCTTTATCGGTCGCTGTCCAAATTGAGAGCCTTTGAATCGATCGCATCACCAGGGGCACGAGCATGGTGTGATCTCAAAGACTCTGTTGATGAACACATTGCTGTTAAAGAATGTTATGTCAGGGCTGTACGCCATCCAGTCCGTCTTTGTCACAATGAGGGTACTGTCTGTCTACTCTAAGCTAAATTGTGAGCGAGATCCAACAAACACCCTGTTCTGTTATCAGTGCTAGTGCTTGAAACTTTGCATTACTTGGACCGCCTTCTGTTAAAATTGGTTCATTATTACATCATACTTGTGGACAAACATGTGATGAATGCTTGTTTTTAGGTACCTGGAAACTCGACGTCAGTTGGTTCTGGGAGTGGCATCGAGTTTAAAAGGCGTTGAGTTTTAAGGTATTTTTTCCCATTAGGATGTATGGGAAACCTGGTAATGCGTTCCATGGTTTCGTGGAACTGCATATATTTTAGGCTAATGTAAAATAATGGGGTTGTTTTAGATCAGCCATAACATTAAAACCACCTTGTTTGCTTTGTTATTCCCCTTTCAACCTGTTCTTCTATGGTCAGGACTCTCCCAGGACCACCACAGAGCAGGTATTATTTGGGTGGTGGATCATTCTCAGCACTGCAGTGACACTGACATGGTGGTGGTGTGTTAGTGTGTGTTGTGCTGGTATGACTGGATCAGACACAGCAGCGCTGCTGGAGTTTTCAAACACCATGTCCACTCACTGTCCACTCTATTAAACACTCCTACCTAGTTGGTCCACCTTGTAGATGTAAAGTCAGAGACGATCGCTCATCTATTGCTGCTGTTTGAGTTGGTCATCTTCGAGACCTTCATCAGTGGTCACAGGACGCTGCTCATGGGGCACTGTTGGCTGGATATTTTTGGTTGGTGGACTATTCTCAGTCCAGCAGTGACAGTGAGGTGTTTAAAAATTCCATCAGCATTGTTGTGTCTTATCCATTCATACCAGCACAACACACACTAACACACCACCACCATGTCAGTGTCACTGCAGTGCTGAGAATGATCCACCACCCAAATATTACCTATAGTAATTTTGATGGCTAATTAACAGTACATTGGTATTTGGTTACTTCATTCACTTTGCTTATAAAACAAGTTGTGCATGTATGTGGTTACAGTTGGTAAAAATACTACTTAATTTAACATCTTTGCTCTCTTTGCCTGCTCGTGATATTGCTTCTTTCCTTCCTTTTGCATTTAATGAAAATGGATGCTACAGGGACAGAAAGGTTTTGCAAATATATCTCTGTTTTGCAAGGCTTCTGCTACTTTACTTCCCTTAGGAGACAAACCCCCTCATGGCAGAGGAATTCTGTGTTCTCTCTCAATCCGGGATGTTTCATGCTCATTTCAGTTGCAGTTATTATTTTACTCTACATGAGGTTTTATCCAAAAGGTTTATAATACAGTTAAACTTAAAGCCATGTGCAAACTTCCTTCACACCAAGCTTTTATTGTGCACAAGCCATACTGAAAAAAGCTTTCCCAAACTATTTAGACAAAACTGGAAGCATATTTATTTGTTAGTGTGGCCTTTTAACAATATTTGTGACTAAAACACCTAAACATAGTCAGTAGACGAGGTGCCCACATACTTTTGACAATATTTTTTGAATCAAGTAGATTTTGTCAAATTTTATAAGACAAAAGTACAGTATATGTTCCAATTATTCAGTCACAGGGAAGATTAAAAAAAAACTTTTGACCTTAAATGTATATGGTTGAAAGGTCACAGCTTTTTTTTTTATTTATGATGCAAAAATTCTTATTTATGAAAGTCTTATTTATGAAATACATATATTTATAAAGAAAATATAGGATGTCATGTAATGTATCCATATTCAGGAAACAATTTATTGTATTATTAATATTATTATAGAAAATTTTATTATTATTAATATTTATTATTACTATTATAGAAATAATAATAATAATTAGAAAATATTATTATCATTATAACAATTAAAATTATTATTATGATCACTATTATAGAAAATTGTATTTTTATTACTATTATAAAAAAGTTATTATTATTATTATTTTTATTATTACTACTACTATAGAAAAATTGTATTATTTTTATTATTATAGGATCCTGTATAATAATAATAATTATTATTATTATAAAATTTTAAGATTAATATTATAGAAAATTGTATTATTATTATTATTATTATTATTATTATTATATATTTGTTTTATAATTATTAGAATTACTATTATAGAAAATTTTATTATAATTTTTATTATTATTATTACAGAATTTTATTATTATTATTATTATTAATACTATTATAGAAAACTGTATTATTATTACTATTATAGAAAACTGTATTATTATTATTATTACTATTATAGAAAACTGTATTTATTATTATTATTACTATTATTATTATTACCATTACTATTATTATAACTTATTAGTTATAGAAAACAGTATTTATTATTATTATTATTGTTATTATTATTATTATTATTATTATTATTAATAGTAGTAGTATTACTATTACTATTATAAAAAACAGTATTTATTATTACTACTATAGAAAACTATTTATTTTTATTATTATTAATATTAGTATTACTATTATAGAAAACTTTATTTATTATTATTATTATTAATATTATTATTATTATTGCTATTATATAGAAAACTGTATTTATTATTTTTATTATTATTATTATTATTACATTTTCTAACTGACCGCGTTTGCAACATGAGGCCACGTCTCCTCAGCCTTTCCAGTGCAGTGAGCTAATTTGACAGCTCCCAGAGTGCCGTGGATTGTCCTCAGTGAGACAGGTACCCTAGGGCGAGTCAGCTGGATCGTGGCTGCTTACAGATTTGGCTGCAGCTTCCTGCTGGGTGTCATCTGTCTCCGTGCCGCGGCGCTGGCTAACTTTTTTCGTCCCCTTGACATCATGGGGCTGAGCAGTTTGTGCCTGGCAGGCCTTGTCTGTCCAGGTCTGCCATCAAAGCAGCCATCGAGCTCCTGATCCAGGACGGCACCGTTCTCAACAGACACCCCCGAGCATCTCACAGGAAAAAAAAAAAAAAAAAAAGATTAAAAAAAAACACAGCACTATGCAAACTTCTCTCACATGCTGGAGGAGAATGGATGTGCCACTCTTGTGCACCGTTGCTTGGTTTTAGTGCTAAGGGACTTATTGGCATCACAGGGGCACAGCAACTTCACTTCCTGTCACTGTGATGAGCAGAGCATGGAATCCATATTGTTACAGGTCCACATGTCTGTCTGCCCGTTGCCTACAGTTTGACCAAATGTGTGCCAATCCACTGAAGAGACAGCACACCCTGGCCTTTGGACATTAATCAGAACCGACAGAGATTTCACCCAAGGAGGTTTACAGTTTAACACTGCGAGACGGTGACAAGGGGCGAAAGAGGCTTTTCAGAAAAGCACATGATGATAAGTACATATGCTGATTTTCAGACCGCGCCAGAAGAGCAAGTACAAGGACTTGTTCCAACCACACAGTGGGACGAGCCAGAGCTTTAACCAGGATGTTTCTTGAACTTTCCATCTCACTGTCGCTCTGACTCGCAGGCACTTAACTTAAGGGGGCACCAGGGTTACGCCCTGCTTAAGGACCGAGCAGGCAAACTGAGAAACAGGGGGTCTGTCTGAAAACCTAGTGAGCTGCCATGTATTACCTGCTGCTTACATAGGCAGCTGTTTATGTAGAAGGCAGATTATTTAAATGCACTACTTAGACAGCTGTGATGTCATCGGCTGTCCCCACCTACTGCCAATGTTAGCCTCAGGTCATTCAAACCAATGGGCTAAGGTGGTGCACAACCTGCTAGCATGCCAGCTAACATCTTCCTGTGTCAATGACAAACCCAAAAATAATTGCAAATAATTAGCCTTTATAAACCTTTATAAAAATTCAAAATTAATAAGAATTTCTTGCATTTAAAATTTTTCCTACGTCATAGAAGAAAAATGCAGCACTGAATGCTGGGATTGCCTTCGCAGGTGAGGACACACACAAAGCTCCCTTGTTATTGGGTAACTGGATACGACTAGACTGGGAGGGAAGAATGGGGGGAAATACATAAAAATAACGCAATGTAGATTCAAACCAGCTCATTCTGTGTAATGTATATGGTTTTTTTTTTATTGCAAAAATGCCTAAAATAACATAAAATGTATGCAAAAAAGAAAACCACTTGTGAAGTAAGGTATTCTTATTTATGAAATAAATATATTTATAACACGCTATATGTCATGTAATTTACTCACATTCATGAAGCAATTTATTGTAATATTATTATTATTATTATTATTATTATAAAAGATTATATAATTATTATAGAAAATTTTATTATTATTATTATAGAAAATGAATTATTATTGTTATTATTATTATTAATAATAATATTAATATAAAACTATTATTATTAATATTATACAGAATTGTATTATTATTATTATCATAAAAATGTATTATTAACAATAATAATATTAATATAGAACATTGTATTGTTATCATTATTATTATTATTATTATTATAGAAAATAGTTTTTATTATTATTAATATTATTGTTATTATAGAAAACTATTATTATTATAAAACTATTTTTATATTATTATTATAGAAAACTGTAGTAGTAGTATTTTATTATTATAGAAAATAGTATTATTATTAATATTATTAATATTGATATAGAAAACTGAATTATTATTATTATTATTATAAAAAAAATATATATTTTTTAATTATATTATAGAAAATTGTAGTAGTAGTATTACTGTTATTATAAAAAAATTTTTAGTAGTATTATAGAAAATTATAGTATTATTATTATTATAAAAAATTATAGTATTATTATTATTATTGAAACTTGTATTATTATTATAGAAAATTATAGTATTATTATAGAAAATTATAGTATTATTATTATAGAAAATTATATTATTATTATTATTAGTATTATTTTTGAAAAATGTATTATTATAGAAAATTTTATTATTATTATTATAGAAAATTATAGTATTATTAATATAAAAAATCGTATTATTATTATTATTACTATTATTATTATAGAATTTTTTTTTTATTATTATTATAGAAAATTTTATTATTATTATTATTATTATTAACAAAGCTGAAAAGCACTAATGAATGAAAATTTTCTAATCGACTGTGTTTGCAACATGAGGCCACGTCTCCTCAGCCTTTTCAGTGCATAAAAATTATGCAATGTAGATTCAGAACAGCTCATGCTGTGTAATAAAAAATTACAAATACTTCATGTACAAAATATTAATTACAATGCAAAAATAATCACTAAACTTCATTCTTACAGTTCTTACAGTATAGTTCTCTTTTAATATGGTACACAATTATTTATGTTATGAACATGCACTGAATGCTGGACTTGTTTTCACAGGTGAGGGCGCACACGAAGCATTATTGGGTCAGAATATCAGTCAGAATAAGGCACCTCAGTAGGCAGCATTGTAGGGCATCTAAGAATTTAGACAGGCTTTTTCTCAGGAGCACAGAGAATGACAAAAATGCTGTCTAGATACAGAGCTCACTAGGTTTTCAGACAGACCCAGGGACTAGCAGTAAGGAAAGGAAGAAACAGAATCCATCTAAGAAATAGAAAACAGCAGATAAAGGGTTAAAGGTAGAGGTTGAAGAGTAAGCAAGAGGCACAGAACAGAGAAAAGACAAAATAAAAGAGCAGAGGCCAAGCAAGTTGCTGCGCCCCAGGGCGAGAGCTCTTGCCAGGGCTGCGAGTCGTGTGTAATCCCCCCACCTGTTTAACGCCACCATTAGCAGCGTTCAACCGACCGCGATAAGCTTACCGAGTCCCTACGGCTGACTCGCAGGGCGCTGGATCAAGACCCAGGCGCATAGAGAGAGAGCAAAAAAGACAAAGTGCAAGTAAACAAGAGAAAGAAAAAGCCATTCGATGCAAAATAATTATACCCATTGGGTAATGTGTGTCCTGTGGTTAGAAACGGTGGAGTCGAGATGTAAGGCCGTGCGCATGTGTTCGCGTACATGCCCGAAGGAGTAAGAGCCTATCCAAGGCTAGAGCAGACTCTGTATGCTGCTTACGTACTAGTTGAGATTTACAGTTAGAATTTGTGACATAACATATAACACATAAACAGCAATTAAGTGTGTTAATACAATCATTTATATATGTCCATCAGACAGCACCAGTTTTACTGGGACAGTTGGTTTAGATGGTAAATTGGCCCAAGAAATATCTTTATTTGGGATGAATTGGAATGCTGATTGTGAGCCAGGCCTTGTCACGTTTCCACAAAGACACTCTATTCCCAGAAAAATTTTGGTATAACTAGTCCGCTAGAGTCCGAGTCAAGTCACGGGTCTTTAGGCAAGAGTTCGAGTCAAGTCACGGGTCTTTAGGCAAGAGTTCGAGTCAAGTCACGAGTCTTTAGGCTAGAGTCCAAGTCAAGTCACGAGTCTTTAGGCTAGAGTCCAAGTCAAGTCATGAGTCTTTAGGCTAGAGTACGAGTCAAGTCACGAGTCTTTAGGCTACAGTTCGAGTCAACTCACGAGTCTTTAGGCTAGAGTCTGAGTCAAGTCACGAGTCTTTAGGCTAGAGTCCGAGTCAAGTCACGAGTCTTTAGGCTAGAGTCCGAGTCAAGTCGCGAGTCAATATAATATACACAACACATATAGTGGAAATGTACCATATAAATAAATAAATAATATGTAAGTTCAGATAGAAAAACAACAACAGATTAGCGACTGTATTTTGCTGTTTTACTTAGTGCCTTTACTTTCCTAGTCATTGTGCAAATAAATGTAATTTCCTCACAAGAAGGTACCAGTTAAAAGCTTAAACTGAAGCCGCTCAGGTGGCGCAGCGGTAAAAAGACACGCTGCAACCAGGGCTGGATTCTGAGTGTGTAGTATCGAATCCAGCTCTGCTTCACCGGTTCGAGGCTGAGTGGCTGTATGAGCAACGATTGGCCGGTTTCTCAGTTGGAGGGTGGGACAAAGAACCCAGGATGGTCTCTCTCTGTCAGAATGTGATTACGACCTCTGCCGGCTGATTCGAGGCGCCTGCACAGAGATGAGGAAGAGTGCCCTCCGCATGCAATGCTAGGTGGCGCCACACTCATCAATGTGTGGGTGGCAAAAATGCATCCTGCTGCTGCCCATGTTTTCGGAGGGGTTAGCTTCGATCTCCTCGGTCAGGGCAGGGTTCGGCATAGACAGAGAGGAAGCACGATGCAAATTGAGCAATTGGATGCGCTAAAGGGGGAGAAAAAGGGGAAAAAATACAACAACAAAAAAAAAAAGCTTAAACTGATACTTTTTGTTTCATTGCAAAACAAAAGCATGTGATAAATCACGGCACAGCGGCCAAAATCCAAAACAAAGCAAAAAAATCATAACCGCTGCTTACCTTAGCTTATGTTCTTCCAGATGCTATTACATTTATAACCGTTTGTTGTCCCATTAGAATTATAATCCATTATTTTTTAAATAATTAAAAACCTCTAAACTTTTCCCGGTTGTGAAGTAAATCGAGCGTTTCATTGACACATCATCTGTGTGACGTAAACTGAATAAATGCAAATAACAGCATTTCTTACTAAAAATTTAAATCAGAAGGTCTGATTGGTTCAGAAAGCGGTCTTTCAACCATTAGCGCTAATTCTGTAGGAGCGTTCCATTCACCCCAGCTGTTCCTGTGAAGTGTACTACGTAGAGTATTCCACCATTGTAAGTGAGATTCCAATCCAAAGGTAACAAAAATGTTCAAATGAAGTGAACTTCAAACTGTGTAGGGAGTAGGGAGCGACGCTTCATCACTACGCCGGAAGCTGGCTGGAATATTTACCCATTGCGTGTGTTGCGGGTTAAGACGGCCGGAGCGTTATAAGAGAGCAGAATATTTATAATAATAATAACAGTATATATAATTTTCACACGTAACTCATGTTAACACATGCTGACGCTAGCGACTCTTGTTGTTCACGAGTCATTTTTTTGCGAGTCATGAGTCATTTGAAGCAGACTCAAGTCCCCATCTCTAGTATAACTCCATATCAATGCCCAGGACTTTGGAATGGGATGTCCAGTAAGGGTGGCACAGTGGTTAGCTCTGTCCAAAGACATGCAGTCAGGTAAATTGGAGATACAAAACATTGTTCCATGTGTGTGTGTATTTGTGTTTGTTCTGTGATGGACTGGTAACTTGTCTGGCGTTTCCTATCTTTTGCCCGATGAATTAGACCCACCATGACCCTGACCAGGATAAAGCGATGGTTAAACAGACAACGAATTAATGAATGTCAATTTACATTTACGGCATTTAGCAGACGCTTTTTTTCCAAAGGGACTTACAGTACTGTGACAGTATCCTGTCTAAGCAATTGAAGGCTAACGACCTTGCTCAAGGGCCCAACAGTGACAACCTGGCAAAAGTAGGGCTTGAACCAGCGACCTTTTGATTATTAGTCCAGTACCTTAACTGCTAGGCTACAACTGCCCTACATTTTCAGCATTTAGCAGATGCCTTTATTTAAAACAACTTACAATTGAGACATTGCAGGCAATTGAGGGTTAAGGGTCTTGCTCAAGGGCCCAACAGTGGCCACCTGATAGATGTGGGCCCTAAACCAGTGACTTTCCAGTTACTTAACCGGAGGGGTTAAGGTAAGTCAGGTAAATTGGAGATACTTAAATACTTGTGTGTGTCTGTGTGTCTGTGTGTCTGCCCTGCGATGGACTGGCGCCCTGTCCACAGTGTTTCTGTGTGTCTTGCTCCCATTAAGAGCCGGGATGGGCTCCAGCACCCCTTGCAACCCTGATTAAGGTAAGCAGTATAGAAAGTTGTATCAGCAGCAGGGGTCACTACAGTGCACAGGGTAATTGGATGCATACAAACTAATATAGTGCAATTTTTAAACAATAAATAAATGATAACACTGTCTCCCAGTTTATGTACCAGTTTTATACTAATGGTGTTAATAGAGATCAGGTCAGGGCTCTTAGTCCTCTCAGTCCACAGCAACTACAGGGGCACAGTCATGAAACAAGACAAGGCCAGTTGCCAGTTGTTTGTTTGTTTATTAGGATTTTAATGTCATGTTTTACACTTTTGGTTAGTCATGACAGGAACGTTACTCATTACACAAGATTCATCAGTTCACAAGGTTAATATCAAACACAGTCATGGACAATTCAGTGTCTACAATCCACCTCACTTGCATGTCATTGGACTGAGGGAGGAAACCGGAGCTCCCGGAGGAAACCCACGCAGACACGGGGAGAACATGCAAACTCCACACAGAAAGGACCCGGACCGCCCCACCTGGGGATCGAACCCAGGACCTTCTTGCTGTGAGGCGACAGTGCGATGACAACGAGTCAACATACGTACCTTTGGCCATACGGTGTAGCAGTGGCGTTATTTAAAAGTTTGATTGTACTTTGTTTCCATCTAGTGGTTATAAATGTAAATGCAACAGCTTTTTCAAGCTACAGTACAATGTACAGTATATGATAAGTCACTCAGCAGCTTTCAACAAATCACATTTAAAAACCTGTTGCAATCAGACATATTCATCCCCAAGAAGAAACAGTGATTTATAACTATACATTTTCTGCAGAGGTAAATATTAATGCATTAAATATGTATTTATCTATAGAACGATGACTTTTAACCATTGTGTAGTCTGAACAGTCTGTGTACTCTCCTTGTTCTAGGGGTCAAAAATGACCTGCCTTCACTAAACTCCTAAAATAAGTCATCTTAATTAAATTATATTAACTATTATAATAAATAAACCCCTAAAATAAGTCATCTTAATTAAATTATATTAACTATTATAATAAATAAACCCCTAAAATAAGTCATCTTAATTAAATTATTATATTATAACTATTATAATAAATAAACCCCCAAAATAAGTCATCTTAATTAAATTATATTAACTATTATAATAAATAAACCCCTAAAATAAGTCATCTTAAATAAATTATATTAACTATTATAATAAATAAACTCCTAAAATAAGTCATCTTAATTAAATTATTATAACTATTATAATAAATAAACCCCTAAAATAAGTCATCTTAATTAAATTATATTAATTATTATAATAAACAAACCCCTAAAATAAGTCATCTTAATTAAATTATATTAACTATTATAATAAATAAACCCCTAAAATAAGTCATCTTAATTAAATTATTATATTATAACTATTGTAATAAATAAACCCCTAAAATAAGTCATCTTAAATAAATTATATTAACTATTATAATAAATAAACCCCTAAAATAAGTCATCTTAATTAAATTATTATATTATTATAACTATTATAATAAATAAACCCCTAAAATAAGTCATCTTAATTAAATTATCTATCCCAGCTTTTCACTGGGTGCAATAGTAACACCCTGAATGGGGCCCCAGTCCATCGCAGGGCAGACACGCAGACACACACCCATTCACCTATAGGGCAATTCAGTGTCTCCAATGAACCTGACTGCATGTTTTTGGACTGTGGGAGGAAACCACACGCAGACACGGGGAGAACATGCAAACTCAGCACAGAAAGGACCCGGACCGCCCCGCCTGGGGATCGAACCCAGGACCTTCTTGCAGTGAGGCAACAGTGCTACCCACTAAGCCACCGTGAGCATCTCAATTCTATTGAGATTTGGCTTTTCCTGGAGTGACCTCAGATATGCACAATGTTTGTGATGAATAAGGTAGTTTAGGAATTAACCCTTTCATGCATGGTGGTCACTAAAGTGGACAGCTATTTTTCAGCTATTTAAGTCATTATTCTCTATGTGCGTAGGTTTTACTGTTATTGATGCATGGGTAGCACTGTCGCCTCACAGCAAGAAGGTCCTGGGTTCGATCCCCAGGTGGGGCGGTCGGGGTCCTTTCTGTGTGGAATTTGCATGTTCTCCCCGTGTCTGCGTGGGTTTCCTCTGGGTGCTCCAAAAAAAATACAGCCAGGCTAATTGGAGACACTGAATTTTCCTATAGGTACCTGGCTGCCAGGATGCATAAACCAGTGCATTGTAGTGCCGGTCCCAAGCCCGGATAAATAGGGAGGGTTGTGTCAGGAAGGGCATCCGGTGTAGAAACTGTGCCAAATCAATAACGCGAATCAAAAACAAAGTAATAGTTTTATTAAACCATTCTGGAAAAATATTGATTCATGTTGTTATGATTCATGCATGATAGGGTTAAAATATGGGTTATATTGAAGTAAATGTAGGTCATTTTTTAATATGGGCAGTATACAGAATAGGAAGACTACACAAGGTTTAATTGATATAGAACTTGCAATGTCTTTTCCAGGTCACTGCTACCAGTAAAACCAGTAAATCTGCAGAAGTCAAAATTGTAATGATTAAACTGTAGTTGCTTGTGTAACTGATGATTGGAATAACAGCTTGCACTTTGAACAGGAAGTCATACTCTCCTATTTTTAGAGACTGGAAAGTGAAAGTAAGTGTGTTAAGCAGATTAACAGCTAGAGGAATGGCGGAGGCGAATATTTCGGTGGAAGAGGAGCAGTTCTGCTGCTCAATCTGTCTGGATCTGCTGAACAATCCAGTCACCATTCCATGTGGACACAGCTACTGCAAACCCTGCATCACACACTTCTGGGATCAGAAGGATATGAGGGAATGTCATTGTCCTCAGTGCAGGAAAACCTTCACCGTCAGGCCCGAGCTGAACCGAAACACGGTTCTGGCTGAACTGGTGGAGAAACTCAGAAACACTGGATTCCAGCCGTCAGGTTCGAGAACCTCAAACTTCGCTCCATCAGAAGGGGTCATGTGTGATGCCTGCAGTTCTGAAAAACGACCAGCTGTCGCGTCCTGCCTGGTGTGTCTGGCTTCGTATTGTGATGTTCACGTTAAACCACATTATGAATCTCCAGCTTTTAAAAAGCACAAACTGGTTGCAGCATGCAGGTGTTTACAGGAGAAGATCTGCTCTGCTCATGATCGACTGTTTGAGTTTTACTGCCGGACAGATCAGATGTGTGTTTGTTGCCTTTGCACCATGAACGACCATAAAAATCACGACACGGTGCCAGCAGAGAGTGCAAGAGCTGAGAAAGCAGTAAGTTTTGTGCATATATATATATATATACACTGATCAGCCATAACATTATAACCACCTACTTGTTTCTACACTCACTGTCCATTTTATCAGCTCCGCTTACCATATAGAAGCACTTCGTAGTCTAC
This sequence comes from Trichomycterus rosablanca, assembly GCF_030014385.1. Classification (NCBI taxonomy): domain Eukaryota; kingdom Metazoa; phylum Chordata; class Actinopteri; order Siluriformes; family Trichomycteridae; genus Trichomycterus; species Trichomycterus rosablanca. Next base: position 10,195,113 of record NC_086010.1, on the reverse strand, counting down.
AATTAGGTGGTGGATCATTCTCAGCACTGCAGTAACACTGACATGGTGGTGGTGTGTTAGTGTGTGTTGTGCTGGTACGAGTGGATCAGACACAGCAGTGCTGCTGGAATTTTTAAACACCGTGTCCACTCACTGTCCACTCTATTAGACACTCCTACCCAGCTGGTCCACCTTGTAGATGTAAAGTCAGAGACGATCGATCGCTCATCTATTGCTGCTGTTTGAGTCGGTCAGCTTCTAGACCTTCATCAGTGGTCACAGGACGCTGCACACGGGGTGCTGTTGGCTGGATATTTTTGGTTGGTGGACTATTCTCAGTCCAGCAGTGACAGTGAGGTGTTTTAAAACTCCAGCAGCGCTGCTGTGTCTGATCCATTCATACCAGCACAACACACACTAACACACCACCACCATGTCAGTGTCACTGCAGTGCTGAGAATGATCCACCACCTAAATAATACCTGCTCTGTAGTGGTCCTGTGGGGGTCCTGACCACTGAAGAACAGCATAAAAGGGGGCTAACAAAGCATGCAGAGTAACAGATGGACTACAGTCAGTAATTGTAGAACTACAAAGTGCTTCTATATGGTAAGTGGAGCTGATAAAATGGACAGTAAGTGTAGAAACAAGGAGGTGTTTTGGCTGATCAGTGTATTTGCCTTTAAAACATGTAGTTGCATGGCATGTACCACATTATAGGACAATTCCAATAAATGACCACAGGAAAATCATATTGAACATTGTACAGTTGCAACAAAAATGGTTTTTGCAGTGTAGAGGAGGGGGTGGCGACGTGGCTCGATGGGTAGCACTGTCACAGCAAGAAGGTCCTGGGTATGATTCCTGGTCCTTTATGTTTGGGTTTCCTTCTGAAGCTGTGACATACAGTCATGTTAGTTGGAGCTACTAAAATTGCCCCTAGGTGTGTGTTTGCCCTGAGATGGACTGGCAACCTGTCCAGGATGTTTCCTACCTTTTGCCCAGTGAATCATCCCCAACCCGACCCTGATTAAGATGAAGTGGTGGTTTGTTTGTTTGTTTATTAGGATTTTAACATCATGTTTTACACTTTTGGTTACATTCATGACAGGAACGGTATTTACTCATTACACAAGATTCATCAGTACACAAGGTTATATTGAGCACAGTCATGGACAATTTTGTATCTCTAATTCACCTCACTTGCATGTCGTTGGACTGTGGGAGGACTTTGGACACGCAGACAAACTCCACACAGAAAAAACCCGGACCGCCCCACCTGGGCACATAGAAAATAATGACTTAAATAGCTGTCCACTCTAGTGACCACCATGCATGAAAGGGTTAAAGCATATACTTGCATGACGTGCACCACATTATACTACAGTTTCTTATTTTTATAAATACTTTTATTATTTTTACATTTAATCAAGTGAAATGATCACAAGAAACCATACTAAACATTGTAAAATTGCATTGTAGTTGAGGGACAGCACTGTGGCTCGGTGGGTAACACTGCCACCTCACAGCAAAAAGGTCCTGGATCAGATGGAGCTGTCCGGGTCCCTTCTGTATGGAGTTTGCATGTTCTTCCTGTGTCTGCCTGGGTTTCCTTTGCTAGATCACCCACGCATAGAGTACCCAAGTCCACCTACAGGGATAATTTTGGAAGTCTTATTGGTCACTGAACCACTGAGCATTTCTGCTTTTAAAGTGAAATGACACTTGAGAATGTGAGGAAGGCGAGGTAAAATATGAAGAGACACTGATATAATCTATATGTTCATAAATAAGGTTTTGTTTTAATTACAGGAGGAGCTTTTTAGACTGGACACAACATTAAATCAGATGATCGAGCAGAGAGAAAAAGAGTCTGGAAATTTAAGAAAAGCAGTTCATTGTACCAAGGTAAGTATTGGCCTACCTACACTATACTGACGTAGTTGCTTAGCTTAGCGTTAACCACTGCCAAGTTGCCTCTGTTGGTTTCCCATTCAAGGCCCTTAATCATAAACTGCTTGCATTGTATCGGTCTTTCATTTAATTGTTAAGAATTATTGGAGGGCAGAAACACTAGTCTTCAGTAATCTAAAACACAGTCCTTTTTTAAAACTTGTGGATTTGGACCGTGGTAACGTTATCATGTTCAGACTTACATTTTGTGACATCATAACATCGAGTCTGCAGGTATACTTACTTTTCCATGTATAATTCATCATGTATTTGGTAATATCAGCTTGCTCTTGCATGGTTGTTTTGCTAATATATAATAATTGTACAGATGACTGTATGCACCAGTGGTCCCCAACCACGGGCTGCAGACCGGTACCGGTCCGTAGCTATTTATTACCGAGCCGCACAGAAAGAATGAATAATTAGAAATCGCTAAAAAAGCAGTTTGCACTGCTTCTATTTTGAGTTTTATTGTCTTATTGTCACCCCTAGGTGGGAGCAGCGTCTTGTTGCAGCGAAAAAAGCTCATTTTACATCGTTTGTGAGCAATATTAGTAAAATTCTCCCGCCCCCGCCGGTCCGTGAAATTATATCTTATATGAAACCGGTTCGTGGTGCAAAAAATACACTATATACCAGCGTTTCTGGTTTTAATTATTTATTATAACTCTATATTAATTATAATAGTAATGCTCATGCTTTTGGAATGGGATGTTCAACAAGCTCATGTTGAAGTGTCCACATACTTTTGGCCAAGTGGTGTATACAACTATATACACTTTGAAAGAATGTATTAAATACTTAATAGATTGATTTCTAACAGTGGTTATGGACCCTTAACACTCCTTGCATTTAGAATAAACATTCCTTTGAGATTTTGGAGTTGCCTTCTGCATTGCCATTTTTGGCTGGCAGAGGGGGCACGGAGATATGGATAATTATTTCATTTTTTCTGTGAGCTCAAAGAAGCCTTAAAGATGCATTAAAATCTTATTAAGATCATCGTTTCTGACATAAGTAAACCAAACCATATAGCACAGACAACTATGTCATGTCCAGACTCACTCAGATCACATTCTGCCATTTGGTGTAAACGTTATCAGAAGTTATTAATCTGTCTGTGTCTGTATATAATTTTATGAATTACACATGTTGGTATAATCTGCTATTTATTTTTTACATGTCGTCCTCATAACAGCGTAAAGCACACACAGCTAGTGATGAGATCAAGCAGATTTTTGCTGATCTGCTGATCTCTGTCCAAAAGATGCGCACTCAAGTGCTGGAACAGCTGGAATCCCAGAAGGAGAGCGAGCTAAAACAAGCTCAACGACTGCTGGAGAAAATTGAAGTGGAGATTACTGATCTTAAAAAGACCAGTACTGAGCTTGAGAGGATGCTAAAGACTGATGACCACATTGATTTTCTTCAGGTTTGACCATATTTTTATTGTACCATTTATTTTCTCCCTTTTTCTCCCGATTTTTTTAGTGCGTCCCATTTGCGTTATTGCTTCCTCTCAACTGGTGCTGACCCCTGCCCCTGATTGAGTAGAGCGAACCGACACACGCCCCCTCCGACACGTGTGCAGTAGCCGACTGCATTTTTTCACCTGCACGAGGCGAGTTCACACACCCTGACACACCCTGATCAGCATTATTCCTCTACTCTGTGCAGACGCTGTCACCCAGCCAGCAGAGGTCGTAATTGCATCAGTTATGAGGTCCCTGTCCGGCATTTCCCTCCCTGAATGAACAACAGCCAAACGTTGTTCATGTAGCCGCCCAGCCCAGTCAGATGGCAGAGCTGAGATTCGATATGATGATGAGATTCGAAACCCCAGCTCTGGTGTGCTAGCGTATTTTAACGCTGCGCCACCTGAGCGGCTGTACCATAAGCAAAAATGTTGACTAATAATGTTATATGTAATCAACTTACCAATTTTTAAATTGACATTAATATATTTTTAAACCATATATCGGCCGCTCAGGTGGCGCAGTGATAAAAACACAGACTGGAACCAGAGGTGGGATCTCTGAATACATCTGAATACATCATATTGAATGTCAGCTCTGCCTGCCGGCTAGGAATCTGCTGGCTGATTGATGGCACCTGCACAGAGATGAGAAAAAAAGTGCTCTCAGGGTGTGTCTCTCCGTACACAACGCTGAGCTGCACCGCACTCGTCAAAGTGTAGGCGATAAGATGCACATGGCATGCTGCCCACGTGTCGGAGGGGGCGTGGGTTAGCTTCGTTCTCCTCAATCGGAGTGGGGATCGGCATTGGTAGACGTGCTAAAAGGGAGCAAAGGGGGAGAAATTGCATAAACAAAATAAAAAAACCTCCATATATTGGCAGGCATGCTGATCAGCTTAAGTTTTGACCACATACTGAATGGCCAAATGTGTGTAAACATCTGACCATTAGCTAATTTTACCTCATTTTGGCATACGACTATTGGTAAAACAACATAGGTTGACCTTCTTTTGTAATTTTCTTACCTTTTATGTTACTACTGATCTTGGATTAACTAAATAAATGCATTTAGATCTTTTAAGTTGATTTATTAATTGATGACATGGTTTATACTTGTTAACTGTGTGCATTTCTATAGTAGAGATGATGTTACACTGTATTTTTAGAGTTGCCTGTCTTTGAATTATCCATCCGAGCTTCAAGCTGTGTCCGTCTTCCCCCATGGAGCCTCATTCGAGTGTGTCGTTCAGTCTCTCTCAAAACTACAGAAGAGCCTGAAGGACGTCTGCAGTACCGAGATAAAAAACATATCAGAAACAAGTGAGACTCATAGTGTAGTTTGTTTACTAAGCCTACTTTTAAAAATGTGCTTTTACTTTACTTTACACAGTCTACGTTGATAGCATTTAGGGTCTGTCTGAAAACCTAGTGAGCTGCCTTGCTGCCTACTGCCTACTTAGGCAGCTGCATAAGAAGGGAGGGCTGTAATGAAATTAGATTATATAGATGCACTACTTGTGCATCTAAAGTGTGCGTTAATGGCTGGTGGGAGAGTGCAAATAAATTTTTTACATTTTCATTATGATGGATCAGAAACAGGTTTACATGGCTAATATTCTTCTTTTCAACAAATTACTTAAATAATTACCCACCTCGCTCAATCAGATAAAAATTGTATCAGAATGGGCTCAATCTAACTAGTCTATTCTGACTGAGGTGTATACACGGACATTTTCTATTTTATTAAAGCTATTAGACTATTAGCTATTGTTAATGGACTACTGTTCCTTATGGGCTTCAGTGAAATTATAGTGGTTGGGGGGCAGGAAAGAAGAAGAAGAACCTTTATTGTCATTAGATAAAGGTTAACTGATTAAATGGATTAAATATAATAAAATAAATATAAATAAAATTAATTATGGGTATGTGTGTGACTTAGGATATTTACATGGGTGGAAACAGTAAGTCTATAAATGTAATATACATGTAATATACATTTACTATACATTTACTATACTTTCACTGCATGCATCCACTTTTACTCATTTTGTACTTGCATAAACTAGTATTCATTAAAGTCATTAAATTAAATATGTATTTAGGTACAGTTTACATAAAACTGCATTAAGTTTTTGATATTAATGCTGCCAATTTTATTATGCAATATTTTGCCATTGGTTAAAGGATGAAAGAAATCTGCACCAATAATATCACTGTTACTGTTAATTTTTTATGTTTTGGTAGTTAAGGACGCCCGTATCTCTCGGAGCAAGAAGGCCAGGAAAAGTGAGTGTCCTGCTATGTGTTTTTTATCTTTAAAAAAGTTAAATTAAATTAGACTTTTTCTAATGATTTAATTGCTGTACTTACACACTCTCTCTAACAGAAACACCAAAACCAGCAACACAACCTGTTTCCATCCCAGGTCAGTAATCCTGTGCTGAATCTGTGCTATGCTTGAAATAAACACATATGGCCAAAATTATGTGAACACCCGACCATCACGTTATCATTATTAGGTTTTGGGATGTATTTATATGTTTAAGCATTAAGATGTCCCTTCATTTAAACTAAGGGGTCTGAAGAAAACACAAAACACTCACTCGCTCACTTTCTTAAACGCTTATCCAATTAGGGCTTATCCCAGCAATTCAATAGTCGCAAGGCACACAGTACCACCCTGGACGCAGGGCAGACACACATACACACACACACACACAAACAAACACACATTTACCTATAGGGCAATTCAGTGTCTCCAATTAGCCTGGCTGCATGTTTTTGGACTGTGGGAGGAAACCGGAGCTCCTGGAGGAAACCCACGCAGACACTGGGAGAACAAGCAAACTCAGCACAGAAAGGATCGAACCCAGGATCTCCTTGCTTAGCCACCGCGCCGCCCATAACTAGCAATAAATAAATAGATAAATAAATAAATAATAATGGAGTTATTATTCAGTGTAATAAGGTCTGTAGTGAGTTCTTGACATTCTTGGTGCAAACACGCCTGGTTCCGTCACATCCGGCAGGAGCAGCATTGTTGGCACGTCAGTCTCGACTTCATTCCTTAACCTCGGGCGGGTAAAGAGGTTTCCATCAGAACCACCTCGGGGTAAAACAACAGAAAATGTAGTTAAAAATGTAATGTCTTTAGCATGATCTATTCCTATTCCTGCCAATGTTTATCTATAAAGGTTTCATGTGTATATGCTACATTTAAGGGGACATTAGCAATGGAAGTATTCAAGTTTACGAATACCGAAGGAGTCTGCATGGGGTGCTTACAGGTTCGAATATCAGCTTTGCTGCCAGCAGGTCGGGTGCCTATACAGACAATGACTGGCTCGTTTGTAGGGTGGCATTGCCAAAAGGAATTTATGCAATTACGACCTTTGCTGGTTGATCGATGGTGCCTGCACAGAAACGAGGGACAATAGAGATCAGTGCGTGACTCTCCATATGTGATACTGAGCACCATATGAGCATATCATGCAGTTAGTCGTGGCTATTCTCGGTCAGGAGTGGAGGTCAGCAGTAGTAGAAAGAAAGTGAAAAGCATTCGGGTAATTAGATATGACTAGATTGGGGAAAAAAAAGTTGGGAAAATCATCAAAAGGAGTCTACGTGCTTTTGGCCATGTAGTGCATATATTATGTTTTTATCAGCTGTTATTATTTCTGTGTTTTCTTTCTCTAGAACCAAAGATAAGGGAGGATTTTTTACAATGTAAGTTCATAACGGACACAAACGTACACAGAATCAATAATGTGATGGGTATTCAGTTCTGTCATAATGATATTCTTGTATTTAACAGATGCCTGCTTCCTTACTTTGTCTGCACCGAACCACCCAAATCTGAGTGTGTGTGAAGGAAACAGGGCAGTTGAATGTGTTGCTCTGGCAACGTCGGTGAACACTTGGCCTCAGGTGCTGTGCCGAGAACGTCTGACAGGGCGCAGTTACTGGGAGGTAGAGTGGAGCGGCAAGGGCGTATTCACAATCGGCATTTCTCAGGCGCCAGTTCTGGAGAATGGGTTTGGTGGAGACGATCAATCCTGGGCTCTGGACTGCTTCCAGCTGTCTTATGTGTTTCGTCACGCGGGTGAAAGCGTCCCCGTTGTGGCCCCCAAGTTGGTCAACAGGGTGGGGATTTATTTGGATTACAGGGGAGGAACCTTGTCTTTTTACAGCGTCACCGACACCATGACTTTGCTCCACAGGGTCCGTGCTGACTTTACTCGGCCGCTTTACCCCGGCTTTGCACTCTGGGCGTATGGCTGGCAAAGCAACACTTTTTCGCATTTTTTTAACAAGCAGAGTTTTCACTCTACTGTTGAATCTGTGTCTGTCAGACTAGTAAATATGTGGCATAGGCACTAAGGATGGTTGTGTGACTGGTGGTCGCCAAACACCATGACAAATCACGGATCAGTATGGCCAAACAGGCATGCCATAACATTAAAACCACCTCCTTGTTTCTACACTCACTGTCCATGTTATCAGCTCCACTTACCATGTAGAAGCACTTTGTAGTTCTACAATTACTCTGCATGCTTTGTTAGCCCCCCTTTCATGCTGCTCTTCAATGCTCAGGACTCTCCCAGGACCACTACAGGGCAGGTATTATTTAGGTGGTGGATCATTCTCAGCACTGCAGTGACACTGACATGGTGGTGGTGTGTTAGTGTGTGTTGTGCTGGTGTGAGTGGATAAGACAAAGCAACGCTGCTGGCTGGAGTTTTTAAACACCTCACTGTTCCTGCTGGACTGAGAATAGTCCACTTGTGGACCACTGATGAAGGTCTAGAAGATGACCAACTCAAACAGCAGCAATAGATGAGCGATCGTCTCTGACTTCACATCTACAAGGTGGACCAACTAGGTAGGAGTGTCTAATAGAGTGGACAGTGAGTGGACAGTGTTTAAAAACTCCAGCAGCGCTGCTGTGTCTGATCCATTCATACCAGCACAACACACACTAACACACCACCACCATGTCAGTGTCACTGCAGTGCTGAGAATGATCCACCACCTAAATAATACCTGCTCTGTAGTGGTCATGTGGGGGTCCTGATCATTGAAGAACAGCATGAAAGGGGGCTAACATAGCATGCAGAGAAACAGATGGACTACAGTCAGTATTGTAGAACTACAAAGTGCTTCTATATGGTAAGTGGAGCTGATAAAATGGACAGTGAGTGTAGAAACAAGGAGGTGGTTTTAATGTTATGCCTGATCGGTGTATTTGTCCCAGCCTTTGTCAGGATTCTACAATGTCCGGATGAGATCGCTATGGCCGAATATTTGCACTTTCTCTCATGACCAGGCAGTGTTACTGCTGCGCCATATGTTTGACAATACAGTATTCTGAAATGGTGATTCTAGGAATGTTCAAGGTCTTAATCATTGCCCCTTTGGTGCAATAAAATGATCTTAGCTTGAACATTAGAATCTCTGGGTGGTGTTTGTATAACACATCACATGTGAATCACATTAAGGCTTATTATTAAATTCCTAATAGTTAATCATGTTGTAGCCCAACTTTAGGTCATACAGACTAGCTGTATGTTTTAAGATCAGCAATATTATGTAGGAGCTGAATAATTCTTACATGTCAGTATTAACAAAATATCCTGCTATTTTAAAAAAGCTACATTGATTTTATTTCGGTAATTTGTTGTATTATTTGAATGATACAGACTTCATTTAAAGCAAAAGCTCTAGCTCTGCAGAAAGGTTTACAAATTATAAATCCTTGTTTTACTTGTTGGGGTTGAATATTTCTGATTGTAGCTGTGTATACTAGTTATTATAGTAGTTAATGTGCATGTATTTGGGAATGTTGGATAATAATCTCTTAATATATGAAAAAATGCAATTATAAAGTGCCTAATAAATGACAAAAGCTTTCTTAATTACAATACATCCACAATACACTGATCAGCTCCACTTACCATATAAAAGCACTTTGTAGTTCTGCAAGTACTGACTGTAGTCCATTTGTTTCTCTGCATGCTTTGTTAGCCCCCTTTAATGCTGTTCTTCAATGGTCAGGGACCCTAACAGGACCACCACAGAGCAGGTATTATTTAGGTGGTGGATCATTCTCAGCACTGCAGTGACACTGACATGGTGGTGGTGTGTTAGTGTGTGTTGTGCTGGTATGAGTGGATCAGACAGCAGTGCTGCTGGAGTTTTTAAATACCGTGTCCACTCACAAGTGTAGGGTATTTTAGTAGTTGTGCACTGAATGGGACACTATAGAGAGCAGCATTGGACTGCTTCATGTACTTGTGTCCTTATTAAAATAATGTATGTACTGAGTTTTGCACATGTGCTGTAAACTTCAGCTTTTATTGGATAATGTAATTTGATAATTTCATATTAAGTTGTAGTATTAGTAGTAGTTGCAGTAGTAATCAGAAGATCACTGGTTCAAGCCCAACTACTGCCAGGCTGATATTGTTGGTCCATTGAACCTCAGTTGCTGTATAATGTCACAGTACTGTAAGTCACTTTGAATAAAAGCTTTTGCTAAATGCAATAAATGTAAATGAAAGTCCATAATAACAATGGTGGAGGTGTTCACATTTGATGTAGGGCAAAAGTGTTCACTTTGCAACAGGCAGTTCCATGAATTAACAAAACACCTGAAATTAAAATAAGCGGTGCTTTTATAACTCTAATTATAAACTTTGGCTTTGGAAATGTAGTTGTAAGTGCTTTCCAAATGGCTCCCGCCCCTCTATTAGAATATAAACCACTTAGTCTTCACTACAAATACTGTACCCTTCGTAGAGACAATCGCTTCTTCAAATGAACTACAGCCTGACTCAGAAAACTCAACTTCCCATGATTCCCATGATACGTGAACCCGGAAATACTGGCTGAGTACAGTAGTACACAAGGACGACTTTCACGTGCAGGTGGTGAACGCTACCTCTTAAACAGTGAGTAAAATTACATGTATTTTGCTACGAATAAGTGAATTCATTATATTACATTGTGCAAATAAATAAAACTATTGGGAGCCACAAACTGTATTAACTTTGCGAATTTGACATTAGCATAATAGCTACTCTGTGTTTATACGCAGTTACTAGCTTTTGCAATCTACACACACACACACACACACACACACACACACACACACACACACACACACAGATAGTGATAAATACTGCTATACTGTCAGTGTACATCTCTATCTGTTATTACAACAATGAATACCACTGTCATTTATGTCTTTTTTGAGCAGGTGAGCATTTATTATATCCAACAATTTATAGTATTATGCAAATTTTTGCATTGCAGTCAGTTATAATGGCTATAGACTAGATATGAGATGGATATTCTCATTAATCATGGCTACAGACTAGATATAATATGGATACACAACAGCTATTTATTAAATTGACCATATTTTTGCATTGTAGTCACTGATCATGACTAGTCTACATAGGATATGGATACTCAACATGTATTTTTTTTTAATTGACCTTTTTTTTTTTATTACAGTGGCTGATCATGGCTATAGACAAGATATGATATTGATAAGCAACATTTAATTTATTAAATTGACCATATTTTTGCATTGTAGTCACTGATCATGGCTATTGACTAGATACAATATGGACACATGTCGTTTATTAAACTGATTGGTCATAGCTATAGACTGGATAGAATATAGATACACATGTATTTCATTAAATCAACCATATTTTTGCATTGCAGTTGTTGATCATGGATATAGACTAGATAATATATGGATACACAACATGCAATGTATTAAATTGACCACATTTTTGCATTGTAGTTGTTGATCATGGCTGTAGACTAGATATAATATAGATACACAACATGTATTTCAATAAATTGACCATATTTTTACATTGTAGTCACTGATCATGGCTATTGACTAGATACAATATGGACACATGTCATTTATTAAACTGACCACTGGTCATGGCTATAGACTGGATAGAATATGGATACCTAACATGTCATTTATTAAATTAACCATAATTTTGCATTGCAGTCGCTGAACATGGCTGTAGACTAGATATAATATAGATACACAACATGTATTTCATTAAATTGACCATATTTTTGCATTGCAGTTGCTGAACATGGCTACAGACTAGATATGATATGGATATGCAATTTGTTACTTGTTAAATTGACCATATTTTTGCATTGCAGTCAATAATCATGTTTATAGACTAGATAGGACATGGATATGCAACATGTCTTTTAATTAATTGACCATAATTTTGTATGGCAGCCAATGATCATGGCTAGATAGGTTATGAATACACAACATGTAATTTATTAAATTGAGCATATTTTGCTGAACATGGCTGTAGACTAGATATAATATAGATACACAACATGTATTCACAACCATATTTTTACATTGCAGTCACTGATCATGGCAATAGACTAGATAAGATATGGACACACAACATGCAATTTATTAAATTGACCAAATATTATGCATTGCAGCCAAGGATCATGGCTATAGACTACATAGGACATGGATTTGCAACATGTCTTAATTAATTGACCATATTTTTGCCTTGCAGTCAATCATAATGGCTATAGACTAGATATGAAATGGATACACCACATGTCTTTTATTAAATTGACCACCTTTTTGCATTGCAGTCGCTGATCATGGCTATAGACTACATAGGATATGGATATGCAGCCCTTATTGCATCTGGAGGAGTGATGGGTTATGTCAAAGCAGGTGTGTATTCTGAAATCATCACGCTTACAGTGGCAATTTGTGTAACAGCGATTAATATAATGACATTTATAGATAATTTGTTTGATAAAAACTGAGCAAACTATTCGATTTTGTCTATTCTGTAGATGATGTAGTTTCTAAATTCCTGAATCATAAGTCACTGTAAAACCTTGAACATTTAAACTTTTTTACAGGTAGCGTTCCTTCCATGGCAGCTGGCCTGCTGTTTGGAGGCCTGGCAGGTTTTGGTGCCTACCAGATATCACAGAACCCAAGAAACATTTGGGTGTCTTTAGGTAAGTGATGTATATTGCAGAAATAATGTAGATTATCAATAAAAATATACAGTTAAGGAGCTTGGGTGGCACAGCAATAAATTACGCTTACCCACTACCACTGAGATCCGTAGATTCAGGGTTAGAATCTTAGCTGTGCTATCGGCCAGTCGGGCTTCTACATGGAAAGTAATTCCATGACTATTCACCTTGTAGATGTAAAGTCAGAGACGATCGCTCATCTATTGCTGCTGTTTGTGTTGGTCATCTTCTAGACCTTCATCAGTGGTCACAGGACCACAGGTCACCATTTTTGGTTGGTGGACTATTCTCAGTCCAGCAGTGACAGTGAGGTGTTTAAAAACTCCTTCAGCGCTGCTGTGTCTGATCCACTCACACCAGCACAACACACACTAACACACCACCACCATGTCAGTGTCACTGCAGTGCTGAGAATGACCCACCACCTAAATAGTACCTGCTTTGTAGTGGTCCTGGGAGAGTCCTGAGCAGTAAACAACAGCATGAAAGGGGGCTAACAAACAGATGTACTACAGTCAGTGATTGTAGAACTACAAAGTGCTTCTATATGGTAAGTGGAGCTGATAAAATGGACAGTGAGTGTAGAAACAAGGAGGTGGTTTTAATGTTATGGCTGATCAGTTTAAGCAGTGGTAGCTCAGTGGTTAGGATACTGAACTAATAATCATAAGGGTATGGTTCAAGCTCCTGTACTGCCAGTTTGCCACTGTTTGGGGCCCTAAGCACCCTTAAAACCTTTAACCCTTAAAAGTCACTTTGGAATAAAAGTGTCTGCTAAATGCCATACATGTTAAGCAGTTAATTACTCTTATTTATTACTTTCATTGCTGTTAAATGGTTTCAATAGAAGAAACAGCTGGCATCTAAATCTGCAGTTCATGAATATTCAAATTGTTTAAAGTCATAAATTAGTTCCAAATCAGAGTTGGTTTCACATGACAGGCAATACTTCTATGCTGTCCAAGGTTAAGTGAAAAAGTTCTTGGTGCAATAATTTTGGCAAAGGTAAATGGGTAGCTCTGTCACCTCACAGCAAGAAGGTCCTGGGTTTGATTCTCAGGTCGAGCGGTCCGGGTCCTTTTTGTGTGGAGTTTGCATGTTCTCCCCGTGTCGGTGTGGGTTTCCTCCCACAGTCCAAAGACATGCAAGTGAGGTGAATTGGAGATACAAAAAAATGTCCATGACTGTGTTTGATATTAAAGACTTAAACTGATGAATCTTGTGTAACTAGTGATTATTTGTCCTGTCATGAATGTAATCAAAGTGTGTAAAACATAACGGTAAAATCCTAATAAATAATTTCTAGATTAATACAATTCAAATACATAATTTAATATAATGTTTTAAGATTGGTCCGGTATAATAAACTGCATCTTGGTGGGTCTCTTTCCAAATGTGTGATTGGAAGCAGGGTTGCAAAGGTAGCCAGACATTTTCCAGCATCATTTACAAATCAGCAACAGTTTGACAGTGTGTCCTGCTTAGGAGTTTTACACCCTGGTGTCTGAAGTTGTATGAAATAAAAATGTGAGTGTATGAAATCCCAGTAGTCCAACAGGAGAATGGTAGATATGGTAGCTATTCTCAGCATTTCTCAAAAAAAAAAAAAGGAGACATCTAGACGTTATTTGACATGCATTAATACTTCAATGTGTCTTGGACAGCTACATCGGGAACCCTGGCTGGTATAATGGGGGTGCGATTTTACAGCTCCGGAAAGTTCATGCCTGCGGGAATTGTGGCTGGAGCAAGGTAAATAATGCTACACATGACTGAGCCAATCTCAGTCAATCATAGGCTACATTTACACTACTGTGTTCATTCAGTTTCTGTTATACATTTTTTTCACCTGTAGATCTATTTCAGCTGTTTTTTAGCTATAGTTTTAGAAATGCAAAAACCTTCCCAGACTGAACAGTGACACTGTGATTCAAATAATCAGACTAGCATGATTCTAATTATGAATGGAACTAGTTACACATAGACCATCTAAAAATCTGTTTATTTCTTTTCCAGCATCCTGATGTTGGCAAAACTTGGAATTGGATTTCTACAGAAGCCACATGGGTCATAAGTGTTGCCAGAGAATAGAAACAAAACAATGTTAGTTTTCTGTCTTAAAACATGATGAATTTAGAATAGTGACAGTCAAATGGGATCTTGTTTTGTATAAAATGTGTAATAAATGATAAAAAAAAATGAAGCAGAGTTGAATTTTGCATTTGTAGCAGTGTAGAATCGCATTGAACGCAAATGTGCCATCAAGTTGTTACATGAATAACACCATCAGATCTGGGTTGGTTCAGAGTTGGTTAAACTTAAATCTATATTCACTACACCTAGTAAAATATATGTTGTATTTTTATATATATATATATATATATATAAATATATTATTTGTATGTTGTTATTATGTATTTATCAATACATGCCTGGTTTTGGGAATATGCAGAAATACCTCGATTTAATGGACCTCCATTTAACGGACTTTGGATTTAATGGACAAAATCTGTCACCTAAATGATAAACAGAGTTACTTCATTGAAACTTTTCCATTCAATGGTAACATCTTTCGTAACAAACTCATGTGTAGTTTGAATGAAAACTAAAGCAAAAGTAGAACTTAACCCTTGTTTACATAAAATTTAAGAAATTAAATAATTTATTCATTATTATTATTTTTTCTATAGAGACTAAATACAGTTCCACTATTATTTAGTTTGTGTTAATTGTTTTAACATCCTTTTGCTAAACAGATCCCTTATCTTCATATTTGTAAATAGAAAATAAAAATACATTTCATTTTATAGTCCATTTAGGAAACTTTAAAAATGTCATGTCTAACCCAAAATTAGACGCTGCAGGTTATTACGCTCACTAGGTCACCATCTAACAGCCGGCTGGGCATCTACACAGACATGATTGGCTGAAGCCCTGCGATGGATTGCAGCTCTGCCTTGCGCCCAGTGTTACCGTGTGAACCTGATCTAGTAGCCTAGTGGTTAGGGTACTTGACTGGTAATCAGAAGGTCACTGGTTCAAGCCCCACCACTGCCAGGTTGCTGCTGTTGGGCCTTTGAGCAAGGCCCTTAACCCTCAATTGCTTAGACTGTATACTGTAATGTAAGTCGCTTTGGATAAAGGCGTCTACTAAATGCCTAAAATGTAAATGATCTACTGTGACCCTGAGCAGGATAAAATGGTACATGAAAATAAAATAAAGTCATGGCAAGATTAGACACAGCAGTATATTACGCCAGCCCACCATCTGTGGTGCCACTGGCCTGCTCACGTATATACACAATTGGCGGTGTCTGTGGGAGGAAAGGACGGCAACAGTGACTTTTACTCATATATACTTATATATATATATATATATATATATATATATATACAGTGTATCACAAAAGTGAGTACACCCCTCACATTTCTGCAGATATTTAAGTATATCTTTTCATGGGACAACACTGACAAAATGACACTTTGACACAATGAAAAGTAGTCTGTGTGCAGCTTATATAACAGTGTAAATTTATTCTTCCCTCAAAAAAACTCAATATACAGCCATTAATGTCTAAACCACCGGCAACAAAAGTGAGTACACCCCTAAGAGACTACACCCCTAAATGTCCAAATTGAGCACTGCTTGTCATTTTCCCTCCAAAATGTCATGTGATTTGTTAGTGTTACTAGGTCTCAGGTGTGCATAGGGAGCAGGTGTGTTCAATTTAGTAGTACAGCTCTCACACTCTCTCATACTGGTCACTGAAAGTTCCAACATGGCACCTCATGGCAAAGAACTCTGAGGATCTTAAAAGACGAATTGTTGCGCTACATGAAGATGGCCAAGGCTACAAGAAGATTGCCAACACCCTGAAACTGAGCTGCAGCACAGTGGCCAAGATCATCCAGCGTTTTAAAAGAGCAGGGTCCACTCAGAAAAGACCTCACGTTGGTCGTCCAAAGAAGCTGAGTGCACGTGCTCAGCGTCACATCCAACTGCTGTCTTTGAAAGATAGGCGCAGGAGTGCTGTCAGCATTGGTGCAGAGATTGAAAAGGTGGGGGGTCAGCCTGTCAGTGCTCAGACCATACGCCGCACACTACATCAAATTGGTCTGCATGGCTGTCACCCCAGAAGGAAGCCTCTTCTGAAGTCTCTACACAAGAAAGCCCGCAAACAGTTTGCTGAAGACATGTCAACAAAGGACATGGATTACTGGAACCATGTCCTATGGTCTGATGAGACCAAGATTAATTTGTTTGGTTCAGATGGTCTCAAGCATGTGTGGCGGCAATCAGGTGAGGAGTACAAAGATAAGTGTGTCATGCCTACAGTCAAGCATGGTGGTGGGAATGCCATGGTCTGGGGCTGCATGAGTGCAGCAGGTGTTGGGGAGTTACATTTCATTGAGGGACACATGAACTCCAATATGTACTGTGAAATACTGAAGCAGAGCATGATCCCCTCCCTCCGGAAACTGGGTCGCAGGGCAGTGTTCCAGCATGATAATGACCCCAAACACACCTGTAAGACGACCACTGCTTTATTGAAGAGGCTGAGGGTAAAGGTGATGGACTGGCCAAGCATGTCTCCAGACCTAAACCCAATAGAACATCTTTGGGGCATCCTCAAGCGGAAGGTGGAGGAGCGCAAAGTCTCGAATATCCGCCAGCTCCGTGATGTCGTCATGGAGGAGTGGAAAAGCATTCCAGTGGCAACCTGTGAAGCTCTGGTAAACTCCATGCCCAGGAGAGTTAAGGCAGTTCTGGGAAATAATGGTGGCCACACAAAATATTGACACTTCAGGAACTTTCACTAAGGGGTGTACTCACTTTTGTTGCCGGTGGTTTAGACATTAATGGCTGTATATTGAGTTATTTTGAGGGAAGAATAAATTTACACTGTTATATAAGCTGCACACAGACTACTTTTCATTGTGTCAAAGTGTCATTTTGTCAGTGTTGTCCCATGAAAAGATATACTTAAATATCTGCAGAAATGTGAGGGGTGTACTCACTTTTGTGATACACTGTATATATATATATATACTTTTACTATATATATATATATATATATATATTTTAGTCTACAGAATTTAAGTGTAAAAGATGCTCTAAACCAAAATATAATCACAGTTTCTCACCAGCCAATAAGAATCATTTACATCATAATTGCTACTGCTATAACAAGACTCCGCTTCAGTCTGTAACGGCGCGTTCCAAACGGCTCTGCTCGAGTTTAAGAGGTGCTACCGTTGGTTTCCGTATTTCGCTGCCCAGTCCACTCGACCATGCACAGGTTGGGCAGGAGCTGCAGCTTGGACAGGGAGAAGATTAGCAGAGTTTTTTCCCATGACTGAGTAACTTTGAGTTCCCTTGGTCTGTGTTCTCTCAGGTCTTCTTTTCCACCCATCAGCATCTAAAGAGTGGATACAATAATATGTAGAACAAGTCATATACAGTATATACTGTATATACACTAATTAGGCATAATATTATGACCACCTCCTTGTTCTACACTCACTGTCCATTTTATCAGCTCCACTTACCATATACCACTTCGTAGTTCTACAATTACTGACTGCAGTCCATCTGTTTCTCTACATAAATTTTTACCCTGCTTTCACCCTGTTCTTCAATGGTCAGGACCACTACAGAGTAGGTATTATTTAGGTGGTGGATCATTCTCAGCACTGCAGTGACAATGACATGGTGTTGGTGTCCACTGTCCACTCTATAAGACACTCCTACCTAGTTGGTCCATCTTGTAGATGTAAACTCAGACGATCGCTCATCTATTGCTGCTGTTTGAGTTGGTCATCTTCTAGACCTTCATCGGTGGTCACAGGACGCTGACGTGCTGTTGGCTGGATAATTTTGGTTGGTGGACTATTCTCAGTCCAGCAGTGACTGTGAGGTGTTAAAAAACTCCAGCAGCGCTGCTGTGTCTGATCCACTCATACCAGCACAACACACACTAACACACCACCACCATGTCAGTGTCAGTGCAGTGCTGAGAATGATCCACCACCTAAATAATACCTGCTCTGTGGTGGTCCTGGGAGAGTCCTGACCATTGAAGAACAGCATGGAAGGGGGCTAACAAAGCATGTAGACAAACAGATGGACTACAGTCAGTAATTGTAGAACTACAAAGTGTTTCTATATGGTAAGTGGAGCTGATAAAATGGACAATGTGTGTAGAAACAAAGAGGTGGTTTTAATGTTATCAGGCTGATCAGTGCAGATATAATTCTACAAAACTTACAAAAACAAAAGGAATTCACAGTTTCAGTCCCAGTTGAGGTCAGTATACACTATGGATAAAAGTATTGGGACACGCCTTCTAATTATTGACTAATAATAATTGCTAACAGGTGTAATAAAGCTTTACGTATAAAGACATGAAGAAAAGCTTAAGGGTCGCAGAGAAAAATAATAATTATTAAATCAACAAATTTTAACTGGCACAAATACGGAATTAACTTGTACACGAATGCCCCCTTGTAGAGGCTTTACATTACACCTTGTAAACCACAGTGGGACCAGATTTCCACTATTTTCATTAATTATGTTTCATTTTGTGTTTCGTTTTGCATTACTTGTGTTGCCTGGGTTGTGGTAAAAACATGAACAAAATGTGGGTCACTTGAAAGAAAGTGCTAAGGAACTCCAGTGGTTTGCATGGAACCCTAGAACATCAATTAAGGCTTTCTTGACCAACGTCAGTGCCCAGCCATACAAATGCTCTTTTGACTGGATGGGCACAAATTCCCACAGACATGATTCAAAGTCTCATGAGAAGCCTTCTCACAAGAGTGGCTGCTATTCTAGCTGAAGAGATCACAGAGGTCACTCTATTTTACTCATGGTCAGGTGTACAAATACTTTTGGCCCTATAGTGTACGTGTGCATGAACAGCAAAGCATTAGGTTTTACCTTCAGTGCTTGATTTCAGTGAAGTAGGAGCAGCTGGTTTTGGCTTTAAAGATTTTTTGTTAGTTTTAGAATCAGCAGTGTTGGAGAGATCAACTAAGTGAAAGAAAACAGAAAATGATGGAAAATAGAAGAAGAAAATAAAACAAAAAATTTAAGACTTGATTAAATCAAAGGACTGATGCTGGCACCAACAGGGCATATCTAGATTTTGTCAAAACTGGCTTACTATGAAATGGCCAGAAGTGTACACACTCTATTCTAGCTGAAAAGATCACACAGAAGTCACTCATTTGTTTTTTTTCCTCCCCATCTAGTCGTATCCAATTACCCCATTGCATATTGCTTCCTACTAATGTTGATCTCGACCCTGGTTGAGGAGAGCCGAGACTGACACACTCCCCCTCTGACATGTGCAGTAGCCGACTGCATCTTTTCACCTGCACCAGGCGAGTTTATATGCGGATCAGCTTTGTGTACGGAGAGCCACACCCTGGTCGACGCATTATCTCTGCAGGCGTCATCAATCAGCCAGCACAGGTCGTAATTGCATCAGTTATGAGGTCCTGTCCAGCAACCCCCCTAAAACAACAGCCAATCGTTGTTCGTGTAGGTGCCCAGCCTGTCGGATGGCAAGGCTGAGTTTCGACCTGAAAAGTTATACCATTTGTTTTTGAATTGGACATCCAACAAGCTGACAGTCAGGTGTCCAAATACTTTTGGCCATATAGTTTACGTGGACACCTCTCATGGTTAATGAGTTGACCTGTTTTAAACATTGGGGTATAAATTCAATGATATACTTTCAACTTTGTGGAAAAATATCTAAATATCAGCATATTTCTCTTTAGTATGTTTTAGCAAACTGGGTTGGTGGAACTAATAGACACAAGTCCCCTTAGACACACTCCAATACTTTACACAGTATTGTGCTACCTTTGGTAAATATCTTATGTTCCCTACATAGTGCACTAGATTGTATATTAGAAAATAATTTATGTTCCTTACTTAGTGCACTAGATAGTGTACTAGATAATAGACTTATGTAGACTTATTCTTACATAATGCTTTAGGTAGCATATTAGGATTGTATACTACGTAGTGCACTAGATAGTGTGAAAAATAATAGATTTATGTTCCCTACATAGTGCACTAAATTGTATATCAGATAACGGATTTATGTTCCCTACATAGTGCACTAGATAGTATTTTAGATATGAATTTATGTTCCCTACGTAGAGCACTAGATAGTGAATTAGACAATTGTTTTATGTTCATTACACAGTGCACTAGATTGCATATCAGATCACGGATTTATGTTCCCTACATAGTGCACTAGATAGTGTATTAGATAACGCATTCATGCTCACTACATAGTGCACAAGAAAGTATAAGTAGATTATGATTTTTGTTCCTTACATAGTGCACTAGATAATGTATTACATAATTAATTATGTTCCCTACATAGTGCACTAGATTGTATATCAGATCACGGATTTATGTTCCCTACGTAGTGCACTGGACAGTATATTAGACAATTGATTTATGTTCCCTACACAGTGCACTAGATTGTATATCAGATCACGGATTTATGTTCCCTACATAGTGCACTAGACAGTATATTAGACAATTGATTTATGTTCCCCACACAGTGCGCTAGATTGTATATCAGATCACGGATTTAATACGCGATCGGGGAAAAAAAAAGTCTGTGTCGCGTGCGTGTGTGCGCTCTTGGCCGCTCGTTCTAGATTCCGGGAGATTTTATCTGACTTGTGGGCATCAGGGAGCCGCTATGTATATGCGGGAGTCTCCCGGAACTTCCGGGAGACTTGGGATGTCTGATAAAGTCAGTCAGAGCAGCAAAGACAGATAATTGGGTGTCCACATACTTTGGGTACTGCATCAGCTCAGTCACTTTGATTTAATTAAAAGTCTTAGCATTAAAAACTAAATGTGAGTGAGGTTAGCAACCGAGAAAATGACAGAGTGGAATGGAGAAGCTAAATAAAGATGAATAAGATACACAAGCTAATGTGCTAATACGTACTAGCTTGCTGATTTCCAATCGGTGCTAGCTGAATCCTCTGACCGACTGAGCCAACTTCCTTCTTCTGAAAGGACGGTGTATAACCTCCGGACAGATTGTAGGTGGTGCTGATAAAATTGCCTAAGACAAAAGACACTTCAGAATCCGCACAAGCTCTTTAAAAAACGGTTAGCATCTATGCTAATATTAACAGTGCTGTTTATTGCATGTTTGCTACACAGAATAATCCAGATCATAAATCAAAACCTGCTACACAGAGAAACTTAAATACAACTGAGACGTTTGGTAAAATGCAGTTACACTATATGGCCAAAAGTATTTGGACACCTGACCGTAAGCTTGTTGGACATTTTATTTAAGAAACAAATGGTATTAAAATAGAGTGACCTCTATGTGATCTTCTGTGTCCAAATGCCCAATTGCGTCATTCTTCCTCTCCGCCTGTGCCGATCCCTGCTCTGACCGAGGAGATCGAAGCTAACCCACGCCCCCTCCGACACGTGGGCAGCAAGCCGTATGCATCTTATCCACCCACACATTGACGAGTGTTGTGCCACCTAGCGTTGTGTACAGAGAGACACACCCTAAGAGCACTCTTTCCTCATCTCTGTGTAATTACCTCCAATCAGCCTCCAGAGGTCTCAACCGCACCAGTCTGACGGAGAGAGACCCATATCCGGCTTAGTCCCGCCCATCTGAACAACCAGCCAATTGTTGTTCATGTGACTGCTCAGCCTCAGCCGGCAAGGCAGAGCTGAGATTCGATAAGATACGATGTATTCGAGATCCCAGCTCTGGTGTTTTTACCGCTGCGCCACCTGAGCGGCCATCTTCTGTGTGATCTTTAGCTATCACAACAGCCACTCTTCTGAAAGGGCTTCTCACATGACTGTGGGAACTTGTGCCCACTCAGTCGAAAGAGTATTTGTATGGCTGGGCACTGATGTTGGTCCAGAAAGCCATGATTGAAGTTCTGGTTTATTCCAGAGCTGTTCAGTAGGGCTGAGGTCAGGGATCTGACTAACTTATCTTCATGTCTTTAAAGGGCTTGCTTTGTGCTGGAACTGGAAAGGACCTTCCCTAAACTGTTGCCAAGTTAAAAGAATGTAATTTCCTTTATGTTATTGGTTTATTACACACGTAAGGGTGGTTGTAACCTAGTGGTTAAGGTAATCAAACTAGTAGATTGCTGGTTCAACCCCCACTACTGCAGGCTGCCACTGTTGGGCCCTTGAGCAAGGCCCTTAACCTTTAATTGCTTAGACAATATGTATATACTGTATGTCACAGCACTGGATAAAAGCATCTGCTAAATGCTAAAAATGTAAATGGTAGCAATTGTTTGGGCTGAAATGCATAAATTAAAAAAATTAGGAGGGGTGTCCCAATACTTTTGACCACACGGTGTACAGTGTATCACAAAAGTGAGTACACCCCTCACATTTCTGCAAATATTTTATTATATATTTTCATGGGACAACACTATAGACATGAAACTTGGATATAACTTAGAGTAGTCAGTGTACAGCTTGTATAGCAGTGTAGATTTACTGTCTTCTGAAAATAACTCAACACACAGCCATTAATGTCTAAATAGCTGGCAACATAAGTGAGTACACCCCACAGTGAACATGTCCAAATTGTGCCCAAATGTGTCGTTGTCCCTCCCTGGTGTCATGTGTCAAGGTCCCAGGTGTAAATGGGGAGCAGGGCTGTTAAATTTGGTGTTTTGGGTACAATTCTCTCATACTGGCCACTGGATATTCAACATGGCACCTCATGGCAAAGAACTCTCTGAGGATGTGAGAAATAGAATTGTTGCTCTCCACAAAGATGGCCTGGGCTATAAGAAGATTGCTAACACCCTGAAACTGAGCTACAGCATGGTGGCCAAGGTCATACAGCGGTTTTCCAGGACAGGTTCCACTCGGAACAGGCTTCGCCAGGGTCGACCAAAGAAGTTGAGTCCACGTGTTCGGCGTCATATCCAGAGGTTGGCTTTAAAAAATAGACACATGAGTGCTGCCAGCATTGCTGCAGAGGTTGAAGACGTGGGAGGTCAGCCTGTCAGTGCTCAGACCATACGCCGCACACTGCATCAACTCGGTCTGCATGGTCGTCATCCCAGAAGGAAGCTGACGCACAAGAAAGCCCGCAAACAGTTTGCTGAAAACAAGCAGTCCAAGAACATGGATTACTGGAATGCCCTGTGGTCTGACGAGACCAAGATAAACTTGTTTGGCTCAGATGGTGTCCAGCATGTGTGGTGGCGCCCTGGTGAGAAGTACCAAGACAACTGTATCTTGCCTACAGTCAAGCATGGTGGTGGTAGCATCATGGTCTTGGGCTGCATGAGTGTTGCTGGCACTGGGGAGCTGCAGTTCATTGAGGGAAAAATGAATTCCAACATGTACTGTGACATTCTGAAACAGAGCATGATCCCCTCCCTTCGAAAACTGGGCCTCATGGCAGTTTTCCAACAGGATAACGACCCCAAACACAACCTCCAAGATGACAACTGCCTTGCTGAGGAAGCTGAAGGTAAAGGTGATGGACTAAACCCAATTGAGCACCTGTGGGGCATCCTCAAGTGGAAGGTGGAGGAGTTCAAGGTGTCTAACATCCACCAGCTCCGTGATGTCATCATGGAGGAGTGGAAGAGGATTCCAGTAGCAACCTGTGCAGCTCTGGTGAATTCCATGCCCAGGAGGGTTAAGGCAGTGCTGGATAATAATGGTGGTCACACAAAATATTGACACTTTGGGCACAATTTGGACATGTTCACTGTGGGGTGTACTCACTTATGTTGCCAGCTATTTAGACATTAATTGCTGTGTGTTGAGTTATTTTCAGAAGACAGTAAATCTACACTGCTATACAAGTTGTACACTGACTACTCTAAGTTATATCCAAGTTTTATTTCTATAGTGTTGTCCCATGAAAAGATATAATAAAATATTTGCAGAAATGTGAGGGGTGTACTCACTTTTGTGATACACTGTACAGTATATTGACACATTGTTTTAACATGTCGGTTTCATTGTGTTCTCTAGTTAAACTAATACTGTCTATTGCACATTCAACACACAAACGTACCTGGAGTAACTCGTGTTATCGGTGCTCCACCAATAGGAGCGACTGGTTTGTTCGGTTGGTCTGGCCAGTTGTCCCACACGTCTCGGTGTGACTCCTTTTCCACAGTTGATGGTGAACTCTTACTTATCAAACCTGAAATTTATAGACATAGTGGATGTGTTTGAAAACCTCGTGCGCTCTCTACATAGACAGCATTTTACGCCATCCTGTTCGAAATCCTAGATGCCTTAATATGCTCACTACTAGGGTATCTTAAAATCTCAACGCTATTTTGACTCGGGTACGAGGGAGCGCCGCTCAGGTGGCGCGGCGGTAAAGCATACGCTGTTCACCAGAGCTGAGATCTCCAATACATCGTATCGAATCTCGGCTCTGCCCGCCGGCTGAGGCTGAGCGGCCACGTGAACAACGATTGGCCTGTTGTTCAGATAAGGGGCGGGATTAAGCCGGATGATGACTCTCTCTCAGACTAGTGCGATTACGACCTCTGCAGGCTGATGGGAAAGGAGTGTGGTAGAGGGTGTGGCTCTCTGTACACAGCGCTGTACCGCACTGCACTGCACTCGTCAAGTGTGGGTGATAAGATGTTCGATTGCTGTGCGCGTGTCGGAGGGGGCGTGGAGCAGCCTCGTCCTCCCCAATCAGGAGCAGGGACCAGCATTAGTGAGAGGATGATTGACGGGCAGAAATTGGATACGCTAAAGTGGGAGAAAAAGGGAGGGAGGGAATGAGGGAGCATCCGATGCTGCCTTAGCGGTGAAGGCAATCCCAGCATTCAGTGCGGCACAACTTTTCTCACAGAAAAATTTAAAACACGGCAGACGGTGCGGAGAAACTAAGTTATTTTCATACGTAAATAAATTATTATTTATTTTTAATTTGTATAAACTTGCAATTTGGTGTCAATTATTTGCAAATTCGGGCTCGTCAGCGAATGTACCTGTTTTCGATACACGGAGGGAGATGTTAGTTGACATGCTAGCGCGTTGTGCCACCCCATTAGGATGAAATCTAGCAAACGGTCCAGTTTTTCAGCTGCCAGTCCTCCGCCCATGCAACGCTAGGACGGACACTTAAAAATCCTCCTTTTGGAGTGAACTGGTTACATTTTTGATCAATATTATCTGTCATTGGCTCAGGTACAAATGCTGGGTCGAAACAAATGCTCGCCCACCACTGGCCAATCGCAGAAGGTCCGCCCTCTAAATGCTAGTCTGTGATTGAGGGGTTGAATTTCGCCCGCTCGCTCTGTTCTGCATACACCTCTGCTTGAGTCAATTAGTAAACTTTTGGAGGCAGCGAGGAACAGACTTAAATATCAAAAGTAGACTCGACATTTGGTGAGTAAAACAGTAATTTGTTATAGAATTCCTGCTTAAATTGGTCAAGAACGAGTGAGCATCCGACGCTGCCTTAGTGATCAAGGCAATCCCAGAATTAATTGCGGGTCGGGTGCTCTTCTCTCACAGAAAAATAAACATGGCTGACGGGGCGGAGAAACGAATGGAGTTATTTTCAAACGTAAATAAAATATTACAGATTTTTAACTTGTATAAACTTGTACTGAGTGTTTTTATTTGCAAGTTCGGGCTTGTCAGGAAATGTAACCGTTATCGGTACATGAAGGAAGATGTTATATTGACGGTAGCGTGCTGTGCTACCTCAGTTTATTGGTTTTAATGGCAAGATGCTAAATGCTAAACGCGAAATGCGAAACCCGATGGAATCGCTATCTAAGTAGCGCGTTCGAATAACCTGACTTATAAGTCACTGACTTATTAGAATCCTCTCTACTAAGGCAGCTGCCTATGTAGGCAGTAAGACCGCAAGGCAGCTCCCTAGGATTTCGAACACACCCATTATGTGAATTGCTTATGCAGAATTTTAACAAGAGGCTAGTTCAGTTCTTTACTTTGGGTGTGTATATTTGTAAAAAAAAAACAAACATCTAATTAAACATATAAAAAATATAACCTTACCAGGCAGGTATCTTGATTGGCGCAGGTAATGCTGCCTGGCTGAACATGTGCTTTGGAGACTGGAATTTGTTTTGATGTTGCTTGGTAGCTTCGTCACAGTGCTAAAACTGTACAGAGGCTTTAGATCTTTTGGCCTGGAAAAGATGACACACACACACCAGGCATAACATTATGACCACTGACAGGTGAAGTGAATAACATTGATTATCTCTTCATCACGGCACCTGTTAGTAGGTGGGATATATTAAGCAGCAAGTGAACATTTTATCCTCAAAGTTGATGTGTTAGAAGCAGGAAAGATCCAAATTGTGATGGCTAGACGACTGGGTCAGAGCATCTCCAACCCTGCAGCTCTGCAGTGGTCAGTATCAAAAGTGGTCCAAGGAAGGAACAGTCGTAAACCGGCGACAGGGTCATGGGCGACCAAGGCTCGCTGATGCACGTGGGGAGCGACTTGAATTGAGCTCCAAATACCCCAGATCTCAATCCGATCGAGCATCTGTGGGACGTGCTGGACAAACAAGTCCGATCCATGGAGGCCCCACCTCACAAATTACAGGAGTTAAAGGATCTGCTGCTGACATCTTGGTGCCAGATACTACAGCACACCTTCAGGGGTCTAGTGGAGTCCATGCCTCGACGGAGCACGCAGCAAAAGATGGACAAACACAATATTAGGAAGGTGGCCATTATGTTATGCCTAATCGGTGTGTATACATACTGTATATACTGTATGTACCCGCATATACCACACAGACACGGGGAGGACATGGAATTGAACCCAGGACCTTCTTGTTGTGAGGCGACAGTGCTACCCACCGAGCCAACGTGCCGCCCCCTGTATAACTTAAGTACAACAAGAAATCCAACAACACTTACTGAGAATTAAACTCGTTGTTTTTCTTCTCTTCGGTGCCCATAGTGGGTTTTTTGGAGTTGGATGCGGTCGTGTCTGAGGGGTCTGAATCGTCCCAGCTGTCCGAAAGCTTGACCTGCCCCCAGCGTCTCCGTCCACTCTTCACTCCCATTAGGCTGTTTTCATTACCCACAGGCCTCTTCAGGAATCAACACACATTAGGGTTTTGATTAGGGATGCATCGATACCATTTTTTCCCAACCGAGTACAAGTACAAGTACATGTATTTTTGTACTTGCCGATACCGATACCAATACCTATTTAGAATACCGTTTTTCTTTTTAAACAAAAACACACGTGAGAAGTGACGAGAAGTTTAATGATACCACGTCCAAAAATGCACGTCAACAAGTAGCGAGTGATCAAAGTGTTTGTGTGCTAACGTGATGAAATCAAGGAGGAAAAATAAATGAATCTGAGTGGATTTGGCAACACGAATAGCATGGATTGTTCTGTAGTGAGTTGGAGGTTAATAAATATTTTTGCAATGTTGGTGTTTTGTTGTTATGTTTTGTAGAGAACGATCAGGTCAGAAATACTGTAAAACGTGTGTGTGTGCCAGTGTATTCTGGTATAAACTATATTATCCCCCTGTCCCACCTGTTTACACTCCTCTCCTGCGTTTCCCCTCACACCGTATCCTGCGTTCTCATTGGCTGTTCGACATGTCACTTATTCCCAGTCGCACATCTGAGATCAGATATCTGACGTGCTAGAAAACTCGAGCGCTTGGCGAGCCGGTCGGATCTGGTTGTTGGATAGTTCACACTTAGCGATCGAGAGCCGAGTTTTGATCGCCGAGCGAACGCCGAGTTGCTCCAGAGCCGGCAAATCTAGCGCCAAAAATCAGGGCAAAAATCGTGTAGTGTGAACCAGGCATAACGCAGCAACGTGCACTAGGCACACGGTATCGGATGTTTAGTATCAGAGCCTCGTTTGCGAGTACGAGTACAAGTTAATGAGCGCGGTATCGGGCAAATACCCGATATTTTGATTATTTCTGTAACTGTTTTTTTTTTATTTTATTTACGCATTTTCTCCCATTTTCTCCCAATTGTAGCGTAGTCAATTTGTCTTCCGCTGCTGGGGGGGATCCCTGATTACAGTCGAGGAGGGTATATTGCTGCTCACGCCTCCTCCGACCCGCGTGCAGCCCTTAGCATTTTTCACCTATGCACAGGCGCCTCGCTATCTGCCAATCAGGGTCCTTACACAGCGTTTGAAGACCCCACCCACATAGTCCGGTCGTCCCGCCCTAGCAGAACCGTGTCTGCTGCAGGCACTGCCAATTATGCCCGCTAGATGGTGCACAGCCGATCGATTTCAAACCGAGGAGTTCAGAGTCGCAGTGCTGGTGTGCTAGCGGAATATCCGTCTGCGTCACCTGGGTGCCTGTAACTACTACTTTTCTGTGACTGAATGATTTAAACACAAACCCACTTGTCCACAAAATGGGTCATTTTAGGTCCTATTTGTCCATGATGTACACTCCACATACTTACTAGTGAATTGTACATTTATTAGTTACATAATGTATGTTAATGTGTATGTGATCTAGCAAAGCTTCTAAAGCACTTATTTTTCATTCTTTACCTTGTGTGTATTAAGCGGAACAGGCTCAGCTTGGCGGTCTGCTTGAACAGGTACCTGGGACAGGGAAATCTGTTGCAGTGGCTGATGGGACTTAGCCCTAGAGCGCAGCACTGGCTCAGAGGCCGACTGCAGTTCCGATTTAGCTTCACTTGCTTTCACTGTTTTTACTTGAGACTTGCGCAGGTCAGGAGTCTGAGGCCGTGGTCCTAGTACCTGGCCTACTTGGAAGTAGGGGTACCTGAGGGCCTGAAATAATAAAAAAAGGCTTGTTCATTATGCGATTGAGCATGATATACAACTATGAGGAGTTGGTTGATCTTAAGTGGTAATACACTGATCAGCCATAACATTAAAACCACCTCCTTGTTTCTACACTCACTTTCCATTTTATCAGCTCCACTTACCACATAGAAACACTTTGTACTTCTACAATTACTGACTGTAGTCCATCTGTTGCTCTGCATGCTTTGTTAGCCCCGTTTCATGCTGTCCTTCAATGGTCAGGACCCTCCCAGGACCACCACAGAGCAGGTATTATTTAGGCGGTGGATTAGTGGTGTGTTAGTGTGTGTTGTGCTGGTATGAGTGGATCAGACACAGTAGCGCTGCTGGAGTTTTTAAACACCTCACTGTCACTGCTGGACTGAGAATAGTCATACCAACCAAAAACATCCAGCCAACAGCGCCCCATGGGCAGCGTCCTGTGACCACCGATGAAGGTCTAGAAGATGACCAACTCAAACAGCAGCAATAGATGAGCGATCATCTCTGACTTTACATCTACAAGGTGGACCAACTAGGTAGGAGTGTCTAATAGAGTGGACAGTGAGTGGACACGGTATTTAAAAACTCCAGCAGCACTGCTGTGTCTGAGCACTCATACCAGCACAACACACACTAACACACCACCACCATGTCAGTGTCACTGCGGTTCTGAGAATGATCCACCACCTAAATAATACCTGCTCTGTAGTTGTCCTGTGGGGGTCCTGACCATTGAAGAACAGGGTGAAAGCAGGATAAAAAGGTATGTAGAGAAATAGATGGGCTACAGTCAGTAATTGTAGAACTACAAAGTGCTTCTATATGGTAAGTGGAGCTGATAAAATGGACAGTGAGTGTAGAAACAAGGAGTCACAAGGATTTACCTGTACAGCTGTCGGCCTCTTCTTGGGGTCCCACTGCAGCAAGTCCTTCATTAGAGCCAGAGCCTCGTTGCTGGCATTGGGAATCAGAGTTTTTAAAGGTGTAGGAACACACTGAGGGAAGCGAAAGTTCATCGCAGTAGCCAGCTGATATCCCTCCGGCCAGTCGGTCTACATGTGCGGAAAAGAAATAGACTGTATAACAATACTAGGGATCATCAAAATTTGCATCATACAGTTTATACAGCTCAACTACAAACCACAGTTACTGAATTATCAATGTTTTCCCAGCATATTACATTTTAGATTTCGGTTTACAACCAAACGCACCTTCTTTACTGTTCCGAGAACCTGACAGACCTTAAAGATCTGATCAACTTCACTGTTGCCAGGGAAAAGAGGCCGTAAGGTGTAGAGCTCGGCCACGATGCAGCCCACTGCCCACAGGTCTATGGGAGAACTGTATATGGACGATCTCAGAAGCACCTCTGGAGCTCGATACCTGTGTACAAATAATATTTTACAAATATTAAATTAATTAATCATTTACTTACATGAGACCTTTAATTCTGTGCCCATATATACAGTGGGGGAAATAAGTATTTGATCCCCTGCTGATTTTGTAAGTTTACCCCCTTACAAAGACTTGAACAGTCTATAATTTTTATGGAAGGTTTATTTTAACAGAGAGAGACAGAATATCAACAAAAAATCCAGAAAAAAAACATTAAATAAAAGTTATAAATTAATTTGTATTTAATTAAGAGAAATAAGTATTTGATCCCCTACCAACCAGCAAGAATTCTGACCCCCACAGACCGGTTATGTGCCCATGAGGCACACAAATTAGTCCTGTCCCTGTATAAAAGACTCCTGTCACAGAATCAGTTTCTTCCGTTCAAATCTCTCGACCACCATGGGCAAGACCAAAGAGCTATCAAAGGACGTCAGGGACAAGATTGTAGACCTGCACAAGGCTGGAATGGGCTACAAGACCATCAGCAAGAAGCTTGGTGAGAAA
Source organism: Trichomycterus rosablanca (assembly GCF_030014385.1). Classification (NCBI taxonomy): domain Eukaryota; kingdom Metazoa; phylum Chordata; class Actinopteri; order Siluriformes; family Trichomycteridae; genus Trichomycterus; species Trichomycterus rosablanca. Next base: position 10,163,898 of record NC_086010.1, on the reverse strand, counting down.
GAGACCACTGTTGGTGCGATCATTCGAAAATTGAAGAAATACAAGATCACAGTCAATCACCCTCGCTCTGGAGCTCCATGCAAGATCTCACCTCGTGGGGTAAGAATGATTCTGAGAAAGGTGAGGTCAGCCCAGAATTACACGGGAGGAGCTTGTCAATGATCTCAAGGGAGCTGGGAGCAGAGAAATGCTGGATATGACCCCAAGAACACCATCCCCACCGGGCATTTCTTTGCCTCCAAACACAGCAAGTGGAGTTAATGCCAAAGAGCTCAATTTTGGTCTCATCTGACCATATCACATTCTCCCAAGCTTTCTGTGAATCATTCAGGTGTTCATGAGCCTTCTTGAGCAAAGGGACTTTGCGGGCACTGCAGGATCTCAATCCATTACGGTGAAGTGTGTCACTAATGGTTTTCTTGGTGACTGTGCTCCCAGCTCCCTTGAGATCATTGACAAGCTCCTCCCGTGTAATTCTGGGCTGACCTCACCTTTCTCAGAATCATTCTTACCCCATGAGGTGAGATCTTGCATGGAGCTCCAGAGTGAGGGCGATTGACTGTGATCTTGTATTTCTTCCATTTTCGAATGGTGGTCTTGTAGCCCATTCCAGCCTTGTGCAGGTCTACAATCTTGTCCCTGACGTCCTTTGATAGCTCTTTGGTCGAGAGATTTGAACGGAAGAAACTGATTCTGTGACAGGAGTCTTTTATACAGGGACAAGACTAATTTGTGTGCCTCATGGGCACATAACCGGTCTGTGGGGGTCAGAATTCTTGCTGGTTGGTAGGGGATCAAATACTTATTTCTCTTAATTAAATACAAATTAATTTATAACTTTTATTTAATGTTTTTTTTCTGGATTTTTTGTTGATATTCTGTCTCTCTCTGTTAAAATAAACCTTCCATAAAAATTATAGACTGTTCAAGTCTTTGTAAGGGGGTAAACTTACAAAATCAGCAGGGGATCAAATACTTATTTCCCCCACTGTATATAAGTAATGTGTTAACTGGTTCAACAAGGCATTTCTGCTCTTTTTTCTCCCTTTTTAGCGTGTCCAATTGCCTGATTGCCCGTGTCATGCTTCCTCTCCACCAATGCCGATCCCCGCTCTGATTGAGGAGAACAAAGCTAACCCAGGAGAGACACACCCTGACAGCACTCTTTTCCCCGTCTCTGTGCAGGCGCCATCTCATCGTAACTGCATCAGCTATGAGAGAGACCCTTATCCGGCTTTTGAATATCCCAACCCTATCTAAACAACAGGCCAATCGTTGTTCATGTGGCCGCTCAGCCCAGACGGCAGGCAGAGCTGAGATTCGATACGATGTATTCGTGTTTTACTGCTGCGCCACCTGAGCAGCCCATTAAAAAATGATTAATTTAAATCTGATTTAAATTTCATCTATCCAATAACAATTTTATACCCGCACAGAAATCCCCCAAAATTACCTAAAGACTCTAACACTGTATTTTGGTACATTATGGAACGAAAGATTGCAAAGACGTTTCGATCTGGGCCAGCGGCTGGTCATAAGATAGCAAAAGGTTAATATCTGATATTTTTTGCCATATTTTAGTACATTAGATTTCATATCTCTGTGAGTTTGTGTGGTGTAGTGGTAGGAGCCAGGGGTTCAAATCCCAGGCTGGACTCACAAATACAGAAGGCGCATATGTGAACCTAGCCATTTGGGGGACGCACATCAGTGCAACCTTAGTGCCGGTCCCAAGCCCGGATCAATAAGAAGAGCACCCGGTGTAAAAACTGAGCTAAATCAAATGTGGTGACCCCTAACAGGGCGGCCGAAAGAAATCATTCAGATTACTTATGGCTGATCTTTTGTATGGAAACTCTTTATAGACTAAACTTTGAACACTGTAACAGAGGACAAAATATTATTTAAATTCCATCAACATTAGCATTTAGCAGACACTTTTATCCACAGTGACTAACAACTGTGGGGGTTAAGGTTGTAAGGGCCAAACAGCAATTTGAATGTGGCGCTACTTAAACTAAAAATGTTATGGAGTCTAGTCCACTGTCTGACAGACTACCGTTGCCCTGCTCCATTTTAAAACCAACATAAGCTTACAGGTTCTTTAAAGCTGGTTTGCTACAGTTCTGTCTACTTAAGACGAAAGTAACAATGTTCTTACCATCGTGTGGAAACGTAGTCTGTATACGGAGGCCGAGAGCGGATCTCTCTGGCCAGACCAAAGTCTGCTATTTTTACCAGTTCAGGACCCATACAGAGTAGATTCTCTGGCTTTATATCCCGATGAAAAAACCCTATAACAATAGCTCAGTTAATACAACACTGTAATACATAACCTAGATTAAAAAAATCGAGAACATCAAATGAACATTAAAGCATGGAAAACATCCAGCTGCGACACAATAGACTAGTTGGTTCTCAACTAGGGAACCTCAGTGAGCCTAGGGGGGGGTCCTGTTGCATTTGATTGAGAGGAGTAAAAAATAATCACGTGATGGGGCGGGAGTTCTCCTTGATGTCATACCTATAGTCTATAGTCTTTTTCTCCCGACTTTAGCGCGTCCAATTATCAGACTGCATTATGCTTCCTCTCTGCTGATGCTGATCCCTGCCCTGATTGAGGAGAACGAGACGAGACGAACACTAGTAGAGTTCATATGCGGATCAGCTTTGTGTACGGAAAGCCACACCCTGATCAACGCACTATTTTCCCGTCTCTGTGCAGGCACCATCAATCAGCCAGCAAAGGTCATAATGCATCAGGCATGAGAGAGTCCCTATCCAGCTGCCCACCCTCTATGAACAACAAGCCGATCTTTGTTCTGGGCGCCCAGAGCTGAGTTTCGAACCAATAAGTTCAAACTGTCAGCCCTGGTGTGCTAGCGTGTTTTACCGCTGCACCACCTGAGCGCCCCTCAATGTTTGATTGACCGTTAAAAGGTTAATGGATGGTGACTACAAATTATTCTGATTCAGTTGTAGAAGCAGACCCCAGGTGAGGAAGCTCCCACTACATCAACCAAAATCAGAAGATATCATGTATTCATCAAAATTCCCATAAGAAATATAACAAGTTTTGTCATCCTCTCTGAGAGTGTAAGAGAACCACTGGACTAGACTACATACAAGCACTAACCACACACAGTATCACACACACAAGTGAGTACAGCACCAAAAAGATCTGCTCTAGGATCAAGCTAACAGTGCAAGGACATGCAGTATGTTTGCTAAACTTGCTGTGTCTGCTGGTTTAAAGATCTGAAAGCTGATTTTTGTTTTCTACAGGAAAATGTAAATGTATATGATGGATTCTTTGTCAAATATCATTTAACAAACAAATACTATTTCAAAAACAAATAATACTAAATAAATGAATAAAAATATATATAAATAAATATTCTATTATTTTTAAATAAATAAATTAAATAAATAAATAATTTAAATACATTTAAATTAGGGCTGTCAAACGATTAAAAAATTTTATCGCGATTAATCTCAGAATTTCATATAGTTAATCGCATTTAAAAAAAATCTGTGTATTGTTATAGAAATAGGATTTTTAAGTGAAATGTTACAATTAAAATGGTGAACACATTTTATGCTAAATGTACTCATGTTAAAAACTGCTGGGACAAGAGAAAACTGTAAGGGAGTTTTATTCACTCACATACTAGGCAGTAATACTATCCAGCAGAGACCCTTGACTTCGTATAAATGTCAGATTGTAGGTTAAAATTTCTCCATCAGCAAACATTGTGAGTGTGTTTTGACCCTTTGGGGCTTCCATAGTGCATGGAATAGCATGCTTGGCTAACGGTATGACTCTAGCTGTTTGCTATTCGGTACCGTAACGGAAGAAGTAATAAAGTGTTCTGCTCCCGACAACTTGTGAATATACCGTGTATTTATTTCTCTATTAAGCAAGTGCATCACTACAATGCTCGGTTACATTATGTTAACAAACCGCAAATGAAATTTGTGCCCATTCAGCCAAAAGAGTATTTGTACAACTGGGCACTGATGTTGGTCCAGAAATCCTCAACTGATGTTCCAGTTCATTTCAAAGCTGTTCAGTGGGGCTGAGGTCAGGGCTCTGTATAGGCCACTTAAGTGTCTTTAAACCAAGCTTTTGGTTTAAACGGGTACAGTCATGCTGGGACAGAAAAGGGCCTTCCCTAAGCTGTTAAAACTGCAAAGTTAAAATAATTTAATTTCATTTAAATAATTAATGTATTAATGTATTATATATATATACAGTATATATATATACAGTATATATGAGGCTAAAACACATAAATTCAATAATAAGAATGGGGTGTCCTAATACTTTTGCCCCTATACTGTGTGTATGTGGTAAACCTGCTGCATCTCAACGTTTCAAAAGATCACCTGGCTCTTTGACAACACTTATAAAACTGTTCTATAGACTGATAATGCAAAAGCTGAACTTTTTGAAGGGTAAAAGACTTGATCCAACATCAGTCTTCATCCTAACTACGAAGCATGGTGGAGGACTAACTTGGTTTAGAGTTGCTTTGCTACCTCAGGGTCTGGAGACTTTAAGACGTAAGCTTGTTTGTCCAGTACATTGAAATTATTCTTCAGGCCACCCAAGAAGATTGGGTCCCTGCTGAGTTTGGTTCCTCTTAAGGTTCCTTTCTGTAATTTTAGGAAGGGGGGGTTCCTTGCCACTGTCACCCTTGGTTTGCTCAACAGGGTTCTTTTGGTCTGTTGGTCCTGGATGCTGTAAAGTTGCTTTGAGACAATGTCCATTATAAAAAGTGTAATGCAAATAAACTTGACTATATAGGATCTCAAAATGACTAAACCAGTAGACAACAGAAGCTTTATGTAGTGAATTAGTACAGAAGTGTAAAAAGTATTTGCTCCCTGTGATTCCTTCTATGTTGATATTTGTCACAGTAATTAAAATGTTGGGTTTTTTAGGTGATGTTTAGGTTTAGAAGGGCTGGCAGGAATCCAGTATGGGTATGTCTGATCTGATTGAACACAGGCCCTGTTGGTGTTAGCATATTTTCTTTAAGCGATCACATTTAAAATGCTATTTTGTGATTGTTTATGTTGTATTTAGTTGTTTCAAACAATTAATGTGACAAATTTACAAAAATAAAGGAAATCAAAAAGGGGCAATGACTCAAGGACAGAATAGTTCAAGTAAAATCTTACCATGCTTGTGCACAAATGCCAAACCAGACAGAACTTGAAAAATGATGTTCCTTATTTCATTTTCAGTGAACATGTTATTTTCTCTGATGGTGGAGCATTTTTTGCACAAAGGAGAGAAAAGATAAGAGAAGCACCGAATAAGATCATAAATAGAACCCCAAACCGTTCACCCACAGGTTGTGCGAGCTTAAAAAAAGGAAATGCGTTTTTGTAGGTTTGTATTATATAGCTGTAAAGCAATTGTGGGTGCTCAGGTGGGGCAGCGGTAATCTCACTGGGTACTAGAGGCCAGTCAAGCGTCTACACAGACATGGTTGGCGGGGGGGGCGGGTCTGTCTGGTATGGCCAACTGCCTAGTCATTGGGAGGTGCACTTGTCAGTGTGCCCTTAGTGCAGGTCCCAAGCCTGGATAAATATAATTGGGGCAACATCAAAAAGGGCATCTGTGCCAAATATGTATGCGAAACAGAATTATCTGCCATCCGGTCACTAAATATGGAAGCACCTGATGGAAAAAAATAATATATATTATAAAGCAATCAAACTACTTTGGATATTGTGGTGTTCAAACTGATTGTTCCAATGGTTCGGTTGTAATTGCGCATCTAGGATACTAAGACTCTCGCACATCCTGTCATGCAGAGATAAAGAGAAGAGCAGAACCATCATAAAAAGTGTAGAGAAAGTGGTAGAGGTGATACCCGGCTCCCATGCTGCTGTTCTGCTTTGTTAAACATGAATATCAGAGTTCTGAGACAGCAACCTACCATGCTTATGAATAAATGATAGTCCCTGCAATATCTGAAAGGTTATGTTCCTGATGACTGACTCGGGGAACAACTTGTTTCTGGAGATGAGAGAATCAACATCATTTCAAGTAAATTGATCATTTATTATTGGATTGTAAAGGAATTATATAGCTAGAGCTTTAGAGTAAGTATGTATGTATGTTTTAATATATGTACATTGATTAACTGATAAATAGTCTCTAATGCCAATTAACTTGGTATGGCCTCCTAATTATGATTGACTAGGTACTCAAGTGGGTCGCTAGCCCATTACCACTGGGGTCCTGATATATCCTGTCAGACATGATTATGTCTAAAGGAGCGGGGGCTTTCTACTCAGCCTAGCTATTGTAATGTGAACACATCAGTGCACTCTCAGTGCAGGTCCCAAGCCTGTATAAAATAAGTAAGGTTGATTATCCAGCATATGTGGATCCCTAATATAGAGCATCTGGTTACTTCTCTATGCTCATAGGCTGTACCTATACAAAGAAACAGTGTTTTTTGCCAAAGGTCCAGAAGGAAACCCTTACTGTCACCCTATGCTAAGAGATATTTTGTCTGGATGGTCAGATATTATTGCAAATATTAGAGCTGGCACTATGATGGCACTATGTTTGCTTGATTTTAAACACACCCAAAATCAATAGATGTGTCTGAAACAAAGCCAAATCTACTTGGTGGAATGGGTGTCTACATACTTTTGACCAAGGATTTTTCATTAAAATCAGAAATTTATATTTTGTTTATGCATTTTCTCCCCTTTTTCTCCCTTCAAGCTTCCTCTCCACCAATACCAATCCCCTCTCTGATTGAGGAGAACGAAGCTAACCCACGCCCCCTCCGACCCGTATCCGTATGCATTTTGTCACCTACACTTTGACGGGTGCAATGCGGATCAGCACTGTGTACGGAGAGACACACCCTGACAGCACTCTTTTCCCCATCTCTGTACAGGTGCCATCAATCAGCCAGCAGAGGTCGTAATTGCATTAGTTATGAGAGAGTCCTTATCTGGCTTTTTTTTTTATATCCCACCCCTATCTGAACAACAGGCCAATCGTTGTTCATGTGGTAGCTCAGCCCAGCCGGCAGGCAGAGCCGAGACTCGATACGATGTATTCGAGATCCCAGCTCTGGTGTTCAGCGTGTGTTTTACCGCTGCGCCAAGAAATTCTTTTTAAGTACTGATTGAGACAGTTGGGTGAATTGAGTGCTTTATAGTCTGGAAAATTCTGCAGATTCGCTTCATACCTGTCTTTCATCAACTGGTAGAGATTCTCTTTCATGTACTCAAAGACGAAGTATAAGTGGTCATTCTCTCGGATGACTTCCTTTAGTTTCACCACGTTGGCATGATTTAGTTTCTTTAGTGACTGAAAACACACAACATACAGTCAGATCCAGAATTTTTGAAAGAATAATGAGTAAGAAAAGGGTTAAAAATGAGTTCAATCTTAGCCTGCATTCACATAATATGTGACAAAACCCACTTTTGAGGTTGTGGCCTAGCATAATAGACAAAGGATACTGCTTTAGAACATTTGTGGTTTGTTCAGATATAGTTTTGCAAATCTAAGTGTTGCTGGCAGTTTTTTTTTCAAATCACTATTTCAAAAAAGCCATATTTGTTCATATTTTTTTCCCCACCTGCTTTCTGAACGTCTACAGTATATTAAAATCTGGATGATGGTTTGTTAAGAGAAGCTGGCGAGGTCCAAACAATTACTCAGACTTATAAATAAAAACTTGTATGTACTTTTTATTCTTTTCCTATCTTACTGCCAGCACTGAGGCTGACCCATGGGGGGGAACTCCCTACATATTTATCCATAGGTCATTGCTGCTGGCCTATACCAATCAGTAATCAGTGAGCGTGTCCAGCTTGTAGCTATTTATAAACTGCCTTTCAGTAATTTAGTGGGATTTCTGTGGGCATGCATATAATTTTAATTAGGTGGTTAAGAGTTTATTATTTCTGGATATTTAATATAAACCCTCAGGTTGGTACTAGGTCTTTAACCTGTACATTTCTAAATCGGTCCACCCAGAATCTTGTCTTTCCCTTATTACTGGTAAATGCCCAGTACAGTTCTTAATAAAAGCTGATATAAAAGGATTTTTTTAATGCATGTTTCTCCCTTTTTCTCCCAATTTGTCCTCCGCTGCTGGGAACCCCAATCGTGTCCGAGGAGGGTATATTAGCCTGACACATTCTCCCTCGCATCCTCAGTCAACTGACCCCTTCTTATTCGCATATATGTGTGCGGATTTGCACGGAGGGCCAGTCTCGCACACTGAGAGTCACGCACTGATCTCCATGTTCCTTATCTGTACAGGCATCTCGGGATACTGACCAGGGTCCTGACATAGCGTCGAAGACCCACCCCCTTTTTAGTGTAGTCTTTTCCCAGCCAGCAGACTAGTGGGGAAATTTTGTCTGCTGCATGCACTGCTAATTATGCCTGCTAGGGGGCGCCCAGCCATTCGGTAGCAGAGCACTGGTGTGCTAGCCGAATATCCCACTGTGCCACCTGGGCGCTTAAAAGGAGACTTTGTTTAAAAGTACCTGTATTAAATCTGCTTGTTTTAGTGTGGGATGAAAAGTAAACTAGTGGCAGGTCTTACCTTTACTTCCCTAAGGTTTATGCACTCCTCCCAGGAGTAGAACTTCCTCTTCATTCTGTAAAATACATACACATAGGTTAAGAAACAGACAGGCTCAATCTTCACGGATGGAACCAGTTCTGCAAGGATGTTGCTATGTGCTTTACAGATCCAGTATGTCAGACGGTTAACAGGGAAGTGTGTGAGAGCTTATCCAGACAGGGTTTCATGTCTACCTGCATTGCTGGAAAAGTTCTAACCGAAACACAATGTGCCAATGTTGGACGTTTGTTGGTGGTGCACCAAGGTAACACAAGCCTGTGCACTTTTACTCTTTTCGCCATCGTTGGAGTATCATTTTGCAGACTAACTGTCTCTTCCTGGACGGCTAGAGCGTCTCGGTCAGTCATTTATAATTCAGCTTAACTTGTCCCATCTTAAAATAGAGACTTGTAAGATAGTGGATAACTGGTATTTAGATAAAGCCTTAACTCTACTCTTTATGACATTTTAAGGGTTGGAATAGGGAGTGATACCTGATCTCAGGCTGTGTTGACAATTATAGATGAAAGGATTATCAGGGTCTATTGACTGTTTAGTGGAAAAGTTCCAGTACTTTAGAACCCATTTAAAAATAAAAATCCCAGTACGGGCCATTCAACAACATTGTACTCATTAATATTTAGACCGCAGACATACGCATTTATGCAGTTATCCAATCAGCCAGTCATGTGACTACATCAGACATCAGAATACAGGAAAATGACATTTAAGTGACTTCGATTATGGTGTTGTTGGTTGCAGACAGGCTGTACGTAAGTCTTGCAGTCTCAAGCAGTTCTGTTGCGGGAAATGCCTAATTAATGAGAGCTAACAAAAAGGCTACGGTAACCCAACCATACACACCAAAATTTGTCTTTTTTTTTTTTTTTTTTTAAAGGTCATGAATAATTGGAATAATTTCCAAAATAAGTATGTGAAATCCAGAATATATCAGGGCAGCTACATCTTTTTTATATAGACGACCTGCAACAGGTCCATTTGGGCCCGGTTGCAGAATCTTGCTTCATCTGCTATGCCAGGTTTGGCCAGCAAAGAGGACAAGAGGCGCAGATGATTCTTTCTTCTCTCTCACAGACTTGCCAGCTCCTGTATCTGGCAACCTGCATTTTCTCTGGAACCGCGATTCTGGGCTTGCTCCGGTCCGGTGGGATGTTAGCCTAAACTTTATTGTTTCCGGACCTTACTATGGAATTGGCATTTTTCTCCCAATTAGTCCTCCGCTGCTGTGAACCCCAATCATGTCCGAGGAGGGTATATTTGCCTGACACATGCTCCCTCGCATCCTCAGTCTACCAATCCCTTCTTATTCGCATATATTTGTGCGGATTTGCGCGGGAGGCCAGTCTCATGCACGAAGAGTCACGCACTGATCTCCGCGTTCCTCAACTTTCTGTACAGGTGCCTTGGGCCACTGACCAAGGTCCTTACATAGCGTTGAAGGCCCATCCCCTTTTTAGTGTAGTCCTTTCCCAACCAGCAGACTAGTGGTAAATTTTGTCTGCTGCATGCACTGCTAATTATGCCTGCTAGGGGACGCTCAGCCATTCGGTAGCAGAGCTGACATTCGAACTTGAGGAGTACAGAATCTCAGTTTGCTTTATCTGCTGTGCCAGGTTTGGCCAGCAAAGAGGACAAGAGGCGCAGATGATTGATCACCTCCGCGTTGTGAGCGTTAATTCTTTCTTCTCTCTCACAGACTTGCCAGCTCCTCTATCTCCTCAAGCTTGTTCTGGTCTGGGTTTCTGCTGGTGTGGGATGTTAGCCTAACCTTTATTATTTCCAGACCTTACAATGGAACTGCCCTAAGAGAGCATGCTGCCCCAGAGGTGGTGTGAAGTCCCTTTTCCAGAGCGGTACCACCTGTAAATACATGTACATTAGTGGGATTGTGGTGCCGCTCCCTTGTTTAAGGGATTCCCTATACTTTCTCTTTTTTTGAGAACTGGTACCTTGTCACATTTAGCAGACGCTTTTATCCAAAGCAAATTACAACAAAGACAGAATGCAATCCAAGCAACAATGGGATTAATGGCCTTGCTTACGGCCATTGCTTCCATTTACATTTTCAGCATTTAGCAGATGCTTTAATCCAAAGTGACTTACAGTACTGTGACAGTATACTGTCTAAGCATTTGAGGATTAAGGGCCTTGCTCAAGGGCCCAACAGTGAGGTTTGAATCAGCAACCCTCTGATTGCTAGTCCAGTACCTTAACCACTAGGCTACAACTGCTACACAAGGTACAAGGGTCCAACAGTGGCAACTTGGTGGTGGTGGGTGAAAACGTACTTATAAGTCTAATAAGTGTTAGAGAAGAGAAAATAATAAATAAAAAAACAATAAAATTGTACCTCTTGATGGCCACCAGTTCTCCGGACTCGTTGCTTTTACCCATCAGCACGCTGCCATAGGTTCCATCCCCCAGCTGCTTCAGAGTGGTGTAGCGATTCATCCTGGTTCGGACAGCTCACTTATACACAGCTGGACAAACTGTTACAGAACACCTCTCAATGCTTGGGTGATGATGTGTCCACTATGTCTCACAGGCCATCCTTCTGTACTTGCTCTGGGGCAAACATAAGAAAAACAAACACCCATTTTCCACACACTTTCTAAATCAAATCCTTAAAACATGTGCACAAAAGACTTTCTGTCTCTCTCAGGCTGCACTTCTTGTGTCACAGGTCATTGACCTTTTACAAACAATGCGGGAAAATGGTAAAAAGGATGATTTTACATACTAGATTGCACTTAAAATAATAACAACAAACGGTTGTGTAATCAACATGCTGTTTAAGTCAGTTAAAGATGCATATCTGTACTGAAAAATCCCATCCTGCCTTTCACTTTAAATTGTATAGCGCTGTAGATCACCTGTTCAGACCGGTGCCGCGCTGAGACTCGAACTCGGGCTCTCAGCATGGCATCTTGTATTGAAGGCCTTTGGCTTTTATGTCATTTAATGCATTTAAAGCATTATTATTATGTCCAGTGTAATGCAAGAGCTCAACCCTTAAACAGGAGGACCATCTGCGTTAGATTAAAACAGGAAAGACAACTAAATAGGATTATACACACGTGACAGGCCACAAGATCTTCAGTGTAATTTGCTGGAGCCATTATAGTTAATGAAGAAACTTGAATAAAAATAAAGCAAAAATATACAAAAACAAGACAGCGAAGCTTTTCTTCTAGGCACTCAGTGACACCCACATACAGCTGCCTAATTTTCCTCCTTGACGTCAGCATCTCACCTCGGTTTTCACTCCAGGGTCTAGTCCTGAGGGGGAGGTGATTAAGCCAGGACATGAGGAGCTCACACAAAGAGTGTAAATAGGATCTTCATTCAGCATTATGCTTAAGCGGACTGATCGGACTGCTTACTAATTGGATTTCGGCGTGCTGGGTCCTCAATTTATGCTGGCTTGACTGTACTTATTTATTATTTATGTCTTTTGTGTAATGGCACCACTAATGTTTAAAAAAATATATATTTATTAAATAGTGAAAGTTTATGTCAAAAGCCTAGATGTAATAGTAATGACTTATTAGTTAATTAAAGCATCTTAATCACACACAAATATTTGAGCAATTAATTATCCAGTCACTAAATAGATGTCAGTAAAAACAACACAATAGTTTGAGGTACTTTAAGAGCTACTATGTAGCGTCCAGACTAACATACAGCACAGTTAAAGCTTTATTTTATCTGATGTTAAGTAGATATGCTGCATTAAGAAACACAACAGTGCATTAAGTAGCACTTGTATGTAATAAACGGCTTCAAACTATAAGATTAAACAAAATGTAAACATTTTGGCACTTAAGCACTTATTTATGGGCAGCAAATGCAGAATGGAATCCACCTGTATAACTCTGTAGACTGTTAATAGTAGGACTGTAGGGAATCCTGAGCTGAAGATTGTATTAACATGATATCTAAATATCTAACAGTTTAGTAGTACCATGTCATGTTATTGCTTGTTTCTAGCTGGTATGGGCATATTTTCTACTTTATTCTGCAATATTTCAGTGAGGCTTCATGTTAGAAATTTTTGGTACTTTAAGTACTGAGGTGCAGCATTGTTGGTTGGTTATGCTAGATTAAGACAGAGGCTGGGAGACAGAGGTTAGATTGACTGTGAAACAGAGGTCATAAAATCATCTGCTTTGTATGAGTATTTAAGACCCAGCAGCTGGAATCTCTAAGTAGACTTGCCATGTTATTAAAAACAAATGTCTTGTTGGCATTCCTTTTCCATTAAAGCCTATACAAGAATATACATACAATTTTATATGCACAAATTGTTAAATCATGGTGCTCCCTCCACCATGCTTCATAGTTGGAATCAGGTTTGGGCACAATAAGAAGCTAATGCTTTTTGGGATTATGTTGTATTTTAAGGCTTTAATCTCCATGTATTGATGTCAGTAAGCTTAGAGGGCGGCACTGTGGCTAAGTGGGTAGCACTGTCGCCTCACAGCAAGAAGGTCCTGGATTCGATCCCCAGGTGGGGCGGTCCGGGTCCTTTCTGTGTGGAGTTTGCATGTTCTCCAAATGTCCACGTGGACATTTTCTCCGGGTGCTCCGGTTTCCTCCCACAGTCCAAAGACATGCAAGTGAGGTGAATTGGAGACACTAAATTGTCCAAGACTGTGTTCGATATAACCTTGTGAATTGATGAATCTTGTGTGATGAGTGGCTACCGTTCCTGTCATGAATGTAACCAAAGAGTAAAACATGACGTTAAAATCCTAATAAACAAACAGCTGAGGCTTCATGTTAAAAATGTCTGGTACTTTCAGTATCAATGAGTGGGCATAGAAAAGGACTGAAGAATGGCATAGTTGGTTGATTATGCTAGATAAAGGCCTCCTGGAAGACAGAGGCTAGAGTGACTGTGAAACAGATGTTATAAAGTCCCAGCAGCTGGGATCTCTAGAAGTAGTAGACTTGCCAGTTTATTAAAAACAACTGTCTTGTTGGCATTCTGTTTTGAGCCTATACAAGAATATACATACAATTTTATATGCACAAATTGTTAATTATGCCCTAAAAAAGCTGCAATGCTCCCTCCACCATGCTTCATAGTTGGAATCAGGTTTGGGCGTTGGTGCACAGTGCTGTTGGTGCTAATGATCTGCCTTAAATGTCCAGTTTTGGGATGTTTGGGATGTTCTCTCGTAGATGCACTTTTTAGTTCTGTGGTCTGTAATTTTAAGGCTTTAATCTCCATGTACTGATGTCAGTAAACTTAGACGTTTGACCACTAATTTGCTGATGTCTTTTTGTCCATATTTGACTTTTGTCCTCTTTGGAACTTGTTAGTTGCTTTTAAATGTCACATATTTAAAAATCTCACATTTTCCCATTAATAACAGCTGGAATTCATAGTATTAAGGCCACTAAACCCTTATATATTTTGCTTATTTTGTATGTATGAATATTAATATCTATGTTTTTAATTGATCTATGTTTTATTAATAGCTATGTTTTAAAATGTAACATGCTTGACCATCCTTCATAATTAATATTGAATACAAAATCAGCTTTTTACTCATTGAAAATTTTTTTGCTGGATATTTTTTATGCTGTGTTTATCATTCTGATTTAGTTATTCCAAAGTCAGACCCCTGTATTGTAGTGTTTCTATATGTTTTGACCTAATATAAGCCAATATTTTCAAATGTAGAGTGCATGGCACCATCGCCCACCTGTAGATGACTGGGCTTTGGCTGTAGTAATCAGCTGGAAAGGGTTTAGGAGGAATTAGAGCAGTGTATAAAGGGCAGATGGCATTAGCAGGCTGCTCAAGGTCGATGAATAATGCAGCCTCACTCACACATGCTGAACAGGCGTGTGATTCATCACATGGAAACAGGTAAACAGTACAAGTACAGTGCATGTGATAAAGTCAGCAATGTGACAATGAGTTTATCTGGTCATGTATATCAATGATCATATACATAGTGTGATCTAATGATGCACTAGAAGCACTTATACATTAAAGTTAAGCTACACATTACCCAGAAACAGGTAAACAGTACAAGTACAGTGCATGTGATAAAGTCAGCTTGCTGAAGTGCATGTGACAATGAGTTTATCTGGTCATGTCTATCAATGATCATATACATCTAGTGTGATCTAATGATGCAAAGCACTTATACATTAAAGTTAAGCTACACATTACCTAGAAGCAACTGATGCATTTATATATTGTAGATCTAAATCATCAGGCCATGTTAAATTAAGCACAGAAATAATGTTGCATAAAGACAGCAGTCAGTAACTGTATACAATCGCATTAGGTTTGTCAGGCACAACATGCGTAGCCCATATGTGCCAGGTAACTACAGTATAAACAGATCTACTCTTTAAAACAGCCTACATCTCTGTTTTACACCCCTTGTTTAAAACTTACCAGTTCTTGGAGCACAACACCCTGTTTCCGTTGTCTGGAGCAGAAGATAGTGGATGTGTGAGTGAGATAAGGTTCAGCTTATTTGCTCGGTACAGATAAGGCGTGTAACAGCGTCTCCTTGGAAACGAAGACTAACGTACATCAGCGAGTCGAACTCAAATTGAATCGATTCTCAGATTCTGAACTTTGATGAAGAATGAAGAGTCGATTCCAGCGCGGTGGAGTCGATTCCAAAGCAATATGTAGAAATACAGATGAAGAATCAGAATCAGATTCAGAGTCAATTGGGAGTGAAGCAGTCTAATCCAAAACAATCGAGTGACTTCAGAGATCACGTGGATGAGCAGGGGTTGTGGGAAATGTGGTTTTCTGTCAACATAGACGCACATGGCCAAGTCCAGATCATTTTGCGTTTTGAAATGGCTATTTTTTACTAAACCAACAATTTAAAGTAATGCCAGGGGCTATACAGTGTTGAAGAACAGTAAGGGTATGTCCTAAACCACACTATGACTTACTAAATAGTGTGCCGTTTTATTTTTATGCACTATTCCCCAACGCTACTTTTGTCACTACTTGAAAACCAAACTTCAATTGTTGTAGATAATAGCATATTAATACCATTTTACAGATGTATTTTTCCATCTAATTTCATGTTTTCAGGTTAGTCAGGACTTGCAGTTTTATTGGGGTATAAATGTAGGGTGGCCAGCCAACTGGCTTTGGGTCGGACAGTCCGGTTTTTCAGCTGCCAGTCCTCCGCCCATGCAACGCTAGGACAGACACTTAAAAATCCTCCTTTTGGAGTGAACTGGTTACATTTTTTATCAATATTATCTGTCATTGGCTCAGGTATATGTCAAAACAAATGCTCGCCCACCACTGGCCAATCGCAGAAGGTCCGCCCTCTAAATGCTAGTCTGTGATTGGGTGGTTGAATTTCGCCCTCTCCCTCTGTTCTGCATACACCTCTGCTTGAGTCAATTAGTAAACTTTTGGAGGCAGCGAGGAACAGACTTAAATATCAAAATTAGACACAACATGCTGAGTACATTTTTGCTTAAATTGGTCAAAAACTCAGTATCATCATGTTGCAGTATCATGTCCCCCTGTTCCTGGTATGATGTCCTCCTTTTGGGGTGTAATGTCCTCCTTTTTGTGACTATGAATGTGGCCACCCTATATAAATGTGAGGTGATACACTGGACCAGTCCTCTTATTCATCTATCAGTAAGTAGCACTGTCACCTCAGAGCAAGAAGGTCCTGGGTTCGATCCCCAGGTGGGGCCATCCTTTCTGAGTGGAGTGTGCATGTTCTTCCCGTGTCTGTGTGGGTTTCCTCCGGGCGCTCTGGTTTCCTTTTACAGTCCAAAAATATGACAAAAGTCTATTAAGCTGCACAGATTTGAACATAGCTTTAAGGAGATTTTACAGTTTCTACTGTAAGGGCAGTAATGAAAATCTTAAGTATCTGCCAGAAAGATGATGTATGTCGATACTGACCATACGCACAGTACAAACGATGGTTTGAGTGGCCAGAGAATCTCCAAGGATCACATCTGTGGAAAAACAGACATAAGATCATGGGGTCATAACATAAGTTGATTAAAAGGGTTGCCAGAATAAAGACCAACAAACTCAAGCACCTGCAGTTTGGCGGATGTAACTGGAGCCATCAGTGACTTTCTCACAGATAAGGATAGCCATGCAGAAAAGTACCTAATCACCAATGTGAGGCATCATTTTGCTGTAAGGCTGTTCTTCCAAATGCACTGGACAACCTGTTCTAGTACCTTATGCTATTAAATAATAAAAACCTGCCTCAGTCAGGAGACTTAAACTGGGCTGAAGCTGAATCTTACATCAGAACAGTAGAAACCCTCACATTAAACACAAAATTGGTTCACTGACCACAGAGTAAAGGTTTTGCGTTCAGACGTTCTCTGTGGAGGAACAGTCTCAGATTTTTTGCAATATGTGTTTGAGTCTGACTAAGATTTATAGAAGAAGACAGTGGCACTTATGGCTTAATGGTTAAGGTACTAAACTAGTGATCAGAAAGTTGCTGGTTTAAGCTCAACCTATACCACGTGGTCAGTGTTGGGCTCCTGAAGTAAATCGCTTTGGACAAAAGTGTCCGCTAAATGTTATAAATGTAAGACACGGGTCTGTTATCTTAGCAAATAGCGGTTGAACAAATTACTAAAAGAAAATGAAAGATCAATTGATAAGCAGTGTAAACAGTGTAATGTTTTACAGCGTGTTTTGTTCATGTTTTCCAGGAGTGCCATTTGTGAAAGACTGACCATTTATGTGGGTTTTGGAACATGACATGGACTTGCCTCAGGTTGGAAGTGAGAGGGATGAACAACACATATCGGCTGCAAGTCTCTTCTAGAAACTGAGGTAAAACAGTAGTAAGTGGTCATTACTAACATTTATTTGTTAGAAATAATCATCAGATTTAGTTTAGCTAAGCCACATGTTCACTGGTTCTAAACTGTAGCACTAGCCGCTCAGGTGGCACAGCGGCAAAGTACGCTAGCACACCAGAGTTGGGGTTTCGAATACATCGTATCGAATCTCAGCTCTGTCTTCCGACTGGGTTGGGCGGCAGCATGAACAACTATTGGCTGTTGTTCAGGGTTAGGGGTAAGAAAGTCGGATCATAGGTCCTCATAACTGGTGCAACTGCGGTTCCTGCTGGCTGACTGATGGCGCCTGCACAGGGCTGAGAAATAATGCTGATGGGGGTGTGGCCCTCCATACACAGTGCCCGTCGGTGTATAAACTCGACTCGTGCAGGTGAAAAATGCAGTCTGTACTGACTGTATGTGCCGGAAGGGGCGCATGTGAGTTGTGAGGCATCCTCAGTCAGCGGTGAAGGGTCGATTCAGTATAGAGGACGCATTCAGGGTAACTGGACACGACTAGATTAGGGGAGAAAATTGGAGGGAAAAAGTGGGAAAAATTTATAATAATAAAAAAAAAAAAAAAAAAAAAAAAAAAAACTGTAGCACTGATTCTATCTAACTGATAACTTTTTTTTTTTTTTTACTAAGTGATTTAGGATCAATGTATTTATTAATTTACCCATACAGCTAACATTATTATCAGAATTTGTTTTAATATTTAGTTTAATAAAACAAATAAATACCACTTTAAATTGGGTGATGTGAAATACAATAAAATGTTTATATGCACATAATAATCAAATAACTGCACAAAATTAGATCTTAAAAACAATTTGATCACGGAATAATAGGAAACTGTTATACACTAGTTATTTTGTGTCAAAGCTTGTGTTTAATCATTACTACTTAAGAACAGTAAAATAAAACGTGTACAGTAGACCCTTGAGTTATGAACGGTTTACCATACGAACATTTTGGGTTACGAGCGATCTTTTTCAACTTGATGTACGAACAAATTTCGGATTACGAACCGAAATTCGCGAAACACGTGACATCACAAACATGTTGACTCTGATTGTCTCTCTCTCTCTCTCTCTCTCTCTCTCTCTCTCTCTCTCTCTCTCTATATATATATATACAGTGTATCACAAAAGTGAGTACACCCCTCACATTTCTGCAAATATTTCATTATATCTTTTCATGGGACAACACTATAGACATGAAACTTGGATATAACTTAGAGTAGTCAGTGTACAGCTTGTATAGCAGTGTAGATTTACTGTCTTCTGAAAATAACTCAACACACAGCCATTAATGTCTAAATAGCTGGCAACATAAGTGAGTACACCCCACAGTGAACATGTCCAAATTGTGCCCAAATGTGTCGTTGTCCCTCCCTGGTGTCATGTGTCCAGGTTCCAGGTGTAAATGGGGAGCAGGGCTGTTAAATTTGGTGTTTTGGGTACAATTCTCTCATACTGGCCACTGGATATTCAACATGGCACCTCATGGCAAAGAACTGTCTGAGGATGTGAGAAATAGAATTGTTGCTCTCCACAAAGATGGCCTAGGCTATAAGAAGATTGCTAACACCCTGAAACTGAGCTACAGCATGGTGGCCAAGGTCATACAGCAGTTTTCCAGGACAGGTTCCACTCGGAACAGGCTTCGCCAGGGTCGACCAAAGAAGTTAAGTCCACGTGTTCGGCGTCATATCCAGAGGTTGGCTTTAAAAAATAGACACATGAGTGCTGCCAGCATTGCTGCAGAGGTTGAAGACGTGGGAGGTCAACCTGTCAGTGCTCAGACCATACACCGCACACTGCATCAACTCGGTCTGCATGGTCGTCATCCCAGAAGGAAGCTGACGCACAAGAAAGCCCGCAAACAGTTTGCTGAAGACAAGCAGTCCAAGAACATGGATTACTGGAATGCCCTGTGGTCTGACGAGACCAAGATAAACTTGTTTGGCTCAGATGGTGTCCAGCATGTGTGGCGGCGCCCTGGTGAGAAGTACCAAGACAACTGTATCTTGCCTACAGTCAAGCATGGTGGTGGTAGCATCATGGTCTTGGGCTGCATGAGTGTTGCTGGCACTGGGGAGCTGCAGTTCATTGAGGGAAACATGAATTCCAACATGTACTGTGACATTCTGAAACAGAGCATGATCCCCTCCCTTCGAAAACTGGGCCTCATAGCAGTTTTCCAACAGGATAACGACCACAAACACAACCTCCAAGATGACAACTGCCTTGCTGAGGAAGCTGAAGGTAAAGGTGATGGACTAAACCCAATTGAGCACCTGTGGCGCATCCTCAAGTGGAAGGTGGAGGAGTTCAAGGTGTCTAACATCCACCAGCTCCGTGATGTCATCATGGAGGAGTGGAAGAGGATTCCAGTAGCAACCTGTGCAGCTCTGGTGAATTCCATGCCCAGGAGGGTTAAGGCAGTGCTGGATAATAATGGTGGTCACACAAAATATTGACACTTTGGGCACAATTTGGACATGTTCACTGTGGGGTGTACTCACTTATGTTGCCAGCCATTTAGACATTAATGGCTGTGTGTTGAGATATTTTCAGAAGACAGTAAATCTACACTGCTATACAAGTTGTACACTGACTACTCTAAGTTATATCCAAGTTTCATGTCTATAGTGTTGTCCCATGAAAAGATATAATGAAATATTTGCAGAAATGTGAGGGGTGTACTCACTTTTGTGATACACTGTATATATATATATATATATATATATATATATATATATATATAAACAATGTTTTTCCTGTGTTTTCTTTATATTTTGTAAAATTCAATATTAAAATGTCCCCAAAGAAGCTGCAGAGAAAGCCTAGAGTTGAAAAATCAATAAATCTGTTACATTTGTTGTTGTATAATTACTCCTGCCAGTAGCTGTCACTGTGTATCAGAGAGAGGGGACAGTGAGTGAGAGAGAAGAAGGAAATCGCTGAGTAAAGTATTCTTTCTTTCGTGCAATTACACCTACAAAATACACCACTATTGAAATAAAGAAGGAAATAATAGAGAAATATGAGAGATTTATTTTATAAAAAAAAAGAAGGGAATTTATTATGGTGTATGGTACAGCACACGTACAGTACTGAAATGTGTATTGTTTATTACAGTAATGTCTATTCTATAATTTAAGGGAAAATATACTTGTATTTATAACAAAAAAGAGCATTTAAGACATTAGAAAGGTTAGGTAAAGGACCTTCCTGATTGTATCAAATATGCAAGTAAAAACCCAGTATTTTTAGTAGTATAGGGGTGAGTCAGGGCCTGTGGCATAAGTAACTTGTACATATGCAAAGTCACCAATAGTGTGTGTGTGTGTGTGTATTATAATACACTGTGTACTCATTTTGCTGTGTTCTTATATTGTTACTGGAGTTACTCTAAATGTTTTGTTTATTATTGAAATTACATTATAATTCTATACATTGAATACATTTTATTTTGTAAGGCCTGCCTTTAGCCCCATATCAATCCATCACCAACAGATGGAGCCACTGCCTTACCAAATCTGTGAAGCCAAGCCTCGGGTCTTATATTCATATGCAATATTAAGGCAACGTTTTAAATGCAGCTTCTTTTAGGTTAAAAATTTGAGAGGATCTTTGTAGACTGAAAATAAACATTATAAGCACTGCACACATTATTATTTTATTTTTAAATATATTTGCCTCACAGTAACAAGGTCCTGGGTTTGATCCCCAGGTGGGGCAGTCCGGGTCCGTTCTGTGTGCATGTTCTCCCCGTGTCTGCGTGGGTTTCCTCCAGGAGCTCCGGTTTCCTCCCACAGTCCAAAGACGTGCAAAGGAGGTGAATTGGAGATACAAAATTGTCCAGGACTGTGTTCGAAACAACCTTTTGAACTGAAAAACCTTGTGTAATGAGTAACATGACGTTAAAATCCTAATAAACAAACAAACTGAGAAAAATGCATCAGAAGGTGACTGTGTAAAAAAGGGATTTGTTTTTTGAAATTCTTAATAAATAGAGTTAAAAAAAAAATATATCAGAATTTTTTTGAAGAGCCCCTGTACATAAGAACCACATCCAAAGTTCTATGTCACATAAGAAATTATTGAAATTGTTTGGAAACATAAACAGTCTGTATTTAAAGATGAAGGTATTATGGAAGGTATTAGCAAAACAAAACTGCAAAATTACTTAACATTTGACCAAAATTAAAATACATTAAAACTGTCTTAAACAGAAATTGTACTATAACGATGCCTTAGATCAGAAGCATTCTCGTGATTCTGGAGGAACAAGCTCAAAGAGCCTCTCAGGCCCTGCTAGTATCTTCATACAGAACTCAGAGCACTTAAACCACTATAACCAGTCAACAAATGCATTCTGGATTTAAAATCCTCTACCAGCACTTTTATTGGACCCTTTTTTCTTTCTTTCTGTATTGTCTGTAGTAAAATGTCACAGGCATTTAAAAGGGTGCACAGGTGCACATGATATGTGCCTCCAGAAGGAAAAAAAAAACAGATAGAAAGTCAAGCACTATTGTAACAACATTCATGAGCTTGGGTATAATGAGTAGTTCTTATGAATCAGCTGGTAGGCTGGTAATTGTCATAAATAAAATAATGAAAAAATAATAATATATAATATAATAATATATAATATATAATTACTTTTTATGGTTTATATGTATTGGTTTATATAGAGTCTAACACTTCTGTACATCTGTGTTGATCAATTTTTATTTCACAATTCTTGCAATTGCAAAAACAAATAGTCAAATTCATACATACTGTATTATTATTCATAGTTAAAGTTGTCATGTATCGTTAATAAGAATCACTGTAAAAATTATTAGATCACAACATTAGGTGTGGTGGGCAGTTTAATAATCACTTTTTTTTGCCAGGTTAATCCTCAATTCAACAGTAAAATAATTTTAAAAATTGATTATGATTTGACTAAATTATGGGCAAAGATACAGAGATCCCTTTTTCACCCACAGTGTATAAATATGTTTATATATTGTAATTATGTATGTATATATAGGTTATGTATGTATGTATGTATGTATATACAGTGTCATGTATCACAGTAGTCTGTAATACCTTTTACCTTTTATACATTGCATGAAATGGATCCAAATACAATGTAACCATGTGCAGATAAACAATGAAACAAGGGAAATTTAGTAATAAAAACCATTATAAATAGTCAGGTGTATAATAGTTAAAATGATGATGTTTTTAATAGGGCAACTTTAAAATATGTCCAGTAATATTAAAATGAAATATTCTTTTTACATTACTTTTAAATGTTATTTGTATGGTGTTATTCTGCATTTCTTTAAAAAACATATAAAAGTTAATAAGATCATAGCAGACACAAAGGTATATCATTTTCTTCATCATTTACTTTCTGAAATTCATACTTATTACTAGCCCACTTAGTAAGGGTAGTAAGGTCTAGTAATGTCTGTTAAGGCCTAGTAAGCTGTGCTAAGTTCTTTAAAGGTCTAGTAAGGTCTCTTAAGGTCTCTTAAGGTCTATTAAGGTCAAGTAAAGGTAGTAAAATCTAGTAAAGGTAGTAAGATCTAGTAAGGTCTCTTAAGGTCTCTTCAGGTCTAGTAAAGGTAGTAAGATCTAGTAAGGTCTTTTAATGTCTAGTAAAGTCTGTTATGTTCTGAAAAAGTCTAGTAAGGTCTGTTTAGGTCTAGCAAGGTCTCTCAAGGTCTAGGAAGGTCTGTTAAGGTCTGTTAAGGTCTAGTAATGTCTGTTAAGGTCTAGTAATGTCTGTTAAGGTCTAGTAATGTCTGTTAAGGTCTAGTAAGGTCTGTTAAGGTCTAGTAAGGTCTGTTCAGGTCTAGTAAGGCATTTTAAGGTCTAGTGAGGTCTAGTAAGGTCTGTTAATGTCTAGTAAGGTCTGTTAAGGTCCAGTAAAATCTTTTAAGGTCAAGTAAGGCCTGTTAAAATCTAGTAAGGTCTTTTAAGGTCCAGTAAAATCTTTTAAGGTCCAGTAAGGTCTGTTGAAGTCCAGTAAGGCCTGTTAAGATCTAGTAAGGTCTGTAAAGGTCCAGTAAAGCCTGTTAAGGTCCAGTAAGGCCTGTTAAGGTCCATTAAGGCCTGTTGAGGTCTAGTAAAATCTGTTAAAGTCTGGTAAGGCCTGTTAAGGTCTAGTAAGATCCAGTAAGGGCTGTTAAGGTCCAGTAAAGTCTGTTAAGGTCCAGTAAACCTGTTAAGGTCCTGTAAGGTCTGTTAAGGTCTATTAAGGTCTGTTAAGGTTCAGTAAGGCCTGTTAAGGTTCAGTAAGGCCTGTTAAGGTCTAGTAAGGTCTAGTAAAATATTTTAAGGTCCAGTAAGGCCTGTTAAGGTCTAGTAATGTTTTTAAGGTCAAGTAAGACCTGTTAAGGTCCAGTGAAGCCTTTTAGAGTCCAGTAAAGCCTTTTAAGGTCCAGTAAGGTCTGTAAAGGTCCAGTAAAGTCTGTTAAGGTCCAGTAAGGTCTATTAAGGTTTATTAAGGTCTGTTAAGGTCCAGTAAGGCCTGTTAAGGTCTAGTAAGACCTGTTAAGGTCTAGTAAGTCCTGTTAAGGTCTAGTGAGGTCTGTTAAGGTCTAGTTAGGTCCGTTAAGGTCTAGTAAGGTCTAGTAAGGTCTAGTAAGGTTTAGTAAGGTTTAGTAAGGTCTAGTAAGGTCTAGTAAGGTCTGTTAAGGTCTTGTAAAGTCTTGTAAAGTCTTGTAAAGTCTGTTAAGGTCTAATAAGGTTAAGTAAGGCTTTTTAAGGTCTAGTAAGGTCTGTTAAGGTCTAGTAAGGTCTGTTAAGATCTAGTAAGGCCTGTTAAGGTCTGTTAAAGTCTAGTAAGGCCTTTTAAGTTTTAGTAAAAAGGTCTAATAAGTTCTGTTAAGGTGTAGTAAGGTTTGTAAAAGTCTAGTAAGGTCTTTTTAGGTCTAGGAAGGTCTCTTAAGGTCTACTAAGGTCTGTTAAAGCCTGGTAAGGTCCATTAAGGTATGTTAAGGCCTAGTAATGTCTGTTAAGGTCCAGTAAAGCCTGTTAAGGTCTAGTAAGGTCTGTTCGGGTCTAGTAAGGCCTGTTAAGGTCTAGTAAGGCCTTTTAAGGTCTAGTGAGGTCTGTTAAAATCTAGTGAGGTCTGTTGAGGTCCAGTAAGGTCTGTTAATGTCCAGTAAGGTCTGTTAACGTCCAGTGAGGTCTGCTAACGTCCAGAAAGGTTTGTTAATGTCTAGTAAGGTCTATAAGATTCCAGTAAAATCTGTTAAAATCAAGTAAGGTCTGCTAAGGTCCAGTAAGGCCTGTTAAGATCTAGTAAGGTCTTTTAAGGTCCAGTAAGGTCTGTTAAGGTCCAGTAAAACCTGTTAAGGTCTAGTGAGGTCTGTTAAGGTCTAAAAAGATCTGTTAAGTAGGGGTGGGTTTATAAAATCGATTTTTCGATTCGAATCGGTTTCGAACGATCCGATATCGATTTATATAAACGCGAGATCGATCTTTTAAATACGCCCCTTTTTACGGTGTACACGGAAATCTGTTACCCCTTTAATTTCGCGTGACCAGCCACTGTTTTTTTGCGCAACGAGATCTGACCTGCACATCAGTTCAGCATGGCAGAAGCTCAAGTTATGACTAGTTCACACTACACGATTTCTGCCCTGATTTTCGCTCGGCGACGGGTCGGCGCTAGAGTAGATTTACGGTTCGGGAGGAACTCGGTGTTCGCTCTGCGATCAAAACTTGGCTCTCAATCAATGTGTGAAACAGCGAGGGGAAACACAGGGGAGAGGTTGTAAACAAGTGGTACAGGGGCGTAATATAGTTTCTATCAAAATGCATCAGCACATGAGTTTTACAGTATTTCTGACCTGATTGTTCTCTACAAAACAAAATATTTATTAACCTCCAACTCACTGCAGAACGATCCCTGCTGCTCGTGTTGCCAAATCCACTCAGATTCCTTTATTTTTCTCCTTGATTTTACGCTGTACATCAGTGCACAAACTTTGATCTCTCGCTACTTGTTGATGTGCATGTTTGGACGTGGTATCATTAAACCTTTCATCACTTCTCACGTTTGTTTTCGTGACAAAACGTAGTTTTGGAGACCAGAGAAGCTCGCCTGTGATTCCAGTTGGTGATAGATGGTGTAGTGTAAAACCCCCCATCACCTGTGAGTCGTGCAGTGTGAACTGTACAGCGACCCGCCAAATCAGAAAGTCGTGTAGTGTGAACTTGGCATAAGCTGTTCAACAGCCAGGTGTATGTTTACATTACATTTACACTGTTGTAGTATGTCAGACATATAAAATAATAATAAAAAATGAATGTTACTGTTTTCTGTTTTGGATTAATTATTTATGTAAACAAAATACACAAATATTTTTAATAATGAGTGTTCTTTGTACAATTATCACATTCGTTCTCTGAACATCTGTACATATTTAAACAAAACCTGTTAATGTAACTCAAATATGCCTAACTGTGTTGAATTGAAATCGAATCGAATCGGAAATCGAATCGAATCGGGACCTTGTGAATCGAATCGAATCGATCCAGGAAATTAGTGGCGATACCCAGCCCTACTGTTAAGGTCTAGTAAGGCCAGTTAAGGTCTAGTGATGTCTTTTAAGGTCTAGTAAGGCCTGTTAAGGTCCAGTAAGCCTGGTAAGACCTTTTAAGGTCCAGTAAGGCTTTTAAAGTTCTAGTAGGGTTTTTTAATGTCAAGAAAGACCTGTTAAATCCCAGTGAAGCCTTTTAAGGTCCAGTAAAGCCTATTAAGGTCCAGTAAGGTCTGTTAAGATCCAGTAAGGCCTGTTAAGGTCCAGTAATGTCTGTAAAAGTCCAGTAAAGTCTGTTAAGGTCCAGTAAGGTCTTTTAAGGTCTTCTAAGGTCTTTTAAAGTCTAGTAATGTTTTTTAAGGTCCAGTAAGGTCTGTTAAGGTCCAGTAAAACCTGTTAAGGTCTAGTAAGGTCTTTTAAGGTGAAGTAAACCCTTTTAAAATCTAGTAAGGTCTGTTAAGGTATATTAAGGTCTGTTAGAGTCTGGTAAAGCCTTTTAAGGTCCAGTAAGGCTTTTAAAGGTCTAGTAAGGTCTGTTAAAGTCTGATAAGGCCCTTTAATGCCCATTAAGGCCTGTTAAGGTCTTTTAAAGTCTGTTAAAGTCTGTTAAGGCCTGTTAAGGTCTAGTAAGGTCCAGTAAGGTCTGTTAAGGTCCAGTGAGGGCTGTTAAGGTCTTTTAAGGTTTAGTAAGGTCTAGTTAGGTCTTTTAAGGTCCAGTAAGGCCTGTTAAGTTCTAGTAGGGTCTTTTAATGTCAAGTAAGACCTGTTAAATCATAGTGAAGCCTTTTAAGGTCCAGTAAAGCCTTTTAAGGTCCAGTAAGGTCTGTTAAGATCCAGTAAGGCCTGTTAAGGTCCAGTAAGGTCTGTAAAAGTCCAGTAAAGTCTGTTAAGGTCCAGTAAGGTCTGTTAAGGTCCAGTAAGGTCTGTTCAGGTCCAGTAAGGTCTTTTAAGGTCTTCTAAGGTCTTTTAAAGTCTAGTTGGGTCTTTTAAGGTCCAGTAAGGTCTGTTAAGGTCCAGTAAAACCTTTTAAGGTCTAGTAAGGTCTTTTAAGGTCAAGTAAAGCCTTTTAAAATCTAGTAAGGTCTTTTAAGGTCTATTAAGGTCTGTTAAGGTCTAGTAAGTCCTGTTAAGGTCTAGTAAGGTCTGTTAAGGTCTGTTAAGGTCTAATAATGTCTGTTAATGTCAAGTAAGGCCTGTTAAGGTCTACTAAGGTCTTTTAAGGTTCAGTTAGGTCTGTTAAAGTCCACTAAGGTCTGTTAAGGGCTTGTAAGGTCTGTTAAGGTCTTGTAAAGTCTGTTATTGTTTAATAAGGTTTAGTAAGGCTTTTTAAGGTCCAATAAGGTCTGTTAAGGTCTAGTAAGGTCTTTTAAGATTTTGTAAGGCCTGTTAAGGTCTGTTAAAGACTAGTAAGGTCTTTTAAGGTCTAGTAAGGTCTGTTAAGGTGTAGTAAGGTCTGTTAAGGTGTCACGCCTCAGAACCAAGCAGCTGTCTCTAACAGAGCTTCAAGCGTAGATCTGCCTACAGATTCACTACAGGACCACAACACCCAGAATACAACAGCCGATCATGTGACTCCATCACCCAATCAACACGCGCTTGACAGATCACATTCACCTGAGTTCTAATTACAATCACCTGTATATGCTAGTATTTAAACCCGGTTCAAACAGACTTGTGTTGCGAAGTATTGCCACCGACTTGTCGTATGCATACCGAGCGTTTTCTATGGTTGGGATATCCTGGTACGAATTATCTTTGTTTACCGATTTACTCTCTTCGTCTTTGCCCTAAGGTTTTGGTTGCCGTTATTATTGATTCCCGTTGCCGACTTTCGCCTGTTTACCCGTCTCGTGTTAGCCTAGCCCTTTGTACCTCTGCCTGTTTCGTGTTTTGCTGCAGTTCGTGCCTGTTCTTCGCAAATAAACCACTTTTCTACTTTATAATCCGCGAGCGTCTCGTCTGTTTGTACACCGTTACAGAATACTTCGCCTACATGCAGACGGCGGATTTAAAGGAGCTCATCGCAACTGTGAGTAATCAGGAACAAACAATAAATCAGCATCACCATTTGTTTGATTCCTTAGCTCAATCAGTTGAATCGGTTAAACAACTACAGGGTGCACAACAGAATCAGATGGCATTCATTGTAGAAGGCATGAAGGAGATTACATCGAGATTACAACTTTTATCTCCTCCTAGCTCTGCCAATATTCTGCCCACACCTGTTACTGTACCACCTGTTGATAGTGGTACACACATTTCCGGTAAGCAAACCGGATAAGTTTGATGGCACCCCTAATTTATGCCGTGGCTTTCTGTTACAGTGCTCAATTTATTTCAACAACTCACCTCGTAGTTCAGACCAAGCACGTATTTCATTTGTTATTTCCCGTCTCACGGGCAAAGCTCTTGAATGGGCGACAGCTATATGGCCTCAGGTCCAAAATGGCTCGTATGATCAATTTTTGGACGATTTTAAGACTGTTTTTGATCATCCTCATGAGGGTCGCTCCCAGGGGGAGCTTCTAATGAAGCTCAGACAAGGCAACCGATCTGTAGCCGACTACGCTCTTGAGTTTCGCACCCTTGCAGCGGGCAGTGGTTGGAATGATCCAGCCCTATTGATCACGTTTCGAAATGGATTAAATCCGGAGATATTAACTGAACTGGCTTGTCGTGACGATGAACTATCTCTTGAGAAACTTAGAACTGTAGCAATTCGTTTGGACCAGTTAAAGTTACGTCATCCACGCAACTCTGTCAGTAGTGGTACTCGGCGAGTCCCTACTTCCGAATCTAGACTCATCTCTGCTGGATCTCCAGTTCCAAGGGACCTTCAAGAACCCATGCAGTGCGAGTCCTCTCGTTTATCACCTGAGGAGAGACAGCGCAGAAGACAGGAGGGTTTATGCTTATACTGCGGACAAGCTGGTCATGTGTTACGCAATTGTAGGCTACGTCCTCTCCATGTAGCAGCACCGACTCCAAAAATGGTGAGTACATCCATATTGGGGTTAACGTCTAAATCATTTCTACTTCAGGTAATGTTTTACTGCCCTAAGTCTGTTTCTACCTTTCCAGCACTGATCGACTCAGGAGCTGAAGGAAATTTTATTCATGAGAACTTGGTTAAACAGCTGGAGATCCTGGTGGTCCCTTTAAAGAAGAAACTCCGTCTCTCTGCTGTGGATGGTGACCCTGTGGGAGATGGTGTGGTGGCAACCATAACTGTACCCATGACTATGTCGGCTAGTGCTCTGCATCAAGAGGAGATTAGCTTTTTTGTAATCAACTCGTCTACATATCCGATCATTTTGGGACTCCCATGGTTATGCAGGCATAATCCCTAGATTTCATGGTTCAATCAGGAAATCATAAGCTGGTCACCTTTTTGTTTCACTCATTGTTTGAAGTACCCTAATATAGGTATCACATCCACTACTATTGAAAGTCCAGATTCTGAAAAACCATTCAGCATTCCCAAGGTGTATGCAGATCTGAGTGAAGTATTCAGCAAAAACAAGGCTACTGAACTTCCACCACATCGTAGCTATGACTGTGCCATTGATCTCAAGGAGGGTGCAGTACCTCCCAAAGCCCGAGTTTATCCTCTTACCCAAGCTGACGAACTGGCCATGGAAGAATATATTCTTCCAAGTTATTTATAAAAGCTGAGAAGTGTAAATTTCATTTATCTAGCACCACCTTTTTGGGTTATATCATCAATCCGGAGGGCATTGCTATGGACGAAGCCAAGGTTGAGGCTATCTTGTGTTGGCCTATTCCAACCTCTATCAAGGACTTTCAGAGGTTCTTGGGATTTGCTAATTTCTACCGCAGGTTTATTAGAAATTACAGCAGTTTGGCTAACCCATTGACTTCTCTCCTGAAGGGTAGTGCGAAGACCCTAAACTGGACAGTTTCAGCTGAGAGGGCTTTCCAGGAACTTAAAGAAGCTTTTACGTCAGCACCTGTACTGAAACATCCGGACCCAAATGAACCATTTGTCGTTGAGGTTGATGCCTCTGAGGTAGGAGTAGGGGCGGTATTATCACAACGCCTCGGCTCTCCTACTAAGCTTCATCCGGTGGCTTTCTTTTCACACAAACTCAATTCTACAGAGAGAAACTACGGGATTGGAGATAGAGAACTTTTAGCTATTAAGTTAGCGTTTGAGGAGTGGCGACACTGGCTGGAGGGAGCCAGACACGCATTCATAGTGTTTACAGATCATAAGAATCTGGAATATTTAAGAAGTGCTAAAAGATTGAACCCAAGACAGGCAAGATGGTCATTGTTCTTCTCCCGGTTCAATTTCAGTATCACTTACCGTCCAGGTTCCCGTAATACTAAAGCTGATGCACTTTCACGTATGTTTTGTGAGCAGACGATCGACTACGAGGATAGGAGGAAACCTATTCTAGCACCTGAGGTTATTACTGCAGCGATCCGTTGGCAAATAGATCAGGAGATCGATGAGGCATTATCCACTCAGTCGGTACCTGAATTATGTCCATCTAATCGTAAATATGTTCAGGCTCATTTTCGTGATCGCCTCATTTGTTGGGCCCATTCCTCCTTATCATCGTCTACCTATCTATCATGGTCTACCAAGGTCTACCAAGGTCCACTAAAGTCTACCAAGGTCCACTAAAGTCTACCAAGGTCCACTAAGGTCTACCAAGGTCCACTAAGATCTACCAAGGTCCACTAAGGTCTACCAAGGTCCACTAAAGTCTACCAAGGTCTACCAAGGTCTACCAAGGTCCACTAAGGTCTACTAAGGTCTACCAAGGTCCACTAAAGTCTACCAAGGTCCACCAAGGTCCACTAAAGTCTACCAAAGTCCACTAAGGTCTACCAAGGTCCACTAAGGTCTACCAAGGTCCACTAAAGTCTACCAAGGTCCACTAAGGTCTACCAAGGTCCACTAAAATCTACCAAGGTCCACTAAGGTCTACCAAGGTCTACCAAGGTCCACTAAGGTCTACTAAGGTCTACCAAGGTCCAGTTAAGTCTACCAAGGTCCACTAAGGTCTACCAAGGTCCACTAAAGTCCACCAAGGTCCACTAAGGTCTACCAAGGTCCACTAAGGTCTACCAAGGTCCACTAAAGTCTACCAAGGTCCACCAAGGTCCACTAAAGTCTACCAAAGTCCACTAAGGTCTACCAAGGTCCACTAAGGTCTACCAAGGTCTACCAAGGTCCACTAAAGTCTACCAAGGTCCACTAAGGTCTACCAAGGTCTACCAAGATCCAGTAAAATCTAACAAAGTCCACTAAGGTCTACTAAGGTCTACCAAGGTCCAGTTAAGTCTACCAAGGTCCACTAAGGTCTACCAAGGTCCACTAAGGTCTACTAAGGTCTACCAAGGTCCAGTTAAGTCTACCAAGGTCCACTAAGGTCTACCAAGGTCCACTAAAGTCCACCAAGGTCCACTAACGTCTACCAAGGTCCACTAAGGTCTACCAAGGTCCACTAAAGTCTACCAAGGTCCACTAGGATCTACCAAGGTCCACTAAGGTCTACCAAGGTCTACCAAGGTCCACTAAAGTCTATCAAGGTCCAATAAGGTCTACTAAGGTCTACCAAGGTCCAGTTAAGTCTACCAAGGTCCACTAAAGTCTACCAAGGTCCACTAAGGTCTACCAAGGTCCACTAAGGTCTACCAAGGTCCACTAAGGTCCACCAAGGTCCACCAAGGTCCACTAAGTTCTACCAAGGTCCACTAAAGTCTACCAAGGTCCACTAAGGTCTACCAAGGTCCACTAAGGTCTACTAAGGTCTACCAAGGTCCACTAAAGTCTACCAAGGTCCAATAAGGTCTACCAAGGTCTACCAAGGTCCACTAAAGTCTACCAAGGTCCACTAAGGTCTACCAAGGTCTACCAAGGTCCACTAAGGTCTACCAAGGTCCACTAAGGTCTACCAAGGTCCAGTTAAGTCTACCAAGATCCACTAAGGTCTACCAAGGTCCACTAAGGTCTACTAAGGTCTACCAAGGTCCAGTTAAGTCTTCCAAGGTCCACTAAGGTCTACCAAGGTCCACTAACGTCTACCAAGGTCCACTAAGGTCTACCAAAGTCTACCAAGGTCCACTAAGGTCTACCAAGGTCTACCAAGGTCCACTAAAGTCTACCAAGGTCCACTAAGGTCTACCAAGGTCTACCAAGGTCCAATAAGGTCTACCAAGGTCCACTAAGGTCTACCAAGGTCCAGTTAAGTCTACCAAGATCCACTAAGGTCTACCAAGGTCCACTAAGGTCTACTAAGGTCTACCAAGGTCCACTAAAGTCCACCAAGGTCCACTAACGTCTACCAAGGTCCACTAAGGTCTACCAAAGTCTACCAAGGTCCACTAAGGTCTACCAAGGTCCACTAAGGTCTACCAAGGTCCACTAAGGTCCACCAAGGTCTACCAAGGTCCACTAAGGTCTACCAAGGTCCACTAAAGTCTACCAAGGTCCACTAAGGTCTACCAAGGTCCACTAAGGTCTACTAAGTCCACCAAGGTCCACTAAAGTCTACCAAGGTCCACTAAAGTCTACCAAGGTCCACTAAGGTCTACCAAGGTCTACCAAGGTCCACTAAAGTCTACCAAGGTCCACTAAAGTCTACCAAGGTCTACCAAGGTCCACTAAGGTCTATTAAGGTCCACTAAGGTCCACTAAGGTCTACTAAGGTCTACCAAGGTCCAGTTAAGTCTACCAAGATCCACTAAGGTCTACCAAGGTCCACTAAGGTCTACTAAGGTCTACCAAGGTCCAGTTAAGTCTACCAAGGTTCACTAAAGTCCACCAAGGTCCACTAACGTCTACCAAGGTCCACTAAGGTCTACCAAGGTCTACCAAGGTCCACTAAGGTCTACCAAGGTCCAGTTAAGTCTACAAAGGTCCACTAAGGTCTACCAAGGTCCAGTTAAGTCTACCAATGTCCATTAAGGTCTAGTAAGGTCTACCAAGGTCCAGTTAAGTCCACCAAGGTCCAGTTAAGTCTACCAAGGTCCACTAAGGTCTACCAAGATCCACTAAGGTCTACCAAGGTCCAATAAAGTCTACCCAGGTCCACTAAAGTCTACCAAGGTCCACTAAGGTCTAGCAAAGTCCACTAAGGTCTACCAAGGTCCACTAAGGTCTACCAAGGTCCACTAAGGTCTTCCAAAGTCCACTAGGGTCTACCAAGGTCTACCAATGTCCACTAAGTTCTACCAAGGTCCACTAAGGTCTACAAAAGTCTACCAAGGTCCAATAAGGTCTTCCAAGGTCTACCAAGGTCCACTAAAGTCTTCCAAGGTCCACTAAGGTCTACCAAGGTCTACCAAGGTCCACTAAGGTCTACCAAGGTCCACTAAGGTCTACCAAGGTCCACTAAGGTCTACCAAGGTCTACCAAGGTCCACTAAAGTCTACCAAGGTCTACCAAGGTCCACTAAAGTCTACCAAGGTCCACTAATGTCTACCAAGGTCCACTAAGGTCTACCAAGATCCACTAAGGTCTACCAAGGTCTACCAAGGTCTACCAAGGTCTACCAAGGTCCACTAAAGTCTACCAAGGTCCACTTAGGTCTACCAAGGTCCACTAAAGTCTACCAAGGTGTACTAAGGTCTACCAAGGTCCACTAAGGTCTACCAAGGTCCACTAAGGTCTACCAAGGTCTACCAAGGTCCACTAAAGTCTACCAAGGTCCACTAAGGTCTACCAAGGTCTACCAAGGTCCACTAAGGTCTATTAAGGTCCACTAAGGTCTACTAAGGTCTACCAAGGTCCAGTTAAGTCTACCAAGATCCACTAAGGTCTACCAAGGTCCACTAAGGTCTTCTAAGGTCTACCAAGGTCCAGTTAAGTCTACCAAGGTCCACTAAGGTCTACCAAGGTCCACTAAAGTCCACCAAGGTCCACTAAAGTCTACCAAGGTCTACCAAGGTCCACTAAAGTCTACCAAGGTCCACTAAGGTCTACCAAGGTCCACTAAAGTCTACCAAGGTGTTCTAAGGTCTACCAAGGTCCACTACGGTCTACCAAGGTCCACTAAGGTCTACCAAGGTCTACCAAGGTCCACTAAGGTCTACCAAGGTCCACTAAGTTCTACCAAGGTCTACCAAAGTCCACTAAAGTCTACCAAGGTCCACTAAGGTCTACCAAGGTCCACCAAGGTCCACTAAAGTCTACCAAGGTCCACTAACGTCTACCAAGGTCCACAAAGGTCTACCAAGGTCCACTAAGGTCTACCAAGGTCCACTAAGGTCTACCAAGGTCCAGTTAAGTCTACCAAGGTCCACTAAGGTCTACCAAGGTCCAGTTAAGTCTACCAAGGTCCACTAAGGTCTACCAAGGTCCACTAAGGTTCACCAAGGTCTACCAAGGTCCAGTGAAGTCTACCAAGGTCTACTAAGATGTACCAAGGTCCACTAAAGTCTACCAAGGTCCACTAATGTCTACCAAGGTCCACTAAAGTCTACCAAGGTCCAATAGGGTCTACCAATGTCCACTAAGTTCTACCAAGGTCCACTAAGGTCTACCAAGGTCCACTAAAGTCTACCAAGGTCCACTAAGGTCTACCAAGGTCTACTAAGGTCTACCAAGGTCCAGTTAAGTCTTCCAAGGTCCACTAAGGTCTACCAAGGTCCACTAAAGTCCACCAAGGTCCACTAACGTCTACCAAGGTCCACTAAGGTCTACCAAAGTCTACCAAGGTCCACTAATGTCTACCAAGGTCCACTAAGGTCTACCAAGGTCCACTAAGGTCTACCAAGGTCCAGTAAGGTCCACTAAAGTCTACCAAGGTCCAGTAAAGTCTACCAAGGTCCACTAAGGTCTACTAAGGTCTACCAAGGTTCACTAAAGTCTACCATGGTCCACTAAAGTCTACCAAGGTCCACTAAGGTCTACCAAGGTCTACCAAGGTCCACTAAAGTCTACCAAGGTCCACTAAGGTCTACCAAGGTCTACCAAGGTCCACTAAGGTCTATTAAGGTCCACTAAGGTCCACTAAGGTCTACTAAGGTCTACCAAGGTCCAGTTAAGTCTACCAAGATCCACTAAGGTCTACCAAGGTCCACTAAGGTCTTCTAAGGTCTACCAAGGTCCAGTTAAGTCTAACAAGGTCCACTAAGGTCTACCAAGGTCCACTAAAGTCCACCAAGGTCCACTAACGTCTACCAAGGTTCACTAAGGTCTACCACGGTCTACCAAGGTCCACTAAGGTCTACCAAGGTCCAGTTAAGTCTACAAAGGTCCACTAAGGTCTACCAAGGTCCAGTTAAGTCTACCAATGTCCACAAAGGTCTAGTAAGGTCTACCAAGGTCCAGTTAAGTCCACCAAGGTCCAGTTAAGTATACCAAGGTCCACTAAGGTCTACCAAGATCCACTAAGGTCTACCAAGGTCCAATAAAGTCTTCCCAGGTCCACTAAAGTCTACCAAGGTCCACTAAGGTCTACCAAAGTCCACTAAGGTCTACCAAGGTCCACTAAGGTCTACCAAGGTCCACTAAGGTCTTCCAAAGTCCACTAGGGTCTACCAAGGTCTACCAATGTCCACTAAGTTCTACCAAGGTCCACTAAGGTCTACAAAGGTCTACCAAGGTCCACTAAAGTCTACCAAGGTCCACTAAGGTCTACCAAGGTCTACCAAGGTCCACTAAAGTCTTCCAAGGTCCACTAAGGTCTACCAAGGTCCACTAAGGTCTACCAAGGTCCATTAAGGTCTACCAAGGTCTACCAAGGTCCACAAAGGTCTACCTACCAAGGTCCACTAATGTCTACCAAGGTCCACTAAGGTCTACCAAGGTCTACCAAGGTCCACTAAAGTCTACCAAGGTCCACTAAGGTCTACCAAGGTCCACTAAAGTCTTCCAAGGTGTACTAAGGTCTATCAAGGTCCACTAAGGTCTACCAAGGTCCACTAAGGTCTACCAAGGTCTACCAAGGTCTACCAAGGTCCACTAAGGTCTACCAAGGTCCACTAAGGTCTACCAAGGTCTACCAAGGTCCACTAAAGTCTACCAAGGTCCACTAAGGTCTACCAAGGTCCACCAAGGTCCACTAAAGTCTATCAAGGTCCACTAACGTCTACCAAGGTCCACAAAGGTCTACCAAGGTCCACAAAGGTCTACCAAGGTCCACTAAGGTCTACCAAGGTCCACTAAGGTCTACCAAGGTCCACTAAGGTCTACCAAGGTCCAGTTAAGTCTACCAAGGTCCACTAAGGTCTACCAAGGTCCAGTTAAGTCTACCAAGGTCCACTAAGGTCTACCAAGGTCCACTAAGGTTCACCAAGGTCTACCAAGGTCCAGTGAAGTCTACCAAGGTCTACTAAGGTCTACCAAGGTCCACTAAAGTCTACCAAGGTCCACTAATGTCTACCAAGGTCCACTAAAGTCTACCAAGGTCCAATAAGGTCTACCAATGTCCACTAAGTTTTACCAAGGTCCACTAAGGTCTACCAAGGTCCACTAAGGTCTACCAATGTCTACCAAGGTCCACTAAAGTTTACCAAGGTCCACTAAGGTCTGCCAAGGTCCACTAAGGTCTACCAAGGTCTACCAAGGTCCACTAAAGTCTACCAAGGTCTACCAAGGTCTACCAAGGTCCACCAAGGTCTACCAAGGTCCAATAAAGTCTACCAAGGTCCACTAAGGTCTACCAAGGTTCACTAAGGTCTACCAAGGTCCACTAAAGTCTACCAAGGTCCACTAAGGTCTACCAAGGTCCACTAAGGTCTACCAAGGTCCACTAAGGACTACCAAGATCCACTAAGGTCTACCAAGGTCCACTAAGGTCTGACAAGGTCCACTAAGGTCTTCCAAGGTCCAGTTAAGTCTACCAAGGTCCACTAAGGTCTACCAAGGTCCACTAAGGTCTACCAAAGTCCACTAAGGTCCACTAAAGTCTACCAAGGTCCACTAAAGTCTACCAAGGTCCACTAAGGTCTACCTAGGTCTACCAAGGTCCACTAAGGTCTACCAAGGTCCACTAAGGTCTACTAAGGTCTACCAAGGTCCAGTTAAGTCTACCAATGTCCACTAAGGTCTACCAAGGTCCACTAAGGTCTACTAAGGTCTACCAAGGTTCACTAAAGTCTACCAAGGTCCACTAAGGTCTCCCAAGGTCCACTAAAGTCTACCAAGGTCCATCAAGGTCTACCAAGGTCTACTTAGGTCCACTAAAGTCTACCAAGGTCCACTAAGTTCTACCAAGGTCTTCCAAGGTCCACCAAAGTCTACCAAGGTCCACTAAGGTCTACTAAGGTCCACTAAGGTCCACTAAGGTCTCTCAAGGTCCAGTTAAGTCTACCAAGTTCCACTAAGGTCTGCCAAGGTACACTAAAGTCTTCCAAGGTCCACTAAGGTCTACCAAGGTCCACTAAGGTCTACTAAGGTCCACTAAAGTCTACCAAGGTCCACTAAGGTCTCCCAAGGTCCAGTTAAGTCTTCCAAGGTCCACTAACGTCTACCAAGGTCCACTAAAGTCTACCAAGGTCCACTAAGGTCTACCAAGGTCCACTAAGGTCTACCAAGGTCCACTAACGTCCACTAAGGTCTTCCAAGGTCATCTAAGGTCTACCAAGGTCCACTAAGGTCTACCAAGGTCCACTAACGTCCACTAAGGTCTACCAAGGTCCACTAAGGTCCACCAATGTCAACTAAGGTCTACCAAGGTCCACTAAGGTCTCCCAAAGTCCACTAAGGTCTACCAAGGTCCACTAAGGTCTACCAAGGTCCAGTAAAGTCTACCAAGATCTACCAAGGTCCACTAAGGTCTACCAATGTCCACTAAGGTCCACTAAGGTCTACCAAGGTCCACTAAAGTCTACCAAGGTCCACTAAGGTCTACCAAGGTCCACTAAGGTCTATCAAGGTCCACTAAGGTCTACAAAGGTCCTCTATGGTCTACTAAGTCCTACCAAGGTCCAATTTAGTCTACCAAGGTCCACTAAGGTCTACCAAGGTCCACTAAAGTTTACCATGGTCTACTAAGGTCTTCCAAGGTCCACTACAGTCTACCAAGGTTCACTAAGGTCTACCAATGTCCACTAAGGTCTACCAAGGTCTACCAAGGTCCACTAAGGTCCACTAAGGTCTACCAAGGTCCAAAAAAGTCTACCAATGTCCACTAAGGTCTACCAAGGTCCACTAAGGTCTACCAAGGTCCAGTTAAGTCTACCAAGGTCCACTAAGGTCTACCAAGGTCCACTAAGGTCTAACAAGGTCCACTAACGTCCACTAAGGTCTACCAAGGTCAGCTAAGGTCTACCAAGGTCCACTAAGGTCTACCAAGGTCTACTAACGTCCACTAAGGTCTACCAAGGTCCACTAAGGTCCACCAAGGTCAACTAAGGTCTACCAAGGTCCACTTAGGTCTCCCAAAGTCCACTAAGGTCTACCAAGGTCCACTAAGGTCTACCAAGGTCCAATAAAGTCTACCAAGATCTACCAAGGTCCACTAAGGTCTACCAAGGTCCACTAAGTTCTTCCAAGGTCTACCAAGGTCCACTAAGGTCTACCCAGGTCCACTAAGGTCTACTAAGGTCCACTAAGGTCTACCAAGGTCCACTAAGGTCTACCAAGGTCCACTAAGGTCTACCAAGGTCCACTAAGGTCTACCAAGGTCCACTAAGTTCTACCAAGGTCTACCAAGGTCCACCAAAGTCTACCAAGGTCCACTAAGGTCTACTAAGGTCCACTAAGGTCTCTCAAGGTCCAGTTAAGTCTACCAAGTTCCACTAAGGTCTGCCAAGGTACACTAAAGTCTTCCAAGGTCCACTAAGGTCTACCAAGGTCCACTAAGGTCTACTAAGGTCCACTAAAGTCTACCAAGGTCCACTAAGGTCTCCCAAGGTCCAGTTAAGTCTTCCAAGGTCCACTAAGGTCTACCAAGGTCCACTAACGTCTACCAAGGTCCACTAAAGTCTACCAAGGTCCACTAAGGTCCACTAAGGTCTACCAAGGTCCACTTAGGTCTCCCAAGGTCCACTAAGGTCTACCAAGGTCCACTAAAATCTACCAAGGTCCACTAAGGTCCACTTAGGTCTACCAATGTCCACTAAGATCTACCAGGGTCCACTAAGTTCTACTAAGGTCTCCCAAGGTCCACTAAAGTCTAACAAGGTCCACTAAGGTCTACCAAGGTCCACTAAGGTCTACCACGGTCTACCAAGGTCCACTAAAGTCTACCAAGGTCCACTAAGGTCTGCCATGGTCCACTAAGGTCTACCAAGGTCCACTAAGATCTACCAGGGTCCAGTTAAGTCTACCAAGGTCCACTAAGGTCTACCAAGGTCCACTAAGGTCTACCAAGGTCTTCCAAAGTCCACTAAGGTCTACCAAGGTCCATTAAAGTCTACCAAGGTCCACTAAGGTCTACCAAGGTCCACTAAAATCTACCAAGGTCCATTAAGGTTTACCAAGGTCCACTAAAGTCTACAAAGGTCCACCAAGGTCCACTAAGGTCTACCAAGGTCCACTAAGGTCTACCAAGGTCCACTAAAGTCTACCAAGGTCCACTAAGGTATACCAAGGTCCACTAAGGTCTACCAAGGTCCACTAAGGTCTACCAAGGTCCACTAAAGTCTACCAAAGTCCACTAAGGTCTACCAAGCTCCACTAAGGTCTACCAAGGTCTTCCAAGGTCCACTAAAATCTACCAAGGTCCACTAAGGTTGACCAAGGTCTACCAAGGTCCACTAAAGTCTACCAAGGTCCACTAAGGTCCACTAAGGTCTACCAAGGTCCACTAAGGTCCACTAAGGTCTACCAAGGTCTACCAAGGTCCACTAAAGTCTACCAAGTTCCACTAAGGTCTACCAAGTTCCACTAAGGTCTACCAGGGTCTACCAAAGTCCATTAAAGTCTACCAAGGTCCACTAAGGTCTACCAAGGTCCACTAAGGTCTACCAAGGTCCACTAAGTTCTACCAAGCTCTACCAAGGTCCACTAAGGTCTACCCAGGTCCACTAAGGTCTACTAAGGTCCACTAAGGTCTACCAAAGTCCACTAAGGTCTACCAAGGTCCACTAAGTTCTACCAAGGTCTTCCAAGGTCCACCAAAGTCTACCAAGGTCCACTAAGGTCTACTAAGGTCCACTAAGGTCCACTAAGGTCTCTCAAGGTCCAGTTAAGTCTACCAAGTTCCACTAAGGTCTGCCAAGGTACACTAAAGTCTTCCAAGGTCCACTAAGGTCTACCAAGGTCCACTAAGGTCTACTAAGGTCCACTAAAGTCTACCAAGGTCCACTAAGGTCTCCCAAGGTCCAGTTAAGTCTTCCAAGGTCCACTAACGTCTACCAAGGTCCACTAAAGTCTCCCAAGGTCCACTAAGGTCCACTAAGGTCTACCAAGGTCCACTAAGGTCTACCAAGGTCCACTAAGGTCTACCAAGGTCCACTAAAATCTACCAAGGTCCACTAAGGTTTACCAAGGTCTACCAAGGTCCACTAAAGTCTACCAAGGTCCACCAAGGTCCACTAAGGTCTACCAAGGTCCACTAAGGTCCACTAAGGTCTACCAAGGTCCACTAAAGTCTACCAAGGTCCGCTAAGGTCTACCAAGGTCCATTAAGGTTTTCCAAGGTCTACCAAAGTCCACTAAGGTCTACCAAGGTCCATTAAAGTCTACCAAGGTCCACTAAGGTCTACCAAGGTCCACTAAGTTCTACCAAGGTCCACTAAGGTCTACCAATGTCCACTAAGGTCTCTCAAGGTCCACTTAGGTCTACCAAGGTCCACTAAGGTCTACCAAGGTTTACTAAAGTCTACCAAGGTTCACTAAGATCCACTAAGGTCTACCAAGGTCCACTAAGGTCTTCCAAGTTCCACTAAGGTCTACCAAGGTCCACTAAGGTCCAGTAAGGTCTACGAAGGTCCACTAAGGTCTACCAAGGTCTACTAAGGTCTACCAATGTCCACTAAGGTCAACCAAGGTCTACTAAAGTCTACCAAGGTTTACTTAGGTCTCCCAAGGTCCACTAAGGTCTACCAAGGTCCACTAATGTCTACCAAGGTCCACTAAGGTCTACTAAGGTCTAACAAGGTCCTCTAGGGTCTACTAAGGTCTCTCACGGTCCACTAAGGTCTACCAAGGTCCAATAAGGTGTACCAAGGTCTACCAATGTCCACTAAAGTCTAACAAGGTCCACTAAGGTCTACCAAGGTCCACTAACGTCTACCAAGGTCCACTAAAGTCTACCAAGGTCCACTAAGGTCCACCTAAGGTCTACCAAGGTCCACTAAGATCTACCAAGGTCCACTAAAGTCTACCAAGGTCCAATAAGGTCTACTAAGGTCTACCAAGGTCCACTAAGGTCTACCAATGTCCACTAAGGTCTACTAAGTTCCACTAAGGTCTACCAAGGTCCAGTAAGGCCTGTTAAGGTCCAGTAATGGCTTTTAATGTCTAGTAAGGTCTGTTAAGGTTTAGTAAGGTCTTTCAAGTTCCAGTAAGGTCTTTTAAGGTCTAGTAAGGTATGGTAAGGTCCGGTAAGGCCTGTTAAGGTCCAGTAAGGCCTGTTAAGTTCTAGTAGGGAATGTTAAGAACCAGTTTGGCCTGTTAAGGTCCAGTAAGGTCTTGTAAGGTGTAGTAAAGTCTGTTAAGTTCCAGTAAGGTATGTTAAGGTCCAGTAAAGCCTTTTAAGGTCTAGTAAGGCTTGTTAAGGTCCAGTAAGGCCTGTGAAGGTCTAGTATGGTCTGTTAAGGTCCAGTAAGTTCTGTTAAGGTCCAGTAAAGCCTGTTAAGGTTTAGTAAGGTCTTTTAATGTCTACTGAGGACTGTTAACGTCCAGTAAGGTCTGGCAAAGTGTAGTAATGTCTGTAAAGGTCTTGTAAGGTCTGTTAAGGTCCAGTAAGGCCTGTTAAGGTCCAGTAAGGCCTGTTAAGGTCCAGTAGGGCCTTTTAATGTCTAGTAAAGTGTGTTAAGTCCATTAAGGTCTTTTTTATGGTCCAGTAAAGCCTGTTAAGCTCTAGTAAGGCTTGTTCAGGTCAACTAAGGCCTGTTAAGGTCTAGTAATGTCTGTTAGAGTTTAGTAAGTTCTGTTAAGTTCCTGT
The DNA here is from genome assembly GCF_030014385.1 of Trichomycterus rosablanca. Taxonomy (NCBI): domain Eukaryota; kingdom Metazoa; phylum Chordata; class Actinopteri; order Siluriformes; family Trichomycteridae; genus Trichomycterus; species Trichomycterus rosablanca. The sequence continues at coordinate 10,121,818 of NC_086010.1, read as the reverse complement.
AAGGCCTTTTAAAGTCTAGTAAAGTATGGCAAGGTCCAGAAAGGTCTGTTAAGGTCCAGTAAGCTCTGTTAAGGTCCAGTAAGGTCTGTTAGTGTCCAATAAGGTCTGTTAAGGTCCAGTAAGGCCTGTTAAGGTCTAGTAAGGTCTGTTAGAATTTAGTAAGTTCTGTTAAGTTTCTGTAAGGCCTGTTAAAGTCTAGTAAAGTATGGTAAGGTCCAGAAAGGTCTGTTAAGGTCCAGTAAGGTCTGTTAAGGTACAGTAAGTTCTGTTAACGTCCAGTAAAGTTTGATAAGGTCCAGTAAGGCCTGTTTAAGTCTAGTAAGTCTTGTTAAGGTCCAGTAAGGCCTGTTAAGGTCCAGTGAGGCCTGTTAAGGTCCTTTAAGGTCTTTTAAGGTCCAGTAATGGCTTTTAATGTCTAGTAAGGTCTGTTAAGGTTTAGTAAGGTCTTTTAAGTTCCATTAAGGCCTTTTAAGGTCTAGTAAGGTATGGTAAGGTCCAGTAAGGCCTGTTAAGGTCCAGTGAGGCCTGTTAAGGTCCAGTAAGGCCTGTTAAGTTCTAGTAAGGAATGTTAAGGTCCAGTTTGGCCTGTTAAGGTCCAGTAAGGCTTGTTAAGGTCTAGTATGGTATGTTAAGGTCTAGTAAGGCCTGTTAAGGTCTTGTAAGGTCTGTTAAGGTCTAAAAAGGTCTTTTAAGGTCTAGTAACGTCTGTTAACGTCTGTTAAGGCCCAGTATGGTCCGTTAAGGTCCAGTATGGTCTTTTAAGGTCCAGTAAGGTCTGTTAAGGTCTTGTAAGGTCTTTTTAGGTCCAGTAAGGTCTGTTAAGGTCTTGTAAGGTCTTTTTAGGTCCAGTAGGGTCTTTTAAGTTCTAGTAAGGTCTGTTAAGGTCCACTAAGGTCTGTTAAGGTCCAGTAAGGCCTTTTAAGGTGTAGTAAGGTCCAGTAAGGCCTGTTAAGGTCCAGTAAGGCTTGTTAAGGTCTAGTATGGTATGTTAAGGTCTAGTAAGGCCTGTTAAGGTCTTGTAAGGTCTGTTAAGTTCTAAAAAGGTCTTTTAAGGTCTAGTAACGTCTGTTAACGTCTGTTAAGGCCCAGTATGGTCCGTTAAGGTCCAGTATGGTCTTTTAAGGTCCAGTAAGGTCTGTTAAGGTCTTGTAAGGTCTTTTTAGGTCCAGTAAGGTCTGTTAAGGTCTTGTAAGGTCTTTTTAGGTCCAGTAGGGTCTTTTAAGTTCTAGTAAGGTCTGTTAAGGTCCACTAAGGTCTGTTAAGGTCCAGTAAGGTCTTTTAAGGTGTAGTAAAGTCTGTTAAGTTCCAGTAAGGTATGTTAAGGTCCAGTAAAGCCTTTTAAGGTCTATTAAGGCTTGTTAAGGTCTATTAAGGTCTGTTAAAGTTCAGTAAGGCCTGTTAAGGTTTTGTAAGGTTTGTTAAGGTCTAGTAATGTCTGTTAAGATCTAGTAAGGTATGTTAAGGAGTAGTCAAATCTGTTAAGGTCCAGTAGGGTCTTTTAAGGTCCAGTAAGGCCTGTTAAGGTTTAGTAAGGCCTGTTAATGTCTAGTAAGTCTTGTTAAGGTCCAGTAAGGCCTGTTAAGGTCTAGTAAAGTCTGTTAAGGTACAGTAAGGTCTGTTAAGGTCCAGTAAGGCCTGTTAAGGTCTAGTAAAGTCTGTTAAGGTCCAGTAAGGTCTGTTTAAGTCCAGTAAGGCCTTTTAAGCTCTAGTAAGGCTTGTTAAGGTCCAGTAAGGCTTGTTAAAGTCCAGGAAAGCCTTTTAAGGTCTAGTAAAGTCTTTTAAGGTCCAGTAAAATCTGTTAACGTCCAGTAAGGTCTGTTAAGGCCAAGTAAAATCTTTTGAGGTCCAGAAAGGTCTGTTAAAGTCCAGTAAGGCCTGTTAATGTCTAGTAAGGTTTGTTAAGGTCCAGTAAGGTCTGTTAAGGTCCAATAAGGTCTGTTAAGGTCCAGTAAGGTCTGTTAAGGTCCAATAAGGTCTGTTAAGGTCCAATAAGGTCTGTTAAGGTCCAGTAAGGTCTGTTAAGTTCCAGTAAGGTTTGTTAACGTCCAGTAAGGTCTGTTACGGTCCAGTAAAGCCTGTTTAAGTCTAGTAAGTCCTGTTAAGGTCCAGTAAAACCTGTTAAGGTCCAGTAAGGCCTTTAAATGTCTAGTAAAGTCTGTTAAGGTCTATTAAGGTCTTTTTTATGGTCCAGTATGGCCTGTTAAGCTCTAGTAAGGTTTAGTAAGGTTTAGTAAGGTCTTTTAAGTTCCATTAAGGCTTTTTAAGGTCTAGTAAGGTATGGTAAGGTCCAGTAAGGCCTGTTAAGGTCCAGTGAGGCCTGTTAAGGTCCAGTAAGGCCTGTTAAGTTCTAGTAAGGAATGTTAAGGTCCAGTTTGGCCTGTTAAGGTCCAGTAAGGCCTTTTAAGGTCTAGTAAGGTCCAGTAAGGCCTGTTAAGGTCCAGTAAGGCTTGTTAAGGTCTAGTATGGTATGTTAAGGTCTAGTAAGGCCTGTTAAGGTCTTGTAAGGTCTGTTAAGGTCTAAAAAGGTCTTTTAAGGTCTAGTAACGTCTGTTAACGTCTGTTAAGGCCCAGTATGGTCCGTTAAGGTCCAGTATTGTCTTTTAAGGTCCAGTAAGGTCTGTTAAGGTCTTGTAAGGTCTTTTTAGGTCCAGTAAGGTCTGTTAAGGTCTTGTAAGGTCTTTTTAGGTCCAGTAGGGTCTTTTAAGTTCTAGTAAGGTCTGTTAAGGTCCACTAAGGTCTGTTAAGGTCCAGTAAGGTCTTTTAAGGTGTAGTAAAGTCTGTTAAGTTCCAGTAAGGTATGTTAAGGTCCAGTAAAGCCTTTTAAGGTCTATTAAGGCTTGTTAAGGTCTATTAAGGTCTGTTAAAGTTCAGTAAGGCCTGTTAAGGTTTTGTAAGGTTTGTTAAGGTCTAGTAATGTCTGTTAAGATCTAGTAAGGTATGTTAAGGAGTAGTCAAATCTGTTAAGGTCCAGTAGGGTCTTTTAAGGTCCAGTAAGGCCTGTTAAGGTTTAGTAAGGCCTGTTAATGTCTAGTAAGTCTTGTTAAGGTCCAGTAAGGCCTGTTAAGGTCTAGTAAAGTCTGTTAAGGTACAGTAAGGTCTGTTAAGGTCCAATAAGGCCTGTTAAGGTCTAGTAAAGTCTGTTAAGGTCCAGTAAGGCCTTTTAAGCTCTAGTAAGGCTTGTTAAGGTCCAGTAAGGCTTGTTAAAGTCCAGGAAAGCCTTTTAAGGTCTAGTAAAGTCTTTTAAGGTCCAGTAAAATCTGTTAACGTCCAGTAAGGTCTGTTAAGGCCAAGTAAAATCTTTTGAGGTCCAGAAAGGTCTGTTAAAGTCCAGTAAGGCCTGTTAATGTCTAGTAAGGTTTGTTAACGTCCAGTAAGGTCTGTTAAGGTCCAGTAAGGTCTGTTAAGGTCCAATAAGGTCTGTTAAGGTCCAATAAGGTCTGTTAAGGTCCAATAAGGTCTGTTAAGTTCCAGTAAGGTTTGTTAACGTCCAGTAAGGTCTGTTACGGTCCAGTAAAGCCTGTTTAAGTCTAGTAAGTCCTGTTAAGGTCCAGTAAGTCCTGTTAAGGTCCAGTAAAACCTGTTAAGGTCCAGTAAGGCCTTTAAATGTCTAGTAAAGTCTGTTAAGGTCTATTAAGGTCTTTTTTATGGTCCAGTATGGCCTGTTAAGCTCTAGTAAGGTTTAGTAAGGTTTAGTAAGGTCTTTTAAGTTCCAGTAAGGCCTTTAAAGGTCTAGTAAAGTATGGTAAGGTCCAGTAAGGCCTGTTAAGGTCCAGTGAGGCCTTTTAAGGTCCAGTAAGGCCTGTTAAGCTCTTGTAAGGAATGTTAAGGTCCAGTTTGGCCTGTTAAGGTCCAGCAAGGCCTTTTAAGGTCTAGTAAGGTCCAGTAAGGCCTGTTAAGGTCCAGTAAGGCTTGTTAAGGTCTAGTATGGTATGTTAAGGTCCAGTAAGGTCTGTGAAGGTCTATTATGGTCTGTTAAGGTCCAGTAAGTTCTGTTAAGGTCCAGTAATGCCTGTTAAGGTTTAGTAAGGTCTTTTAATGTCTATTGAGGACTGTTAACGTCCAGTAAGGTCTGTTAAAGTGTAGTAATGTCTGTAAAGGTCTTGTAAGGTCTGTTAAGGTCCAGTAGGGCCTTTTAATGTCTAGTAAAGTCTGTTAAGTCCAGTAAGGTCTTTTTTATGGTCCAGTAAGGCCTGTTAAGCTCTATTAATGTCTGTTAGAGTTTAGTAAGTTCTGTTAAGTTCCTGTAAGGCCTGTTAAAGTCTAGTAAAGTATGGTAAGGTCGAGAAAGGTCTGTTAAGGTCCAGTAAGGTCTGTTAGTGTCCAATAAGGTCTGTTAAGGTCCAGTAAGGCCTGATAAGGTCTAGAAATGTCTGTTAGAGTTTAGTAAGTTCTGTTAAGTTTCTGTAAGGCCCTTTAAAGTCTAGTAAAGTATGGTAAGGTCCAGAAAGGTCTGTTAAGGTCCAGTAAGGTCTGTTAAGGTCCAGTAAGGTCTGTTAAGGTACAGTAAGTTCTGTTAACGTCCAGTAAAGTTTGTTAAGGTCCAGTAAGGCCTGTTTAAGTCTAGTAAGTCTTGTTAAGGTCCAGTAAGGCCTGTTAAGGTCCAGTAATGGCTTTTAATGTCTAGTAAGGTCTGTTAAGGTTTAGTAAGGTCTTTCATGTTCCAGTAAGGTCTTTTAAGGTCTAGTAAGGTATGGTAAGGTCCAGTAAGGCCTGTTAAGGTCCAGTGAGGCCTGTTAAGGTCCAGTAAGGCCTGTTAAGTTCTAGTAGGGAATGTTAAGGTCCAGTTTGGCCTGTTAAGATCCAGTAAGGTATTTTAAGGTGTAGTACAGTCTGTTAAGTTCCAGTAAGGTATGTTAAGGTCCAGTAAAGCTTTTTAAGGTGTAGTAAAGTCTGTTAAGTTCCAGTAAGGTATGTTAAGGTCCAGTAAAGCCTTTTAAGGTGTATTAAAGTCTGTTAAGTTCTAGTAAGGCTTGTTAAGGTCCAGTAAGGCCTGTGAAGGTCTAGTATGGTCTGTTAAGGTCCAGTAAGTTCTTTTAAGGTCCAGTAAAGCCTGTTAAGGTTTAGTAAGGTCTTTTAATGTCTACTGAGGACTGTTAACGTCCAGTAAGGTCTGGTAAAGTGTAGTAATGTCTGTAAAGGTCTTGTAAGGTCTGTTAAGGTCCAGTAAGGCCTGTTAAGGTCCAGTAAGGCCTGTTAAGGTCCAGTAGGGCCTTTTAATGTCTAGTAAAGTGTGTTAAGTCCATTAAGGTCTTTTTTATGGTCCAGTAAGGCCTGTTAAGCTCTAGTAAGGCTTGTTAAGGTCAAGTAAGGCCTGTTAAGGTCTAGTAATGTCTGTTAGAGTTTAGTAAGTTCTCTTAAGTTCCTGTAAGGCCTTTTAAAGTCTAGTAAAGTATGGCAAGGTCCAGAAAGGTCTGTTAAGGTCCAGTAAGCTCTGTTAAGGTCCAGTAAGGTCTGTTAGTGTCCAATAAGGTCTGTTAAGGTCCAGTAAGGCCTGTTAAGTTCTAGTAAGGTCTGTTAGAATTTAGTAAGTTCTGTTAAGTTTCTGTAAGGCCTGTTAAAGTCTAGTAAAGTATGGTTAGGTCCAGAAAGGTCTGTTAAGGTCCAGTAAAGTCTGTTAAGGTCCAGTAAGGTCTGTTAAGGTACAGTAAGTTCTGTTAACGTCCAGTAAAGTTTGTTAAGGTCCACTAAGGCCTGTTTAAGTCTAGTAAGTCTTGTTAAGGTCCAGTAAGGCCTGTTAAGGTCCAGTGAGGCCTGTTAAGGTCCAGTGAGGCCTGTTAAGGTCCTTTAAGGTCTTTTAAGGTCCAGTAATGGCTTTTAATGTCTAGTAAGGTCTGTTAAGGTTTAGTAAGGTATTTTAAGTTCCATTAAGGCCTTTTAAGGTCTAGTAAGGTATGGTAAGGTCCAGTAAGGCCTGTTAAGGTCCAGTGAGGCCTGTTAAGGTCCAGTAAGGCCTGTTAAGTTCTAGTAAGGAATGTTAAGGTCCAGTTTGGCCTGTTAAGGTCCAGTAAGTCCTTTTAAGGTCTACTAAGGTCCAGTAAGGCCTGTTAAGGTCCAGTAAGGCTTGTTAAAGTCTAGTATGGTATGTTAAGGTCTAGTAAGGCCTGTTAAGGTCTTGTAAGGTCTGTTAAGGTCTAAAAAGGTCTTTTAAGGTCTATTAACGTCTGTTAACGTCTGTTATGGCCCAGTATGGTCCGTTAAGGTCCAGTATGGTCTTTTAAGGTCCAGTAAGGTCTGTTAAGGTCTTGTAAGGTCTTTTTAGGTCCAGTAGGGTCTTTTAAGTTCTAGTAAGGTCTGTTAAGGTCCACTAAGGCCTGTTAAGGTCCAGTAAGGTCTTTTAAGGTGTAGTAAAGTCTGTTAAGTTCCAGTAAGGTATGTTAAGGTCCAGTAAAGCCTTTTAAGGTCTAGTAAGGCTTGTTAAGGTCCAGTAAGGCCTGTGAAGGTCTAGTATGGTCTGTTAAGGTCCATTAAGTTCTGTTAAGGTCCAGTAAAGCCTGTTAAAATTTAGTAAAGTCTTTTAATGTCTATTGAGGACTGTTAACGTCCAGTAAGGTCTGTTAAAGTGTAGTAATGTCTGTAAAGGTCTTGTAAGGTCTGTTAAGGTCCAGTAAGGTCTGTTAAGGTCCAGTAAGGCCTGTTAAGGTCCAGTAAGGCCTGTTAAGGTCCAGTAGGGACTTTTAATGTCTAGTAAAGTCTGTTAAGTCCAGTAAGGTCTTTTTTATGGTCCAGTAAGGCCTGTTAAGCTCTAGTAAGGCTTGTTAAGGTCCAGTAAGGCTTGTTAAGGTCTAGTAATGTCAGTTAGAGTTTAGTAAATTCTGTTAAGTTCCTGTAAGGCCTGTTAAAGTCTAGTAAAGTATGGTAAGGTCCAGAAAGGTCTGTTAAGGTCCAGTAAGGTCTGTTAAGGTCCATTAAGGTCTGTTAGTGTCCAATAAGGTCTGTTAAGGTCCAGTAAGGTCTGTTAAGGTTCAGTAAGGTTTGTTAACGTCCAGTAAGTTCTGTTACGGTCCAGTAAAGCCTGTTTAAGTCTAGTAAATCCTGTTAAGGTCCAGTAAGGCCTGTTAAGGTCCAGTAAGGCCTGTTAAGGTCCTGTAGGGCCTTTAAATGTCTAGTAAGTCTTTTAAGGTCCAGTAAGGTCTTTTTTATGGTCCAGTAAGGCCTGTTAAGCTCTAGTAAGGCTTGTTAAGGTCCAGTAAGGCCTGTTAAGGTCTAGTAAGGTCTGTTAGAGTTTAGTAAGTTTTGTTAAGTTACTGTAAGGCCTGTTAAAGTCTTGTAAAGTATGGTAAGGTCCAGAAAGGTCTGTTAAGGTCCAGTAAGGTCTGTTAAGGTCCAGTAAGGTCTGTTAAGGTACAGTAAGTTCTGTTAAAGTCCAGTAAAGTTTGTTAAGGTCCAGTAAGGCCTGTTTAAGTCTAGTAAGTCTTGTTAAGGTTCAGTAAGGCCTGTTAAGGTCCAGTGAGGCCTGTTAAGGTCCTTTAAGGTCTTTTAAGGTCCAGTAATGGCTTTTAATGTCTAGTAAGGTCTGGTCAGGTTTAGTAAGGTCTTTTAAGTTTCAATAAGGCCTTTTAAGGTCTAGTAAAGTATGGTAAGGTCCAGTAAGGCCTGTTAAGGTCCAGTTTGGCCTGTTAAGGTCCAGTAAGGCCTTTTAAGGTCTAGTAAGGCTTGTTAAGGTCTAGTATGGTATGTTAAGGTCTAGTAAGGCCTGTTAAGGTCTGTTAAGGTCTAAAAAGGTCTGTTAAGGTCTAGTAAGGTCTGTTAACGTCTGTTAAGGCCCAGTATGGTCCGTTAAGGTCAAGTAAGGTCTGTTAAGGTCCAGTAAGGTCTGTTAAGGTCTTGTAAGGTCTTTTTAGGTCCAGTAAGGTCATTTAAGTTCTAGTAAGGTCTGTTAAGGTCCACTAAGGTCTGTTAAGGTCCAGTAAGGACTTTTAAGGTGTAGTAAAGTCTGTTAAGTTCCAGTAAGGTATGTTAAGGTCCAGTAAAGCCTTTTAAGGTCTAGTAAGGTCTTCTAACGTCTAGTAATGTTTGTTAAAGTTTACCAAGGTCTGTTAAGGTCTTCTAAAGTCTGTTAAAGTCTACTAAGGTCTAGTATGGTCTGTTAAGGTCCAGTAAGGTCTGTTAAGGTCTCCTAAAGTCTGTTAAGGTCTACTAAGTTCTGTTAAGTTCTGTTAAGATTTAGTAACATCTAGTAAGGTCGGTTAAAATCTAGAAAGGTTGGATAAGGGCCATTAAGGCCTGTTAAGGTCTAGTAAGGTTTTTTAAGGTCCAGTAAGATTTATTAAGGTCTAGTAAGGTTTGTTAAAGTCTTGTTAGGTCTTTCAAGGTCTTGTAAGGTATTTTAAGGTCCAGTATGGTCTAGTAAGGTCTGTTTAGGTCCAGTAAAGTCTGTTAAAGTTTAGTAAGGCCTTTTAATGTGTAGTAAGGTCTTTTAAGGTCTAGTAAGGTCTGTTAAGATCTAGTAAGGTCTGTTACGGTCCAGTAATGTCTTTTAAAGACCAGTAAGGTTCACTAAGGTCTGTTAAGGTAAAGTAAAGCCTGTTAAGGTCAACTAAGATCAAAGCACAAATATTCTTTTTTTTTAATGGATTACAGTAGTAAGCAATGAGTAAAAAATTGTAATTGGATATTAGATGAGTCTATCTAGTCTACCTGGCGCCTTGGAGGATTCTCTTAACCGAGCATGATGCTCAGATAGAAAAATGCAAACACAGGTATTAAACTGTTTTGACTTGGTGAAAGGAAAACGCATCAATTGTAAGGAAGCTAACCGTGATTTGGTTTGCGCTAGAATTCATTAAGCATCAGACAGAAGGGGGAACATCCTGCAGCTGTCCGGATTTGGTTTCATACGGGTGTTCATCATTTTCCCACCACTATTTTACACCTCAACATGAGGGGCCACACACACACAAGTGACCTGCAGATAACTTTTTAAATATAAATAGATTGAACAAGCAGGCCAAACGTATGTATGCACCCCTTTAATTATTGAGTTTTTGGTGTTTTGTTTCAACTGCATTGCTAACAGGTTAATTAAATTAATTATATATCATAATTCATTTCATTTTCATCAACATTTTTTTTGATCAGGGTAACAGCAAGGAATACCCTGCACAGGATGCCAATCTATTATAGGGCTTTGGCCACTCCCCTCAGACATAGCCAATCTTGTCTGTGTAGATGGCTGATTGGCCGATAGTGCACAAAGTGAGATACATAACACACAGTCTAATAAGTTTCCTCTCACTGAGGAACTCCAGTGGCCTGCACGTAACCCTGAACACAACCTCATAAGATACCTTTGATGATGATGAATTATTGTATCGATTGTGGGCCAGGTCTCTTTATCAGTGCATGACTTAAATACACTGTTAACTGAATGGGTACAACAGATTCCCAAAACACTCCAAATGTGTAATGAAAAAATATATTTAAAATAATAATATAGGGACTGTGGTAGCCTAGTAGGTAGGCCCTTAACCCTCTAAGCTCCAGGGGTGCCATACAATGACCCTGTGCTCTGACCAAACAAGCTGGGATATGCAAAAAAGATATTTGTTGTACTGTATACGTATACACCGATCAACCATAACATTAAAACCACCTCCTTGTTTCTACACTCACTGTCCATTTTATTAGCTCCACTTATCATATAGAAGCACTTTGTAGTTCTACAATTACTGACTGTAGTCCATCTGTTTCTCTGCATGCTTTGTTAGCCCCACTCCATGCTGTTCTTTAATGGTCAGGACCACCACAGAGCAGGTGGTAGATCATTCTCATCACTGCAGTGTGTTGTGCTGGTATGAGTGGATCAGACATCGTGTCCACTCACTGTCCACTCTATTAGACACTCCTACCTAGTTGGTCCACCTTGTAGATGTAAAGTCAGAGACGATCGCTCACCTATTGCTGCTGTTTGAGTTGGTCATCTTTGAGATCTTCATCAGTGGTCACAGGACGCTGCCCACGGGGCGCTGTTGGCCGGATATTTCTGTTTGGTGGTTTATTCTCAGTCCAGCAGTGATAATGAGGTGTTTAAAAACTCCAGCAGCGCTGCTGTGTCAGATCCACTCATACCAGCACAACACACACTAACACACCACCACCATGTCAGTGTCACTGCAGTGCTGAGAATGACCCACCACCCAAATAATACCTGCTCTGTAGTGGTCCTGGGAGAGTCCTGACCATTGAAGAACAGCATGAAAGGGGGCTAACAAAGCATGCAGAGAAACAGATGGACTACAGTCAGTAATTGTAGAACTACAAAGTGCTTCTATGTGGTAAGTGGAGCTGATAAAATGGACAGTGAGTGTAGAAACAAGGAGGTGGTTTTAATGTTATGGTTGATCGGTGTATGGTAATATGCACTTGTTTATGTATTGTAGCGTCGCCACTAGGGGGCCGGCATGGGCCATGCTGTCCAGGCTTACCGTAGCCGTGTAGCCCAGTGTTGGGGCTGGGGTGGCTGCGGTGAGGGCTGGATAGGCAGCTTTTATGTTTGTCTATTTTATGAATGTCTGTGTGTATGAATGAGTGTGTGTACCAAACCCAAGAAGTGGGATTGCGGCGTTTGGGTGGCTCTGGTGGTTCGGTGGGCCAATATGCCCGGTCTGTCTGAGTGCGCTTGCCCAGGTGGCTGTAGGGGCAGTGTGCCCGGTCCAGCAGTGGGTGGAAGAGCGGCTCGGCAGTGTAAGGGGGCGTGGTGCGGACGAAGAGCCACCCAGTGAACGCTGGTGAGTTGGTCACCGGGTCGGTTGACCATTAGGGAGGGGGCAGTGTAGCGTCGCCACTAGAGGGCCGGCATGGGCTTTACCCAGAAGCCTTTGCAGCCATGCTGTCCAGGCTTTACCGTAGCCGTGTAGCCCAGTGTTGGGGCTGGGGTGGCTGTGGTGAGGGCTGGATAGGCAGCATTTATGTTTGTCTGTTGTAGGAATGTCTGTGTGTATGAATGAGTGTGTGTCCCAAACCACTGAGTGAACTGCCAAGGGCAGCTCACTCGCGGCCCCGACGCTCTCCTTCCTACTCGCCGGCGCCACAGTATATATGACAAATAAAGGCATTAAAAAATCTTAAGAAAGGCCTTAAAGATGAGCGGGGCTGTTATAGCTGCAAGCATGGGGGGATAAATCCATGTTAGTCCTCAAATATTCACATACGTTTGGCCATATAGTGTATAGTATAATGTATGAAGTCTGTGATTAATGGGGGAGTTAAATAGTTTGAATTCAAGCCACGGTACAATTGCACCCTCTGCTGTCTGGGTAAGGCAACTGCGTGCATGCTTGGTTAGCCCCCTTTCATGCTGTTTTTCAATGGTCAGGACTCTCCCAGGACCACAGAGTAGGTATTATTTAGGTGGTGGATCATTCTCAGCACTGCAGTGACACTGACATGGTGGTGGTGTGTTAGTGTGTGTTGTGCTGGTTCATCTGGAAGATGAACTCAAACAGCAGCAATAGGTGAGCGATCGTCTCTGACTTTACATCTACAGGGTGGACCAACTAGGTAGGAGTGTCTAATAGAGTGGACAGTGAATGGACACAGTGTTTAAAAACTCCAGAAGCACTGCTGTGTCTGATCCACTCATACCAGCACAACACACACTAACACACCACCACCATGTCAGTGTTACTGCAGTGCTGAGAATCATCCACCACCTAAATAATACCTGCTCTGTAGTGGTCCTGGGAGAGTCCTGACCATTGATGAACAGAATAAAAGGGGGATAACAAAGCATGCAGATAAACAGATGGACTACAGTCAGTAATTGTAGAACTACAAAGTGCTTCTATATGGTAAGTGGAGCTGATAAAATGGACAGTGAGTGAAGAAACAAGGAGGTGGTTTTAATGTTATGGCTGATCAGTGTATATATATATATAAGATGTTTCTTCACCCTTCATAAAAGCATCTAGAAGCCTACAAGAGCTGGTTTTATTCTGATTAATTGCAGACAGGCAGCGTTGAAGGCAGCGTTTGCTATATTCTCCTGACAGTTCACCAGTTTGACCCGGTTGACCTGAATGACTTTCAGGCACTGGAGCAGAAACACTTTCAGCCGAAAACAAGTCAGCTGAACGTAAGTTAAACTTCACATCTGGAGTGTCCCGTGTTTGTTGCCTAAACAGAGCAGGTCGGCTGAGTTTGCTGTTTTACTGCGGATAAAACACACAGTATTCACTCGTCTTTCCATCGTAGTATAAATGATTTCCATTCGCTTTGCTTTTATTTTGGAAATTGAGCGATAAACATTTAACAGGAAAAATGCATCACCGCTAGCCCACCACCGGGTTCGAATCTCAGCGGGGGTGGGTGAGAGTAACAGACTGCTGCACCACCCGAGCTCCAACATGTGGCACAATTATAGACAAGCAATCTTGTAAAATGAAATGATAAACAAACAGTTGTACTTTCTTATTTATTATTTTTTATTATATTTGATGGTGCCACATCTCATTTTTTTATTTACTTTTAAATAATTTAAGAAAGGCTACTGATAGCCTGCTCTTTAAAACAATGTTAGGGCAGCACGGTGGCTAAGTGGGTGGCACTGTCGCCTCACAGCAAGAAGGTCCTGGGTTCGATCCCCCGGTGGGGCGGTCCGGGTCCTTTCTGTGTGGAGTCTGCATGTTCTCCCCGTGTCTGCGTGGGTTTCCTCCGGGTGCTCCGGTTTCCTCCCACAGTCCAAAGACGTGCAAGTGAGGTGAATTGGAGATAAGAAATTGTCCATGACTGTGTTAGACATTAAATTGATAAATCTTGTGTAATCAGTAACTGCCGTTTCTGTCATGTAACCAGTGTCCTAATAAACCTAAACATAAAGCAATGTTAATAATGTTATAAACCATTACATGCTCTAAACTAATTGAAGGACCTTTAAAGAGGATTTTGAAATTAAGAATATATTAAAACACAAGACATGAATAGAAAAACAAAGTAATATAGAAGAAGTGCACAAAAATCATCTAAAAGTAGAGACAATATTGTGTATTTTGCTATTCTTTCTAAAAGACAGAATCCCATCTGTTTATATAAACATATATTTATATATATCGAATAAATGTTTATATTTATTTAAATATTATATAAAAGTAAATATATATATTAAAAATATATATATATTTATATTATATTTATTAATAAATATTTTATATAAATATTTTACATTTATTAAACATTTATTTATTTTAAATAAATATCAATGTCTGACAGCATATATATATATATATATATATTTTATACACTAACATTTTGAATCCCACAGTGATTACACCATTACAACTGCACTGCACAGTTCAAGGCCTAACCAAAGTGTAAAACATGACGTTAAAAAATCCTAATAAATAAAGAAGAATATATTTATATATATTAAATAAATGTTTATATTTATTTAAATATTATATAAAAAAATACATATATATATATATTAAAAATATATATATATTTATAATATATTTATTAATAAATATTTTATATAAATATTTTACATTTATTATTATTATTATTATAATTTTTTATATATATTTTTATTTATTTTTTTACCCCTTTTTCTCCCCTTTTTAGCGCATCGAATTGTTCAATTAGCATCATGCTTCCTCTCTGTCTATGCCGAACCCTGCCCTGACGGAGGTGATTGAAGCTAACCCGTATCCCCTCCGAAACACGAGCAGCAGCCAGATGCATCTTTGCCACCCACACATTGACGAGTTTGGCGCCACCTAGCGTTGCATGCGGAGAGACACACCCTAAGGGCACCCTCTCCCATCTCTGTGTAAGCGCCTCCAATCAGCCGGCAGAGAACGCAATCGCATTCTGACAGAGAGAGACCCACATCCGGTTCTTTGTCCCACCCCCCATATGAGCAACCGGCCAATCGTTGCTCATATATCGGCTTCGAACCGGTTAAGCAAGGCTGGATTCGATACCACGTTCTCAGAATCCAGCCCTGGTTGCAGCGCGTTTCTTTTTACCGCTGCGCCACCTGAGCGGCTATTTTACATTTATTAAACATTTATTTATTTTAAATAAATATTGATGCTTTAAAAAGAATATTAATGTCTGACAGCATATATATATTTTATACACAAACATTTTGAATCCCACAGTGATTACACCATTACAACTGCATGCATGGATGGAGGGTAGAAAGAATACAAGAGTAACAGTTCAAGGCCTAACCAAAGTGTAAAACATGACGTTAAAAAATCCTAATAAATACATAAAGAAGAAGCCACTGTTTTACATTATAAAAAGACATTTACATTTTTGGCAGTGAGTTGGTGCTTTTATCCAAAGCAGCTTACAGTTGTGACAGTATACAGTCTAAGCAATTGAGGGTTAAGGGTCAGTGACCTTTTGATTACTAGTCCAGTACCTTAACCACTAGGCTACAACTGCCCAAGCACTCATCAGATTTTATTTTACCTTGAATAAATAAAACACCTCTGACTGTTGGTTTATACTTGGGTTGCCACTTGCTCACTTACTGACCCTGAATCTGGCAGACAAACTGATCAAAGAAAAGGAAACCTAGGGGTGTAAAGTGTGTGTTTTTGTGGGTTTAATGTCTGTTTGCAGAAAGGTTAGGTGCTGCTTCATTTAAACAAAGTTCAACACGTCATCTTCGCATTATTAGCAGGGGGATCCCTCTCAGACTTCAATGACAAGTACTTCACACCTTTCTAGCCCTGAAGACCCTGAGCTGTGGCTGATGGCACACACCACTAGCACCCAATAGCCCCACCTGATGTTTATCAGGGCTCGAAAAATTAGCTAGTAGCAGATGTCTACCCCTGAGACACCTGCACATTTCTGCTTTCTGAACTCTCAGCGACAACTTCTGTTTAATAAACAGGTTTCTATCCACCCAAAACAGTTTCAAAGATATGTTCATGAAACAAAGCACTAACTGTATTAGGGTGTGTTTAAAGTACCACTAGTTAAGTCTTTTTAATGTGTAAAAAATAAGTAAGCTAGGAATACCATTATATATTTAAAAAACAAGCACTATAAATATGTATAAATATGCAAATTGGAAATGACCCCAAGTAACACTAGGCTTGTGAAGTATTGTGGTATGCTTTTTACCATCTGAATCCTGTAATGACATACACTGATCAGCCATAACATTAAAACCACCTCCTTGTTTCTACACTCACTGTCCATTTTATCAGCTCCACTTACCATCTAGAAGCACTTTGTAGTTCTACAATTACTGACTGTAGTCCATCTGTTTCTCTACATGCTTTGTTAGCCCCCTTTCATGCTGTTCTTCAATGGTCAGGACCCCCCACAGAACCACTTCAGAGCAGGTATTATTTAGGTGGTGGATCATTCTCAGCACTGCAGTGACACTGACATGGTGGTGGTGTGTTAGTGTGTGTTGTGCTGGTATGAGTGGATCGCTGTCGCCTCACAGCAAGAAGGTCCTGGGTTCGATCCCCAGGCAGGTCAATCCGGGTCCTTTCTGTGTGGAGTTTGCATGTTCTCCCGGTGTCTGCGTGGGTTTCCTCCGGGAGCTCCGGTTTCCTCCCACAGTCCAAAGACATGCAGTCAGGTTAATTGGAGACACTGATTTGCCCTGTAAGTGAATCTCTGTGTGTGTGCGTGTGTGCGTGTGTGTGTGCGTGTGCGTGTGCGTGCCCTGCGATGGACTGGCATCCTGTCCAGGGTGTTACTGTGTGCCTTGCACCCATTGGAAAGCTGGAATAGGCTCCAGCACCCCCCCCCCCCCCCATCCCCCCCCCCCCTGCAATTGGATAAGCGAATAAGACAATGAATGATTATTTATATTATATATTTATATAAATATATTTATATTATAGGTTATATTATATTTAGTAATAAATATTTTATAGTAATATTTTATATTTATATAAACATATATTTATATATTATTACATAAATATAATATCAAATAAATATATATTAATAACTATATATTTATATTATATTTATTATTAAATGATTTATATAAATATTTTATATTTATTAAAACATTTTTTATTTTAAATAAATATGAATGCTTTTAAAGTGATATTAATATCTGACAGTATACATATATACAGTGTATCACAAAAATGAGTACACCCCTCACATTTCTGCAGATATTTAAGTATATCTTTTCATGGGACAACACTGACAAAATGACACTTTGACACAATGAAAAGTAGTCTGTGTGCAGCTTATATAACAGTGTAAATTTATTCTTCCCTCAAAATAACTCAATATACAGCCATTAATGTCTAAACCACCGGCAACAAAAGTGAGTACACCCCTAAGAGACTACACCCCTAAATGTCCAAATTGAGCACTGCTTGTCATTTTCCCTCCAAAATGTCATGTGATTTGTTAGTGTTACTAGGTCTCAGGTGTGCATAGGGAGCAGTTGTGTTCAATTTAGTAGTACAGCTCTCACACTCTCTCATACTGGTCACTGAAAGTTCCAACATGGCACCTCATGGCAAAGAACTCTCTGAGGATCTTAAAAGACGAATTGTTGCGCTACATGAAGATGGCCAAGGCTACAAGAAGATTGCCAACACCCTGAAACTGAGCTGCAGCACAGTGGCCAAGATCATCCAGCGTTTTAAAAGAGCAGGTTCCACTCAGAACAGACCTCGCGTCGGTCGTCCAAAGAAGCTGAGTGCACGTGCTCAGCGTCACATCCAACTGCTGTCTTTGAAAGCTAGGCGCAGAAGTGCTGTCAGCATTGCTGCAGAGATTGAAAAGGTGGGGGGTCAGCCTGTCAGTGCTCAGACCATACGCCGCACACTACATCAAATCGGTCTGCATGGCTGTCACCCCAGAAGGAAGCCTCTTCTGAAGTCTCTACACAAGAAAGCCCGCAAACAGTTTGCTGAAGACATGTCAACAAAGGACATGGATTACTGGAACCATGTCCTATGGTCTGATGAGACCAAGATTAATTTGTTTGGTTCAGATGGTCTCAAGCATGTGTGGCGGCAATCAGGTGAGGAGTACAAAGATAAGTGTGTCATGCCTACAGTCAAGCATGGTGGTGGGAATGCCATGGTCTGGGGCTGCATGAGTGCAGCAGGTGTTGGGGAGTTACATTTCATTGAGGGACACATGAACTCCAATATGTACTGTGAAATACTGAAGCAGAGCATGATCCCCTCCCTCCGGAAACTGGGTCGCAGGGCAGTGTTCCAGCATGATAATGACCCCAAACACACCTCTAAGACGACCACTGCTTTATTGAAGAGGCTGAGGGTAAAGGTGATGGACTGGCCAAGCATGTCTCCAGACCTAAACCCAATAGAACATCTTTGGGGCATCCTCAAGCGGAAGGTGGAGGAGCGCAAAGTCTCGAATATCCGCCAGCTCCGTGATGTCGTCATGGAGGAGTGAAAAAGCATTCCAGTGGCAACCTGTGAAGCTCTGGTAAACTCCATGCCCAGGAGAGTTAAGGCAGTTCTGGGAAATAATGGTAGCCACACAAAATATTGACACTTCAGGAACTTTCACTAAGGGGTGTACTCACTTTTGTTGCCAGTGGTTTAGACATTAATGGCTGTATATTGAGTTATTTTGAGGGAAGAATAAATTTACACTGTTATATAAGCTGCACAAAGACTACTTTTCATTGTGTCAAAGTGTCATTTTGTCAGTGTTGTCCCATGAAAAGATATACTTAAATATCTGCAGAAATGTGAGGGGTGTACTCACTATTGTGATACACTGTATATATATATATATATATATATATATATATATATATATATATATACTGTATATATATATATATAGTGGTGCTTGAAAGTTTGTGAACCCTTTAGAATTTTCTATATTTCTGCATAAATATGACCTAAAACATCATCAGATTTTCATACAAGTCCTAAAAGTAGATAAAGAGAAGCCAGTTAAACAAATGAGACAAAAATATTGTACTCAATAAATAAATGACCAAGTAAAATATTTTGGTCTCATTTGTTTAACTGGGTTCTCTTTATCTACTTTTATGACTTGTGTGAAAATCTGATGATGTTTTAGGTCATATTTATGCAGAAATATAGAAAATTTTAAAGAGTTCACAAACTTTCAAGCACCACTGTATATATGCACTAATATTTTGGCTAAAATATTTCCAAATCAGCAGTGTTTGGTTATTTAAACCCTCTGAAAGGAAAGACTACCCCATCCCGACACATTTTCGTCAACTTCAAACTGTCACCTTGTCATTAATCAAACTAGCAGCCATGCTTTTACTGAAACACACCTGACGGCCAGGTGTGCGTACGCACTAGGTTTTCACTGTCCGCCGTGAGTGTGTGTCTGTGTGTGTTTACGAACGTATGTGTGTTTATGGTACGCATCAGATTACAAATGTCAGAGTTCGGGCCGTTTGGCTGATGCAGTCCTGTGCAGTCTGCGTTAAATACCTTCCCTAGTGTGTTTACATTGGGCAGCTTGTGCTTGTTGTCTAACTTTCCCCCTCATTACTACTCCACTCCAAACACTCAGCCTGCCTCAGGGTCACAGTAGCCTAAAAAGAGTGAAAGCAACTGGAGGTCAATGGAGAGAAGTCTGCTTATCTCTCAAAACACGGCATCTCTGTTTGGAGGGTAAACAAAGAAGTAATGTCAAAAGCACCAGGGTTTTTCTATATTTATGTACTACGCAATGTCATCACAGTAAAGCGTGTATTACTGGCACGTTAAATGCCTGCCTGTGGCTAAATCGAATTAATTACCTTGACGAAATAAAGGCAATGACAGAAATTAGCTGGTGAAAATAGCGTAACACTGAAAGCAAACAACTGTTACTGTGTTAAATTGAAGTTAAATGAATAAGTTGAACTTCCAGTTGAAACCAATAAAGAATAATACAATTAAGGGAGCTTTGACCTGAGAAGTGATAAAACTGCTTTTGCACTGACTGTGCCGTTGTTTCCTATGGAGTGTGGCGGTGCTGCTTAGCTTGCCGCTGCGCTTTCCTGAGCGACGCACCACACACTTTTGTCGTGTTGGGCTTGCGATTTTTGCACTTGCCGGGGCACTCAAAGTTTACCTCATTGAATTTTGACCCAGTTTGCCACTGATCTTTTCAAAGCACCTCCAATGAGACAAACTGTTTGATATGACATGTCAGGCAGTGTCATAACATGTCTCAGGCAGTACAAACAACACTTAACGTGACTCATTGTACTAAAACAACGACTGAGGTATTTCAGTAGTAGTAGAGAACTTATGAGCAGTAATAATTAAGAGAAGTTTAGTGTTCCAGTGTCATTCTTTTAATACAGTAAACCATGTTAAGCTTTTCTCACAATATCTCAGCACCCCGAGCTATAACACAAGTTTAAAAGTGAAACAGGAGAAAAATCCAGCTAAACATAAATACATGTGGATGCTTTCAGAGTGAATATGACAGTTATTCCACACATTTGTCACACAGATTTGTCTCATATTTGCACTTTGATGACGTTTTACTGCACTGTGGCAGTCTGCGCTGAGGCTTGCGGTGAGCTAAGCGCAAAACACTTGTCATGTGAATGCGCTCTAATATTTGTTTATTAATGTAACCTATTAACCTACATTAACTTGTATTGAATAACTTATTGGCGCTCAGGTGGCACAGAGGTCTATTACGCTAGCCCCTACTTGGATCTCAGTGATGCTGGCCCCCAGGCGGGCATCTACACAGACATGATTGGCTATGTCTTTGGGGATGCAATGGATTGCCCCCTTGACCAAGATAAAACAGTTGATGTAAATACAATCAAATTAAATTTCAAAACTCTCCGGGGTGTTTCCTACCTTTCGCCAAGTGATTGGACACACCACAACCCTGACCAGGAGAAAGTGGCGGTAAAACAGACAAATAATGAATGAATTATCTAATTTTATGTATTCAATGCATTACTTAATGCATTAGTTAATAGTTTTAGAGGTCTAATTATTGAGTCACATCCTTACTGCTGCAACAGCGACTCCCGCTGTCTGGTTGAGGCACCAGAATTGGCATTGGAGGAAAACAAAGAGCATAGCGCAATCCTTCATATACAGTATGTTTAAAGCTTTTTTGAAGGGGTTTGTCACTGCTTGGTGAAAATGTGTGGTCAAAGACTTCATATGTGCTAGCCTACGGTTCTGTTTAGCCAGCATGGCTGTAGTGCATGTAGTGGAGGAATTGCAGTGGGAAAGTGAAAGTGTATAAATTGCATAAAAGGTATGTAACAAGGCAAAATTCTAATTTATTTACTCACTTTAATTAGGGTTGCCAGGTCTTCAGTTTAAAATGGAATTAGATGTCTAAATCACGAATGTGTTTGTTCATAGTTTTGAAACAACGAAGTCAAGCTACATATAGTGTATTTAGAGCATCTTAACCATGATTCTTAGCCGGTCTGCAACTAAGATATGTCGGCACAAAATCTCTTTAATTACTGGATGATATGATTAAACTGCAGACCACAACTGCCTGATAGAACAACATTTTTTAACAGCAACAGCGTAGAAAGTTATAACTTAGGAACTGGATATGACTAGATTGGGAGGAAAAAGTGAATCAAAAAGAATATTAATATTGAATATAAAGAACATGAATACACATTTTCTTAGTACCAATTCTGTAATCACAATGTATATTGGGGCAAATATTCAGATATGCTCAAAATGATATGCCCCCCACCCAGCTGTAAAAATGATAAATAAACATATTTCACTCACTAGCTTTGTGTAATATTAGGAGCTGTTAGTGCTTATTTTTAGGCTTAGACACCCCATTCTTGCATCTATAACATCCTTATACTGTATCATGTCTGCCAAAAGTATGTGGACACCAAACCATTACGCCTATGTGAGTGTTAATACAAAGCAGCGGCCACCAACTTTTTGGGAAGCGTTCCATGATTTTGGGAATTTGTGCCCATTTGTTTAAAAGAGCATTCATAAGGACAGGCAGTCATGTTGGACGAGATAGCCTAGCTCACAGCAGACATTCTGAATCATTCTGATTGTTTATAGACAGGAACCCAAATCCAACCCCCCCCCCCCCCCCCCCCCTTTCCCTTCAAAAGAACAGTACAGCCTTGGTTAGTACAGATAGTAGTAATAATAAAATAAATTAAAATTAACAATTAAAACATGGGAATTCTTATTGTTATACATATTAAATTATAGGAATAAGAGACTGAAAATTAATAATCAACATATGAAGAGAAAGATTTACCTTAATTTATCTAACCTTATCATGCGCTGTAGCATCAGGGTCGAATTGAACCCGCATCTGATTTCTCTCTCTCTGGGCCAGTTCTACCATCCACTTTCATCAGTGCAGAAAACAAGAATTATCATGTGAAATGCTTATCGCACAATGGAGCCTAACATCACAGCGGGCTCCTCAAAGGACCAAATCAGGGCTCCTATCTCTGGCAATCAGCTATCTTACTCTGACGAGCACCACAACAGTAACTGATGTGTGGAAATGTCCAGACAGAGAGTATGAGAACATACTGAGCTGGGGACTTTACAATCACTATTGTGTAAAGTACTGCAAGGCTTTACGTAATCTTTACTGATCCATCCTCTATTCGTTTAAGCAGCATGCTATTAGAAGTCGACCTGTTTATTTTATTTATTTATCTTTTAATTTTTTGGGGTGGTTGATTGGCTCATCTAGTGGGTAACTGGGCCACACTTTACATGTAAACCACAATCTGGATTTGGTTTAAGGTCGAGCACATTTATTAGCTTAAACTGAGCCTCAAATATTGGATGTACACAGATCAACCATAACATTAAAACCACCTCCTGGTTTCTACACACGCTGTCCATTTGATCATCTCCACTTACCATACAGGAGCACTTTGTAGTTCTACAATTACTGACTGTAGTCCATCTATTTCTCTACATACCTTTAGCTTGCTTTCACCCTGTTCTGTAATGGTCAGGAGCCCCACAGGACCACCACAGAGCAGGTAGTGATGTGTGTGTTAGTGTGTGTTGTGCTGGTATGAGTGGATCAGACACAGTAGCGCTGCTGGAGTTTTTAAATACCGTGTCCACTGACTGTCCACTCTATTAAACACTCCTACCTAGTTGGTCCACCTGGTAGATGTAAAGTCAGAGACGATCGCTCATCTGTTGCTGCTGTTTGAGTTGGTCATCTTCTAGACCTTCATCAGGCTGCCCACGGGGCGCTGTTGGCTAAATATTTTAGATTGGTGGACTATTCTCAGTCCAGCAGGGACAGTGAGGTGTTTAAAAACATCATCAGTGCTGCTGTGTTTTATCCACTCATACCCGCACCATGTCAGTGTCACTGCAGTGCTGAGAATGATCCACCACCCAAGTAATACCTGCTCTGTGGTGGTCCTGTGGGGGTCCTGACCATGCAGAGAAACAGGGGGACTACAGTCAGTAATTGTATAACTATTAAGTGCTTCGATATGGTAAGAGGAGCTGATAAAATGGACAATGTGTGTAGAAACAAGGAGGTGGTTTTAATGTTATGGCTGATCCACTCATCCCCGGACACATATAGTTTTAAGATTAGGATTAAACAGTGGCGTTTGACAGTGACAAGCATGATTCAGCAGTTTCGATGCCTACAGTGCATTAAAAGTAATCCATGTCTGAAACCAACAAAAGGCCACATATAAAACAGGCGTGAGGTTATGCAAACCAGTTCAGTAGCAAATGAACCTGTGTGCATATTACCCATATTTCAGTAGGATTCTGTAGGACCAATAGCTCTTGTGTCTAAAACTCATATGATGTATACATGCATTTTTCTTGACATGCTTCAGGGCACTGTTTTAGAAATTAACATAATGTGGTCATGTGAAGTTCATGTACATCATAGAGTAAAGCACTGGCTTTCTGGTTCGGGCTCTAAAAAATTAATTTAACTTTAACTGGCATAAACTCGTCAATAATGCACCCCGCTGGTTAATTCCTTGATAATTCTAAAATCAAGGAACAATATTCCTTCACCAACTGTGTCACTGTCTTGATCAGGCAGTCACTAATGCAGCAGCAATGGATTGGTACCCCATCCAGCCTTCCTCCCTCAGACACTTGTGTCAAATTGTGTCTATTTGCCTGAGTAAGGTGATGGCACCAGAAAAGCTCAGATTTAAGTGGATTAAATCATTTTACACGAGTTTAATTCTGGAAGTCATTAAGAGGTCACAAAACATTTGACTAAAAGGCTAAACTACCTTCATCTCTTTGTACTATTGAATGTCTAACACCATCAACAAACTACAATTTTTTTTTCTATTTTATTTTAGCATAGTCAGTTTGTCTTCCGCTGCTGGGGGATCCCTGATTGCAGTCGAGGTGGGTATATTGCTGCTCACGCCCCCGAGACCCATGTGCAACCCTTAGCGGAACCCTTTTTCACCTATGCACTCTGCACTGGCGCCTCTCTGTCTGCTAATCAGGGTCCCTACACAGCGTTTGAAGACCACACCCACATAGTCCGGTCATCCCGCCCTTGCAGAACCGTGTCTGCTGCAGGCACTGCCAGTTATGCCCGTTAGATGGCGCCCAGCCGACCGGTGGCCACGTTGAGTTTCAGAATCTCGGCGCTGGTGTGCTAACGGTATATCTCGCTGCACCACCTGGGCACCTACAAAATTGTTTTAAGATTTACTTTTTAAATTTACTATCATGTTTACCACCGCTTTATCTTGGTCAGGGTAGGCGACATGGTTTGTTTGGGTTGCACTATCGCCTCACAGCAAGAAGGTCCTGGGTTCGATTCCCAGGTGGAGCAGTCCGTGTCCTTTCTGTGTGGAGTTTCTGCGTGGGTTTTTACCCACAGTCCAAAGAAATGCAAGTGAGGTGAACTAGAGATACAAAATTGGTAATGACTGTGTTTGTTATTGAACTTGAACTGGTGAATCTTGTGTAACCAGTAATTACCTGTCCAGTTATGAATGTAACCAAAGAGTGTAAAACATGACGTTAAAATCCTTATAAATGAGTATCCTGATCAGGGTTGTGGTGGATTTAGTTTCCCCAGAATCACTGGGTGCAATGCAGTAACACAGCCCAGACTGGATTCCAATCCAACACGAGCCCCTCTGTTCCAGAGATACCCTCACGTCTGTATGTAGATGCCCGACCAGCTCCTAGCGTTAGTAGGCTAGCATATTTTACCTTTGCGCCACCTGAGCACCCAACACAGTTGATGTTTAATCAATTTATTTTGCCTTGATGTCTTAGTGCAATAAAATACCATTCATATCTCTGAGGATCTTAATAGCCCTCATAGGTTAGGGACTTAGTCAGACTTGCATCCATACCTCCCTCTCATCTCAGAACTGCTATATGCTCCAGAGCAGCTAGGATGGATATATATTACACAATAATCCTGCACTTTTTGTCTCTTATCAATCTCTCGCTTTTTTGCCTATGACTGGTGTCAGCTCATAATCAGTGCATTCATCCTGCACTTTACACACAAATGAATTTGCCCTTGAAATATAAATAAATCATCATATCTGTGTAATGTGATCACTTTTAAAAAGTCCCTTCAGCAAGAACAGCCAGTGCTTCCACCCTCCACCCTTGTAAACCTTAAAAAAAATATATAAAAGGATACACCACCCCTCCCTCCCTTTCTTGTGTCTCAGATGTGGCTTCCAGCTAATGGCTGTTTGGCCCGTAATGCCACTCAGTGATGATCAAAAACAGGCAGAGGATTGAGAAATGGAAAAAAAGAGCCTAGTGGAATCTAGGGTGAAGGAGAGGCAGCTGGAAGATGGCTTATCTCAGGAGTGATGCACAATATCCTGACAACGAGATGGCTATCAGATAGGCAGCGCTTTAGCTAGGAGATTCATGCCCCTTTAAGACAGTACATTTTTGGCTCTTTCTTCCTACTGAGATAAGGATTCTCACGGAAAGGTGTCCACCTTAGTCTTATCTCAATGGAGTATCAGGCATCCTCAGAATTAGCTTGTTTTTTGGGAAGTCAGGCTGACTTACCTGCTGACGTAGGGTGGTGTAAATGTCAGGATAGGTTGTTTGTGTGTTTGGATTTGTTTTCTTTATATGGCCTGACATATACTTTCTTTTTCTTAACTTCTCAATCAGTACCTTATAAAAGCATATCATCTTCAAAAAGTGTCTGCACTTTTATATTTTCATTGGAAACGGCGAGGCTGGGAACAGTAGTAATTGGTCGTGTCTGAGAGACTGAGAGAGACGCTTATAGTCCGGATTTAGCGCCATCTGATTTCCACCTTTTTGGACCGCTCAAAAAAAGCTTTAAGGGGAAGAAGATTTTCATGTGATGATGATGTGAAAGCAGCGGTGCATCAGTGGCTACACGCTTAACCAAAAACATGTATTGCTGATGGTATTAAAAAGTTGGTACGACCCTGGAAAATTGCATCGGAAGGTTTGTTTTTGAAATTCTTAATAAATAGAGTTTTAAAAAAGTGAGGAAACTTTTTGAAGAACCCTCGTATTTTATGTGTAATTGTGGCCTTGAGTAGCCTTCGACATCTTGGACATTTTGACTAACCAATTTCTAACTGAATTGCCATTGTCTTTTAGGTGGGTGGCGCAGGGGTAAATTACACTAGACCGCATACATACTGCTACTGTTTTTAGCTTAAATAATGCTAGTAATATGTTGCCTTTTATGTTCTTGAGTGGCACAGTGGTAAATTACAGTGGCCCTCATATGTAGTGCTACCGCTGGGGTTCAGGAATTCTCATTGGTGAACTACATACATGTTGGACATGTTTGCGAATGTCATGGGGCGGGGTTGGGATGCAACGGACTGGCATGCTGTTGGGCGTGGGTTACTGCATTGTGTGATTTCAAGCTGCACTTTCCCAGTTACAATAAAAGAATTTTGTAATTACTAGACAAATTCTTGGAGTGACTGGATGACTGTGCAGGCAATACGGTTCCAATTTAATTAAACATAATAATTAATACATTATTCCAATATGTTAATGTTATTAGGACAGTGGTAGCCTGGTTGTCTGTTCAAATCCAGCCTCTTCTATGCAGCCACTGTTGGGCCCTTGAGCAAGGTCCTTAACCCTGTCTGCTTCAGGGGTGCCATTCAGTGGCTGACTCTGCACTTTGACCCCAGTTTCCAAACAAGCTAAGATATGCAGAAAAAGAATTTCATTGTACAGTACTTACTGTACATGTGTATACAGTATGTATACTGTACATTGTGGTACCTTGTAACTCAACTTCCCCTAAACTCAACGCCCTTCGTCAAGAAATTTGTACCCTTAAACTCAATGTTTCCCTTAAACTCAACGTTTCCCTTAAACTCAATGTTTTCAGTTTCTTTAAAACCTGCTTTGTTCAGCGCTCGGCTTGAGCGGTGCGGTAAAACATCATCAAAGTGCGCATATGAGACGAATCTGCATTTGTATTTAATAACCGTCAAATCCACTCTGAAAACTCCACATGTATCTGTGTTTAGCTGGATTTTTCTCCTGTTTCACTTTTAAACTTGTGTTATAGCTCAGAGTTCTGAGAAATTGTAAGAAAAAATCAGCTTTTTTTTTTTCGAGAGAGTATTAAACGCTTATCGTTAACAAGCAGCACAAAAGCTAATGTGCCGCTTCTCAAGTGAACGGAATACGGTATTCCAAGATCAAGCATCTCCACGATTAAGAAGTATAATGAAACAATTAAGAAATAAAGGTAAAATGCAGGTTTTATTGTATTTTTTATTGATTTTTAACTGTTTAACTGTATTACAGTGTTTTTATATTATATTTGTGTTATTCTTGGTGTATAAGTGTCAAAAACAATCCCATTATTTTACAATAGCCTAAAATGTATGCAGTTCCACGGGACCATGGAACGCATTAACAGGTTTCTCATAAATCCTTATGGGAAAAATACCTTAAAACTCAACGTATTTGAATTTTAAGGTACCACTGTATGACAAATTAAGGTGTTCTTCTTATAATTCAACATTCATGGATAGTAAAAAGTCTGTGCATAGCAAAATCAACAAAACCAGGGAAAGCACAGATCGCTGAGGTGATGTGTATTATCTACATCTCCCTACATTTGCTCGGGGGGCGTGAATAACTTCATCATAACTCTCAGTCTGCGTTCAGTACCGAGCTTGCTACTCACAGTAAAAGAAATGATGTGCATGACGCGATATGGTCACAAATGTTTATTTTGAATGCAGCAGCCACTGATGCCAAACTGTTCAGGTTATGAAATGCCTTTAATCTCTTCAGCACTGACCTAAGCCACTGCCGGTTCACTCGGCACAGGTATGATCTGCACGTAGGCGCCTCTTGCAGGCCTGGGCCCATTGCCAATGAGAAACCAAGACAACTGCCATTCATGTGGGTAGCTTTGACAAAGTATCAGCGAAAACTTATCTTCTAAACAAGCAAGCAGCAGTGATGTCTGGAGATTGGAAAGAGACATAAACTAGCGAATCTATAATTGTAAAGTTTTTTTTGTTTGTTTGTTTTTTTGTTTTTTCTCATTTTCCAGTGTTTTTAACAAACCCGTACTGAAGGATTTTTGTACAACCTCAAATCAGAAAAAGTTTGGACAGCACAGAGTTTCTTACATTTACTTTGACTTTTATTTGATTGCAGACAGGATGAACCTGAGATATTTCATATTTTATCTGCTCATTTCATTTATTAATAAACATCAATTCCTGCATTTCAGGCCTGCAACACATTCCAAAAAAAGTTAGGACGGTAAAGCATTTACCACATTGTAATGTTGCCATTCCTTTTCACCACACTTAAAAGACGTTTTGACACCGAGGAGACCAAGTGATTTAGTGTTTCAGCTTTTATTTTGTCTCATTCTTCTTGCAAACACGTCTTAAGATGTACAACAGTACGGGGTCTCCTCACACATTCTCTATTGAGGACAGGTCAGGACTGCAGGCAGGCCAGTCCAGTACCCGTATCCTCTTCTTCCGCAGCCATGTCTTTGTAATGTGTGCAGCATGTGGTTTTGCATCGTCTTGTTAAAAAAATGCATCCCTGGACGTCCCTGGAAAAGATGACGTCTTGAAGGCAGCATATGTTGCTCTAAGATCTCAATGTACTTTTCTGCATTAATGCTGCCATCACAGAAGTGTAAATGACCTTTGCCAAGTGCACTGACACACCCCCATACCATGACACACCCTGGCTTTTAGGACTTGTTGCTGATAATAGTCTGGATGGTCCTTTTCGTATTTGGTCCGGAGCACACGGCGTCTATTTTTTTTAATCAAAAAAGACCTGGAATGCTGATTCATCTGACCACAATACATGCTTCCACTGTGTGATGGTCCATCCTAGATGCCTCCGAGCCCAGAGAAGTTGACGCCGCTTCTGGACATGGTTAACATAAGGCTTCTTTTTTGCACAGTAAAGTTTTAAGTGGCATTTGTGCATGTAAGTCTGCATTGTAGTGCTTGACTAAGGTTTGCCAAAGTAATCCCTCACCCATGTGGTTATATCAGCTATTGTTGAGTGGCAGTTTTTAATGCAGTGCCGTCTGAGGGATGGAAGATCACGGGCGTTCAGCTTAAGCTTGCGCTCTTGGTCTTTACGCACCAAAATTCCTCCCGATTCCTTGAATCGTTTAATGATATTATGCACTGTAGAGGGAGAAATATGCAAATCCCTTCCAATATTTCTTTGAGGTACATTGTTTTTAAACATTTCAATCATTTTTTTTCACACATTTGTTGACAAACTGGATATCCTCTGATCATCTTTGCTCATCAAAGACTCAGCCTTTCCTAGATGCTGCTTTTGTACCAAACCATGATTACAATCACCTGTTGACATCACCTGTTTAAAATTGCATCATTATTTAGTTTTTTCACCTCATTACTAGCTCTAAATTGCCCTCGTCACAACTTTTTTGGAATGTGTTGCAGGTCTGAAATGCAGGAATTGAGGTATATTAACAAATGAAATGAAGTTGAGCAGACAAAGTAAATGTAAGGAACATTTTTATTTTATTTGCATTTTCCATACTGTCCCAACTTTTTCTGATTTGGGGTTATATTAAAAATAGATTAATTTTAATTTTTAATTCTTAAGTAAGTTGAACAATGTGTGATATTTTGTGGTTGTTTTTTTTCCAAGGAGCCTGGAAATATGATGAAGAAATGTAAATAAAAATGTATCACCCTGTCAGGAAGCCAAATGTAAATGTCTACAGATTGCAAAGACTCTATGAGACTCTATAAACATCCTAAGACATAAACTAGCAAGTCAGTAATTATTTTTATTCTTTTGTTTTCTCTTTGTGAAACGGTATACTTCCACTTGTGCTCCAGCTGAACTTCCAAGCATTACATTGTGTGTCACCCCTCCGGTAACACAAAGGCCGGCCAGGGTGTTTTGGCAAATGGTTCAGGTTGGCTTGCAGTCCACCTGGAACGTGGCCAAGATTTGTTCAGTGTTTTGTGTGCGCCGATGACAAACCCGAGACCTGAGACAGTGGTACTGGCCAACAACGATTAATCAGGCAACACCTAAGCATGTCAAAATGCAAATTGTGTGTGTGTGTGAGAGAGAGAGAGAGAGGGTGGAAGAGTAAGTGCCTGGCCAACGATGAGAGGTGAGACAGAGAGATAGAGAGAGAGAGATGAGGTCTCCTTAGAGAGCTTCTTTTCTTCTTTTTTAATTTACATACTCTACCTGGAAGAATTTAAATGTGTGGCACATTCGTGTACATTTCTACTCGTGTACTTGTACTGTGAATTTGTTCACAGGTCTGTAAAAACAAAACAAAAAGCCGGTTTTGTTCCAATAAGACGTCTTATCTCTTAAATCAGAGCGCTCCAATCTGATATGATGAAAAAATTTAACCTGAAACACAACCTGAATCTAAATAGTATCTCAGAACTGATAAACGTTTATCTTTTTGGGGGGTAATAAATGGAAATCTTGTGTCTTTGTTATGCGTATGTTTGTAGGACATTCGTTCCTTCCTTTACACTGATCAGCCATAACATTAAAACCACCTCCTTGTTTCTACACTCACTGTCCACTTACCATATAGAAGCACTTTGTAGTCCTACAATTACTGACTGTAGTCCATCTGTTTCTCGACATACCTTTTTTGCCTGCTTTCACCCTGTTCTTCAATGGTCAGGACCACCGCAGAGCAGGTATTATTTAGGTGGTGGATCATTCTCAGTGGTGGTGTGTTAGCGTGTGTTTCTAATATCACTCATCATTGGTCCACCTTGTAGATGTAAAGTCAGAGCCGATCGCTCATCTATTGCTGCTTGAGTTGAGTTGGTCATCTTCTAGACCTTCATTGGCCACAGGACTCAAGAAGCTGTTGGCTGGATGTTTTTGGTTGGTGGACTATTCTCAGTCCAGCTGTGAACTCCATCAGCACTGCTGTGTCTGATCCACTCATACCAGCACAACACACACTAACACACCACCACCATGTCAGTGTCACTGCAGTGCTGAGAATGATCCACCACCCAAATAATACCTGCTCTGTAGTGGTCCTGTGGGGGTGGTCCTGACCATTGAAGAACAGGGTGAAAAGTATGTAGAGAAACAGATGGACTACAGTCAGTAACTGTAGAACTACAAAGTGCTTCTATATGGTAAGTGAGGCTAATGAAATGGACAGTGAGTGTAGAAACAAGGAGGTGTTGTAATGTTATGGCTCATCGGTGTATATGCTGAATGTATAATAAATAACAAAATGTGGTTAAATATTGTTTATTGTTTGTATTTTTGTACCTCTGTCTTATTTGCTGCTTTTCTATCTTCTAAGCTTTAAAATAATTAGTATTTGCTTATAATTAGTCTCATAGTTGGATAGTTTGTTTGAACAGCGTTATTTGCAAAGTATTATGGGAACTGTAGTTCTGTCTTATAAATGACAAGTAGTCTTGTTTAAAAAAATTTTGGCATCAGGTCATTATTTATCTCATAGCTGGTTGGTTTGGTCTGAACAAAATATTTTGGAACTTAATGAAATATCTGTTTACAAAATGAGTAGGAAGGGTTACCAGGTACCGTGACGGCCAGAACGTGGGCAGTAACAGTTCAGTTCTGTTAATGACCTGTGAATAGTCATGTGATATTAGAAAGAACAGGAAATGCTTGGTAAATAAAAGGAACTTGCTCTGTTTAGTGTGTTGGTGTTGGGCTAAAGCCATGATCTGGTTCTAGAGTGATGAGCGCTATGAGCTCACGGCTGCCGCTGATGTGCAGATTTACTTGGCAGCTTACGAGTGCTTTTTCTCACTAAGAAAATCCTTCACTGACGCTAACACACTTCTTCTGATTTGTACAACCTCGTATTTAAACATGTCGGCAGACAGCAAAACACACACTGCTTTTCAGCACCTGTGTGAGCAGAAACTGAAGATTAACTGAATGCCTTTTAAGTCTCTTGTGTCTACATGCTTTGTGATAGACGGTAATCTGGCATTTCACATTAAAATGACATTTCTTTACAAAAAACGATCATTATAAGGTTTTTTGGCAATGGAATATTTTATACCACACTCTATTTGAAGATAAAACTGTAGTAAATATCAGTTTAATAAATGTTTGAATCACATAATATGCAGCCGTGTCAGTAATTCTCTGAAATGCCCATTTTAAAGCAAATTGTCTATGTGCAGCTTACAAGGTTGCCAGGTTTTAATGAGTAGAGCTCTTTTTTAAACTGAGACAGCATGGTGGCTCAGTGGGTATAGTTTAGTATAGTGTTGTATAGTAATATAATATAGTATAGTATAGCATAGTTTAGTATAATATAGCATAGTATAGTATAGCATAGCATCGTATATTTTAGTATAGTAGAGTTTAGTTTAGTATAGTACAGTTTAGTATATTATAGTATAGTTTAGTACAGTATAGTACAGTTTAATAGAGCACAGTTTAGTGTAGTGTAGTACAGTATAATACAGTATAATTTAGTATAGTATTGTATAGTACAGTATAGTTTAGTGTAGTTTAATGTACAGTTTAGTATAGTATTGTGTAGTAATACAACAGTTTGTTTTTGTCCATATTTTTTGTGCAACTGTTTTTTGCATAAAAACATCAGCAGTTTAGTATAATATAGTATAGTATAGTACAGTTTAGTATAATATACAGTGGGGAAAATAAGTATTTGATCCCCTGCTGATTTTTTAAGTTCACCCCCTTACAAAGACTTGAACAGTCTATAATTTTTATGGAAGGTTTATTTTAACAGAGAGAGACAGAATATCAACAAAAAATCCAGAAAAAAAACATTAAATATAGGTTATAAATTAATTTGTATTTAATTAAGGGAAATAAGTATTTGATCCCCTACCAACCAGCAAGAATTCTGACCCCCACAGACCGGTTATGTGCCCATGAGGCACACAAATTAGTCCTGTCCCTGTATAAAAGACACCTGTCACAGAATCAGTTTCTTCCATTCAAATCTCTCGACCACCATGGGCAAGACCAAAAAGCTATCAAAGGACGTCAGGGACAAGATTGTAGACCTGCACAAGGCTGGAATGGGCTACAAGACCATCAGCAAGAAGCTTGGTGAGAAAGAGACCACTGCTGGTGCGATCATTCGAAAATGGAAGAAATACAAGATCACAGTCAATCGCCCTCGCTCTGGAGCTCCATGCAAGATCTCACCTGGTGGGGTAAGAATGATTCTGAGAAAGGTGAGGTCAGTCCAGAATTACACGGGAGGAGCTTGTCAATGATCTCAAGGGAGCTGGGAGCAGAGAAATGCTGGATATGACCCCAAGAACACCATCCCCACCGGGCATTTCTTTGCCTCCAAACACGGCGAGTGGAGTTGATGCCAAAGAGTCTCATCTGACCATATCACATTCTCCCAAGCTTTCTCTGAATCATTCAGGTGTTCATTGACAAACTTCAGACGGGCCTGTACATGAGCCTTCTTGAGCAAAGGGACTTTGCGGGCACTGCAGGATCTCAATCCATTACGGCGAAGTGTGTTACTAATGGTTTTCTTGGTGACTGTGCTCCCAGCTCCCTTGAGATCATTGACAAGCTCCTCCCGTGTAATTCTGGGCTGACCTCACCTTTCTCAGAATCATTCTTACCCCACCAGGTGAGATCTTGCATGGAGCTCCAGAGTGAGGGTGATTGACTGTGATCTTGTATTTCTTCCATTTTCGAATGATCGCACCAACAGTGGTCTCTTTCTCACCAAGCTTCTTGCTGATGGTCTTGTAGCCCATTCCAGCCTTGTGCAGGTCTACAATCTTGTCCCTGACATCCTTTGATAGCTTTTTGGTCTTGCCCATGGTGGTCGAGAGATTTGAACGGAAGAAACTGATTCTGTGACAGGTGTCTTTTATACAGGGACAGGACTAATTTGTGTGCCTCATGGGCACATAACCGGTCTGTGGGGGTCAGAATCCTTGCTGGTTGGTAGGGGATCAAATACTTATTTCCCTTAATTAAATACAAATTAATTTATAACCTTTATTTAATGTTTTTTTTTTCTGGATTTTTTGTTGATATTCTGTCTCTCTCTGTTAAAATAAACCTTCCATAAAAATTATAGACTGTACAAGTCTTTGTAAGGGGGTAAACTTACAAAATCAGCAGGGGATCAAATACTTATTTTCCCCACTGTATATAGTATTGTTTAGTATAATGTTGTATAATAATATAATAAAGTATTAGTAATATACTATAATAATATAGTATAGTATAGTATAAAATAGCATAGTATATTTTAGTATAGTAGAGTTTAGTTTAGTATAGTAGAGTTTAGTATAGTATAGTTTGGTATAGTAGAGTTTAGTATAGTATAGTAGAGTTACAGTATTGTTTAGTATAGTACAGTTTAGTAGAGTACAGTTTAGTCTAGTATAGTACAGTTTAGTATAGTATAGTACAGTTTAGTATAGTACAGTATAGTGTAGTATAGTACAGTGTAGTTTAGTTCAGAATAGTATAGAATCAGAATACTTTATTGATCCCAGAGGGAAATTGCAGTTCTTACAGTAGCACCCATTTATGTAGAAAAAATAGCTTAAAAACAAAGACAAAAGAAGAAAAATAGTACAGTACAGTAGTACAGTATAGTACAATTTAGTTCAGAATAGTAAAGTATAGTATAGTACAGTATAGTTTAGTTCAGTGTAGTATAGTTTAGTATAGTACAGTATAGTGCCGTATAGTATAGTATAATTTAGTGTAGTACAGTATAGTTTAGTACAGTATAGTTTAGTGTAGTATAGTTTAGTATAGTAGTTTAGTTTAGTTCAAAGTAATAAAGTATAGTATAGTAGTTTAGTTCAGAATAATAAAGTGTAGTATAGTACAGTATAGTATAGTGCAGTATAGTTTAGTATAGTGCAGTATAGTTTAGTATAGTGCAGTTTAGTATAGTATTGTGTAGTAATACAACAGTTTGTTTTTGTGCTGATTTATTTTACTGTGCAGCATAAAAACCTCAGCAGTTCCTCTGGTAAATCAGAACTTAAACCTGAACCCTCTCTTTATCTCTTTGTATTTCTTTGAAAATAGTTCCAGTCATGACTTTCTTGAATGATCCTGACAAATGGTGCTTTCAAAAGAAACAAATGACCTCACAACCCAGACCAGTGCACACGTACATGAGGGATCTTTCTCTCGTCCCACCTGCTGATGCTTTTTCCTGTCATTGTAGGCAGCAAGTAAGAAGCAACTCATATATTAAGAGAAACTCATATATTACATACAGAACTGTTAAATTGATCAAACAAAAATGGATCTCGCACCCAGGATCTAGCAAGACAGTAAAGAGTATGGGTTGCTGCTTAGCAGAGATCTGTTAGCACTTTGTACTAGCACACAGACAAAACATGGTTAATGTGCTCTGCTCTCTCCCTGAACCAGGAAGCAGTCAGTGGGATGGTTAGTGAGCAGCACATGTGAGGAGGGGGCTCTTAAAGATGATTGAACTTTTTCAGAGAAGACATGACATGAACACATTTACTACAAACACAGAGACACAACACACCTGGAAAGCTTCTCATTTTACTCCGGTAATGTCCTGATAGGGTTCATCTCCCATACAGGTCGTGTAGGAATCATCACCTCACTAAAGCAACAGTAATCCAGTTACAGTTATTTAGCGAACACAAGGGGGTTAGGAGAAACATGTAGATACTGTATATTCCAACAATATGAGATCACATGTCAAAAAGAATCATTTCATTCAGTCACATGGCTAATTTTGTGGACATTTGACACCCGACATTCACTTTTAAAACAAAATTATTAGGGATTTCCTAGTAGTATTAATAATTGGGAGCACTGGCATGCAATCAGTCAGGACTAGATGTACAAAGGTGAAGCAAACCATCTGAAATTAGCATCAAATTTAAATAGGTAATTATGTCTGTAAATACTCACCACATGGTATCACATAATAACTGCGCTGTATTTGTGATCATAAATAAATGTAACACCCCTAAAATATAAGGAACTTCAAACCTGCTAGTCTGTATTACATAAGGTTGGGTTACATCACGATTAAACCATTGGAAACTTGAGAAGCACTTTTAATTTGCTAACAAAAACACCACCCATAGATTCAAGGTGTTCATGGTGTGTTGTGATTTTGGTGTCATGAAAGCCGTGTCACTATATATATATATATATATATATATATATACAGTATATGACTTACAGGATGGTCTGATGATGGCCTGTAAGAAGATCACTTAACAACCAAGGACATTATGGCCAGACTAAATAGAACATACCACTCTTGACCAAGAAGGGACAACTAGAATCCACTAGAAGGAATTTTGATAGGTTTACAGAGTTCCGGGAACATGGTACATGGAACTTGGTACATTGTATCCTTGGTGTCCTAATTAAAATGAATTAAAATTACCTTGTTTATTTTGGCTAAGAACAACAAATGGTGTGTTGTGCTGGTATGAGTGGATCAGACACAGAAGCGCTGCTGGAGTTTTTAAATACCGTGTCCACTCTATTAGACACTCCTACCTAGTTGGTCCACCTTGTAGATGTAAAGTCAGAGACGATCACTCATCTATTGCTGCTGTTTGAGTTGGTCATCTTCTAGACTTCATCAGTGGTCACAGGACGCTGCCTACGGGGTGCTGTTGGCTGGATATTTTTGGTTGGTGGACTATTCTCAGTCCAGCAGTGACAGTGAGGTGTTTAAAAACTCCATCCAAGACACTGCTGTGTCTTTTTCACTCATACCAGCACAACACACACTAACACACCACCACCGTGTCAGTGTCACTGCAGTGCTGAGATTATCCACCACCCAAATAATACCTACCCTAGGGACAACTAGAATTCACTAGAAGGGATTTTGATAGGTTTGCAGAGTTCTGGGACATAGTTTTATAGAGTGATGAATCAAAACTGGAACTGTTTGGACATATGGGTCAGTGGATTCTTTGTAAAATTGCACCTAAACTGGGCCAAAAAACCTTGGTACATCGTGCCCTTGGTATCTTAATTAAAATTTATTCATTACCTTGTTTATTTTGGCTAAGAACAACAAATAAGAAATTTCAGTGGCAGGTCTAAAAGTTGTTAAAAACGCCTTTAAAAAGTCTTTAAAACTATATGATTTAAAACAAAATGAAATTTACATTTACATTTTCTGCATTTAGCAGATGCTCTTATCCAGAGCAACTTACAGAAGTGCTTCCATGGTAAACATTTCATTTCTCTAGTTTAAGTAAACAACAGTTGAAGAACACAAATCTGCTGAAACCTGTTAGAACCAAAGTGGGTTTTGTTTGTTTTTTTTGTTTTTTTTCTTTTCTTTTCTTTTTAATAAAGTTTTTTTTTTTTTTTTTTTTTTTTTTTTTTTTTTTTTTAGAAATATTAACTATTTTATATAATTTGCTTGTAAACTGTCTGCACTTGTAGTATCACCTGCAGTGCAAAAGGTCTTGTATTAGATAGAGCAGAGCAGTCAAATTTTTTTAAAACTGCATTCCAACTTCAGTCACATGAAAGACGAAATAATTAAATACATTCCTATATTAGGTAGGTATAAAAAAGTGTGTAACATTGAACATTGAAATGTAGCACATTAAATGGAAAAAAAGTGCACAGTGCAAATAATAAAACATGTGTGCAGAACTGTGGACCTCACTGTAGCGTCTCGTGAGATCTGTAATGCCTTCAACCATGCCCTTACCACCAAATACAATACATTTAATATTTTTATATTGTATGCCTAATGACAGACGTCTTACCTGACCCATTTCGTACTCTGAAGCAACACAGAACATTTGACCAAAGGAAAACCCAAGATTTAGTGTTAATCCAAGATGTGTTCAGTTTTGACAGCCAAACCTTTGCCAGAAAGTGAGTTACAATTTCACCATACTGGAATCTAATTGCAGTTGATGCTTGTAATTGCACATTGTTTCTCTGGTAGCTGTATGGTCTAGCAATCCTGCACACAGTGTGTGTGCTGATGCTAGATTTTGAGTGCTAGACTAAGGACAGGTGATTTTTATGTGCTATGTGCTACAGCCATTGGTGGTCCTATTCTAAGAGCTTGTGTGGCACTAAAAGTCAATGAACTATTCTGTGTTTGTTAATGAAGACTACATGCTTATGTACTTTATTTTAATCACCCATTGAAATTATTTTGTTTATACATACACCTGGTCAGTGTGTAACAGTGTTAATTTTGTATTAGTGTTAGGCTTTGTGTTTTGCTCCTAACTCTATCGTGTTATCATAAGGTTCAGTAAAAGAATCCATACTAAATCCACAAAAATTTGATTACAGGCACCCAGGTGGCGCAGCGGGATATTCCGCTTGCACACCAGCACCGGTTCGAAACTCGGTGTTGCCACCGGTCGGCTGGGCGCCATCTAGCGGGCATAATTGGCAGTGCCTGCAGCAGATACTAATTGGCCACCGTATCTGCAGGGTGGGGGCCGGACTATGTGTGGGTGGGTGGGTCTTCATACGCTGTGTAAGGACCCTGATTGGCGGAAGAGACGCCTGTGCAGAACGCATGGGCGAGAAGAGGAGGGCTGTGCATGTGTCGAAAGAGGCGTGTACAGCGACGTACTCTCCTCGGATGCAATCTGGTATCTCTCAGCAGCGGAAGACAAAATTGGGTGTGCTAAATCGGGAGGTTTTAGAAGGTTTTATCTCTTGGCTAACAAAAAATTATGTAGTCAGGCACAAATAAATAAAGTAACACGTACCTGACATTTATTTAATCAGACGTTTATTGGATTTCATGTGTAACTGACCTGACCAGATGGGTCTCACATTTGCATTGCTGTATCTACTGTAACCACATTAGGTAAATCAAAGGGTTTGTTTTCACTAGGACGCCACTCCTAAATATTGAGGCCGGTTGTTTCAGCCACATTCATTGCTGATCGGTAAGGTCCTACTAAAGTCATGGGAAAATGTGCTTAATTTCATGGAATAAATGGGAGCTACAATACATTTACATTTTCAGCATTTAGCAGACGCTTTTATCCAAAGCGACTTACACAGAGAGCGGAACACAATGAGCAATTGAGGGTTAAGGGCCTTGCTCAGGGACCCAACAGTGGCAACTTGGTGGTGGCGGGGCTTGAACCGGCAACCTTCTGTTTACTAGTCCAGTACCTTAACCACTGAGCTACCACTAGCTCCACACACCACAGCCTACTGTAATAGTTGAATGTAAACCTAGAACATTCAGCAAACTACGAAAATACTTGTCAGTGTTTTGACAAACACCTTGTAGATGTAAGGTCAGAGACGATCGCTCATCTATTGCTGCTGTTTGAGTTGGTCATCTTGTAGACCTTCATCAGTGGTCACAGGATGCTGCCCACGGGGTGCTGTTGGCTGGATATATTTTTGGTAGGTGGACTATTCTCAGTCCAGCAGGGACAGTGAGATGTTTAAAAACTGATCCACTCATACCAGCACAACACACACTAACACACCACCACTATGTCAGTGTCACTGCAGTGCTGAGAATGATCCACCACCCAAATAATACCTACCCTGTAGTGGTACTGGGAGAGTCCCGACCATTGAAGAATAGCATGAAAGGAGGCTAACAAAGCATGCAGAGAAACAGATGGGACTACAGTCAGTAATTGTAGAACTATAAAGTGCTTCTATACGGTAAGCTGATAAAATGGACAGTGTGTGTTATGGCTGATCGGTGTATATGATCGTCACCATGACCTCAGACTTAGTCAGTGTTTGTGTAGACACCCCACCGGTTGATAGCACTGCTTAGATTGATAGTGGGCTGGCATATTGTACCGCTGCACCCCCTAAGCACCCAATAATCTAAATATACTGTCATGTGGGGGGAAAACAAGACCCAAGATGCAGAGATAATTTTTAACAAAATATTTTATTAACAAAAAATCAATAACAAAAGATATTAAACTTAACAAAAGCAACCCCAGCTGAGTCGCGATTCTCTATCGCCAGCTTGCGAGGCCGTCACGCTCAGCACTGCAGTGAAGGAGCCAATCTGTAGGGAACAAGAGGGAAACCGAACTCACGTGTGCGAAACTCGGGTGATGAGATGGCTTCGTCACCAGCCGCGCATTGCCGCAGCTGGGAAGGAGCCAATCTGTAGGAAACGAGAGAGAAAACCGAACTCGCCACAGCGCAGTCCGGGAATCAGGTGGCTATATTACCAGCTACGCCTCAGCGCAGTCCGGGAATCAGGTGGCTATATTACCAGCTACGCCTCAGCGCCGCTGGTAGGGAGCCGACCTATAGGAAACGAGAGAGAAAACCGAACTCGCCTCAGCGCAGTCCAGAGCATTAGGTGGCTATGTCACCAGCCGCAAGTTGCTGTCGCTGGAAGGGAGCCGACCTATAGGAAACGAGAGAGAAAACCGAACTCGCCTCAGCGCAGTCCAGGGAGCCAGACGGCTATGTCACCAGCCACGCCTCAGCGCCGCTGGGAAGGAACCGGTCTGGGAAGGCGAAGCCGAACTCGTAGAAACGTAGTTCGGGAAATCAGATGGACATTCCACCAGCCATCCTTCGCCAAGGCTGGGGAGGAACCGATCTGAAAAATAATAAAGAAAAAGCCAACTAAATAAAACAAACCAAACCAAACTAAACAGAAGGTGCAACAACCTGTGGCTGCACAGTACCTGCTTAAATAGGCAGGCACAGCTGCAGGTTGTCAGCCTTAATTAGTAGTCCTCTGGTTTAAAGCCCTTTGTTCCATTGGCTCTGTAACTCCTGCAACGCCGGGGACCAGAGGTAGTTCACCCAACGCCGCAGGAACCTTACATAAACTAAATAATTACAGCAGTGGTATTTAAATCTCGAAGCTCGTCAAAGCTCAAATCCAAAGGTTGGCCCTGATTATTTAAACCACTAGTCTAACTTTATTACACCTGATTAAACACAGTACATGTAATGTAAGAATTAAAAACTAGGTGGTTTATGTTTTTAACAACCATTATTCGTATAAAAAAGTTATAGGACTGGTAGTATTTCTTTCTCTATAGTTACAATGGTTAAGAAACAGTCATTGTGGATTGTCTTTCTCACAGAAATGACAGCGACTAAGAAGCCTCGTGTAGCAGCTTATCTTAATAACTGCACATTAGATCGTACCTTAACTGTTATGAGGACATAAGAGCCTTCTAATTAATTGTTTATTTGTTTAAGTCAATTTACCTGTGTCCGTGTGTGTTGAGCAACACGGCATTTTTGAATAGCATGAGAGTGCCTGTGGATGTGTTGTTTTTTTTCCCTCAGCGCTTCTTTTCACAGCAGAGGTAGTGGTCACGGTTCAGTGCTAGCCCATTATGTGGGTGTGTACAAACTTTACTCTTCGAGGAGGTGCGTAACATGGTTTCAGCTGTCATAACTTGTCCAACTGTCGGTTTACTATGATCTATGGTCTGAAATATACATTACTAAACGAGTAGTCATCCAGTGCATTTCCGCCCTGTTTTCTTTGTAATTAAGGATCATGCTGAAACGGCAGATAACCATCGGTGGACCGACAGGCCGGATACCTGCTGTGAAAATGGCGCTCGCAGGACGTATCTGATTAAACGATACCGTCGGACGCATCGAATTCTTACACAGATAGTGTAGATACAACTTAATTATGCATTTTTACCTATGTACAGTGTATTCACAAAAGTGAGTACACCCCTCACATTTCTGCAAATATTTCATTATATCTTTTCATGGGACAACACTATAGACATGAAACTTGGATATAACTTAGAGTAGTCAGTGTACAGCTTGTATAGCAGTGTAGATTTACTGTCTTCTGAAAATAACTCAACACACAGCCATTAATGTCTAAATAGCTGGCAACATAAGTGAGTACACCCCACAGTGAACATGTCCAAATTGTGCCCAAAGTGTCAATATTTTGTGTGACCACCAATATTATCCAGCACTGCCTTAACCCTCCTGGGCATGGAATTCACCAGAGCTGCACAGGTTGCTACTGGAATCCTCTTCCACTCCTCCATGATGACATCACGGAGCTGGTGGATGTTAGACACCTTGAACTCCTCCACCTTCCACTTGAGGATGCGCCACAGGTGCTCAATTGGGTTTAGTCCATCACCTTTACCTTCAGCTTCCTCAGCAAGGCAGTTGTCATCTTGGAGGTTGTGTTTGGAGTCGTTATCCTGTTGGAAAACTGCCATGAGGCCCAGTTTTCGAAGGGAGGGGATAATGCTCTGTTTCAGAATGTCACAGTACATGTTGGAATTCATGTTTCCCTCAATGAACTGCAGCTCCCCAGTGCCAGCAACACTCATGCAGCCCAAGACCATGATGCTACCACCACCATGCTTGACTGTAGGCAAGATACAGTTGTCTTGGTACTTCTCACCAGGGCGCCGCCACACATGCTGGACACCATCTGAGCCAAACAAGTTTATCTTGGTCTCGTCAGACCACAGGGTATTCCAGTAATCCATGTTCTTGGACTGCTTGTTTTCAGCAAACTGTTTGCGGGCTTTCTTGTGCGTCAGCTTCCTTCTGGGATGACGACCATGCAGACCGAGTTGATGCAGTGTGCGGCGTATGGTCTGAGCACTGACAGGCTGACCTCCCACGTCTTCAA
This sequence comes from Trichomycterus rosablanca, assembly GCF_030014385.1. Lineage (NCBI taxonomy): Eukaryota > Metazoa > Chordata > Actinopteri > Siluriformes > Trichomycteridae > Trichomycterus > Trichomycterus rosablanca. The sequence goes on along the minus strand of NC_086010.1, from coordinate 10,079,782 downwards.
CCTCTGCAGCAATGCTGGAAGCACTCATGTGTCTATTTTTTAAAGCCAACCTCTGGATATGACGCCGAACGCGTGAACTCAACTTCTTTGGTCGACCCTGGCGAAGCCTGTTCTGAGTGGAACCTGTCCTGGAAAACCACTGTATGACCTTGGCCACCATGCTGTAGCTCAGTTTCAGGGTGTTAGCAATCTTCTTTTAGCCCAGGCCATCTTTGTGGAGAGCAACAATTCTATTTCTCACATCCTCAGAGAGTTCTTTGCCATGAGGTGCCATGTTGAATATCCAGTGGCCAGTATGAGAGAATTGTACCCAAAACACCAAATTTAACAGCCCTGCTCCCCATTCACACCTGGGACCTTGACACATGACACCAGGGAGGGACAACGACACATTTGGGCACAATTTGGACATGTTCACTGTGGGGTGTACTCACTTATGTTGCCAGCTATTTAGACATTATTGGCTGTGTGTTGAGTTATTTTCAGAAGACAGTAAATCTACACTGACTACTCTAAGTTATATCCAAGTTTTATTTCTATAGTGTTGTCCCATGAAAAGATATAATGAAATATTTGCAGAAATGTGAGGGGTGTACTCACTTTTGTGATACACTGTATATACAGTGTATCACAAAAGTGAGTACACCCCTCACATTTATGCAGATATTTAAGTATATCTTTTCATGGGACAACACTGACAAAATGACACTTTGACACAATGAAAAGTAGTCTGTGTGCAGCTTATATAACAGTGTAAATTTATTCTTCCCTCAAAATAACTCAATATACAGCCATTAATGTCTAAACCACCGGCAACAAAAGTGAGTACACCCCTAAGAGACTACACCCCTAAATGTCCAAATTGAGCACTGCTTGTCATTTTCCCTCCAAAATGTCATGTGATTTGTTAGTGTTACTAGGTCTCAGGTGTGCATAGGGAGCAGGTGTGTTCAATTTAGTAGTACAGCTCTCACACTCTCTCATACTGGTCACTGAAAGTTCCAACATGGCACCTCATGGCAAAGAACTCTCTGAGGATCTTAAAAGACGAATTGTTGCGCTACATGAAGATGGCCAAGGCTACAAGAAGATTGCCAACACCCTGAAACTGAGCTGCAGCACAGTGGCCAAGATCATCCAGCGTTTTAAAAGAGCAGGGTCCACTCAGAACAGACCTCGCGTTGGTCGTCCAAAGAAGCTGAGTGCACGTGCTCAGCGTCACATCCAACTGCTGTCTTTGAAAGATAGGTGCAGGAGTGCTGTCAGCATTGCTGCAGAGATTGAAAAGGTGGGGGGTCAGCCTGTCAGTGCTCAGACCATACGCCACACACTACATCAAATTGGTCTGCATGGCTGTCACCCCAGAAGGAAGCCTCTTCTGAAGTCTCTACACAAGAAAGCCCGCAAACAGTTTGCTGAAGACATGTCAACAAAGGACATGGATTACTGGAACCATGTCCTATGGTCTGATGAGACCAAGATGAATTTGTTTGGTTCAGATGGTCTCAAGCATGTGTGGCGGCAATCAGGTGAGGAGTACAAAGATAAGTGTGTCATGCCTACAGTCAAGCATGGTGGTGGGAATGCCATGGTCTGGGGCTGCATGAGTGCAGCAGGTGTTGGGGAGTTACATTTCATTGAGGGACACATGAACTCCAATATGTACTGTGAAATACTGAAGCAGAGCATGATCCCCTCCCTCCGGAAACTGGGTCGCAGGGCAGTGTTCCAGCATGATAATGACCCCAAACACACCTCTAAGACGACCACTGCTTTATTGAAGAGGCTGAGGGTAAAGGTGATGGACTGGCCAAGCATGTCTCCAGACCTAAACCCAATAGAACATCTTTGGGGCATCCTCAAGTGGAAGGTGGAGGAGCGCAAAGTCTCGAATATCCGCCAGCTCCGGGATGTCGTCATGGAGGAGTGGAAAAGCATTCCAGTGGCAACCTGTGAAGCTCTGGTAAACTCCATGCCCAGGAGAGTTAAGGCAGTTCTGGGAAATAATGGTGGCCACACAAAATATTGACACTTCAGGAACTTTCACTTAGGGGTGTACTCACTTTTGTTGCCAGTGGTTTAGACATTAATGGCTGTATATTTAGTTATTTTGAGGGAAGAATAAATTTACACTGTTATATAAGCTGCACACAGACTACTTTTCATTGTGTCAAAGTGTCATTTTGTCAGTGTTGTCCCATGAAAAGATATACTTAAATATCTGCAGAAATGTGAGGGGTGTACTCACTTTTGTGATACACTGTAAGTCACTTATTAATTAACTTTTACTGTAATGATATTATAGCAGAAATATAATGCGGCCTGTGATTGACCAGCTATAAAGACTGAGCCGATAAGTCCAAGCACATAACTTGTTATGCATACCTAGCATTACAGAGTGTATTTTGTTTCCGTATATTCAACCAATCATGGCGTGTGAGAACACGGAATCTACGGAGTAAAGCAAAAGTAAAGCAAAACAAAAAATAACGCTCAATGCATAGTGACTGTAAGAAACAACTAGTAGTTGATGGTTGCTGTTTGCCCTACCATTGCCAAATTGCGACTGCTGGACCCTTGATCAAGGCCCTTAACCATCCATTGCTTGAACTGTATTCAGTCATAATTGTACACCGATCAGCCATAACATTAAAACCACCTCCTTGTTTCTACACTCACTGCCCATTTTATCCAGCTCCACTTACCATATAGAAGCACTTTGTAGTTCTACAATTACTGACTGTAGTCCATATGTTTCTCTACATGCTTTTTTAGCCTGTTTTTACCCTATTCTTCAATGGTCAGGACCACCACAGGACCATCACAAAGCAGGTATTATTTAGGTGGTGGATCATTCTCAGCACTGCAGTGACACTGTCATGGTGGTGGTGTGTGAGTGTGTTGTGCTGGTATGAGTGGATCAGACAAAGCAGCACTGCTGTAGTTTTTAAACACCTCACTGTCACTGCTGGACTGAGAATAGTCCACCAACCAAATATATCCAGCCAACAGCGCGCCGTGGGCAGCGTCCTGTGACCACTGATGAAGATCTCAAAGATGACCAACTCAAACAGCAGCAATAGATCAGCGATCATCTCTGACTTTACATCTACAAGGTGGACCAATTGGGTAGGAGTTTTTAATAGAGTGGACAGTGAGTGGACACGGTATTTAAAAACTCCAGCAGCGCTGCTGTGTCTGATCCACTCATACCAGCACAACACACACCACCACTTAAATAATACCTGCTCTGTGGGGGTCCTGACCATTGAAGAACAGCATAAAAGGGGGCTAACAAAGCATGCAGAGAAACAGATGGACTACAGTCAGTAATTGTAGAACTTGTAGAACATGCCGAAATGTAAATGAGGGTGTTTGGTGAGGTGCAGTTATTAGTGTTTTTTATGATCATCTTAGTGCAAACTGTCGTTCCACAAGAGTCGTTAAACTATTCTCTTTTGTTCCTCATGTAGGGGGAAACGCACGTCTAAACTGTGATCCCCTCTTTCACTATGAGGCCCACCTTCCTTGTGACTGCTATTCAGATGAGTTGAGCTATGACACAGATAGATCTCAGTGTGCAGGTGCTAAAACTCATCAGGGACAGTAGGACAGTAAGAACAGAGGGTGATGGTGTGTGTTTTTGAAAATGTGATGGTTATATGTTCTCATATATCATCTTTATCTGTGTGTGTATGTGTGAGTATTGTCATCTTTTGTGGGAATGGCTTTGAATGTGTGTTTTGACAGTGCCAGCCCTGATGTCTGCAGCCAAGCATGTAGAGGGTTTTGTTCCTAAATTAAACACCCACCTGACCCTTCTTTCTCACCGCTTTCTCAGATATTTAATGCTCAGATTGCTCAGATAATTATTTTTCGGTGCATGCATGTCAGAATGTGCTTCTGAAACTACGACAGGTCGTTTTAATGTTGATGAACTAGGCATTGATGCTGCTTCATTCATTTAATCTTCAGTAACTGATCAGGGTTACAGGGTTACCCATCCTGGGAACAATTGACCAAAGTATGGATACACCCTGTGTGGAAACAGCTTGACTTATTTTTCTACTCAAACCTAAAGAACATATAGCAAAGTCAATCCACCAGTGGCGGCTGCTGGTCTTTCAAAGAGGGGAAGCTCATTGTCGGCTTACATCATAAAGTTTGTCAATTTATTTATACATTAATTCTGCCCTCCGTTCCTTTACAAGAATATGGCCTGTGATCCTATCGTACCAAGTAGGCGTCTTTTCCAGGGACTTGACCAGTGTCCTCTCAATGGCCAGCAGAGCTAGGCTGCTTAGATGGCCTTGGCCCATTGTGTTGCGGGTGTAAGTCTTAAGCCTTTTTAAACAGGAGAAGCTCCTTTCTACACCCGCAGATGTAGCTCCAATTGTTGCCACTAATGATAACAGCTTGTACAGCTGAGGCATTGCACTGTCCAACTCCATGTCGAACAAGGAAATGTTGAACTTATGTTAAACTGAAACAAATACTATGAGTGTGTTTTATTTACACAATGAACAATGGAAATGGTCGAGTAATTTCACCAAGCAAATACCAAGAAATGGGTTGCAGTTTGTCTTTTGACTTCACTCGCAAAATCCGCGATGGGACTGAAGCTCCGAGTGATTAAGTGACGGTGTAGCTCTCAAAATAGCTGTCAATCAAAACGGGATTCAGCCTTTCGACTGATCCTCCAATCATCTTGCAGAAGCTCCGCATCCAGACCCGCCCACAGCTCCATTCACCCCCAGAGACGCTCAGCGTCCGGGGGCGGGACAAAATCGTGGCATTTATCCAATGACCGGCGAGTTTCGAAGCAATGAAAAAAAACGTTCCATGCAGCCCCATTGACGTGAAGAGACGCTCAGCTTCTACGGGCAAATGCATTGACGCTACGGGAAAGTATGAGAAGTTCGAGTCAGTCGATTTGTGATAAGTAGCTGATTCTGAACGAACTCGTCTTCGAGATGAACGTGCTCTAACGCATTTGTAGTCAATGAAATGTTAACACAACTGTACATTTTAGGGAAAGCTGAGCTTCCTTGCAGTCTTAGAGAAATCCACCTATGGGAATGCAGTTGGATGGAGGGAAATTAAAGTGCTAGCGTAGACTGAGGGCCCTGGCTTTGTGAAATTAAAAAGTATTAAAAAGAAATCCAAAAACCCAAAAAGCAGAAAGGCTTTTGCGTCGGCTGTGTCGTTGTTTCCTATGGAGTGTGGGGGTGCTGCCAACTTTGACCCAGTTTGCCACTGGCCTTTTCAAAGCGCCGCCAATGAGACAAACTGTTTGATACTGTTTGACAGGGTAAAAGTGACAAAACTTAATGTGACTTACTGTAATAAAACAACGACCGAGGAATTTTAATAATGTAGAGAATTTATGGAGAGATGTTTAGTATTCCTATGTCATTCTTTTAATACATTAAACCATATTAAGCTTTTTAAGCATTTAAGACTCTCTTGGAAAAGCTGATTCTCACAATTTCTCTCAAATTTCCTTAGCTATAACACAAGTTTAAAAGTAAAACAGTGAGGAAAGTCCAGCCAAACACAGATACCAAGTGCTGAGCTGAGTCTCGTGGTGAGTTCTCATGTGAATGCGCCCTTAGAATAAAACTGGTTGTCACATATGGCCAAGCTACTCAGTCCACTGGCATGCGATAACGAGTTTTCAGAGAAGTGGCTAAAGCCTGCCTATAAAAGAAGTAGAGCAAACTGCATCCAGTAAGGATCCATCTGTGGGGTCCACTCAAAAAGGTCATCATGCCATCTCTTGAGGCAGGTCACATGTCCGGGACGGGTTCAGGATTCAGTCATGAGTGTAAACATGTTTTGGTGGAAAAAGGGCAGTGGTAGGTCAGTGGTTAAAATAATGGACTAGTAATCAGAATGTTGCTGGTTTAAGCTCATCATTGCCAGGTTGCCACTGTTGGTCCCCTGAGAGAGGACTCTAACCCTCAACTGCACTAATTATTTGGCTAATTCAGTCATAATTCTAAGTTGCTTTGGATGCAAAATGTAACTGTCAAAATAAAATGGGACCAGACTTTGGCCAGCATCACGACCTCTGAAAGAAAAAAAATGCTTTTTTACCTTTCAGCAAGCAATGTATGTTGCAAAAAAGATTTAGAGCTGTTAAAAGTGCACTGACTTTAAAGACTTTTTTGCAACCTTTTTGTATGCATCGCTAAAATTCCTGACATGGTTCAGGGCAAGGGACAAAATAACATTCATCAGGTGAGACAGTTTCCTCTGAGACATACTGTAGCTTCTGTTTATTAAAAAGAGACGAGTGTGCTGACATTGAACCCGACGTCACATTGTCTCTTGAAGGCACGGTCATGGTGTGAAAAATGATCCGACAAAAGATCTAAAGATTTTTTTGTTATGCTCTGTTGCACCTGTTTAGTGTAGAACAACAATTCTGTCCAAAAAACAACTTGTATTTAGCACGTCTGCCAAATAAGAGGACCTAACAGTACAATAAACTTTTGCCCTCGGAGATACCTTCTCATCTTGCTGCTTTTTAAAGAGGGAACAAATGAAAGCAGCACATTCTTGAACTGTAGAAGAGCTGGGTATTAAACACATCCACTTTGTCCCTAGGGTCATCTGTAACTATGTTAGTGTATCAGAGTGCTGGTTTCCCTCTGTCCTGTCCACCATTGTAACCACCAGTGGCGCACTTCTGAACAAAAGTGGCTCGGTGGATAGCACTGTCACCTAACAGCGAGAAGGTCCTGGGTTTGATTCCAAGGTGGAGTGGTCTCCCCGTGTCTGTGTGGGTGTCCTCCAGACATGCAGTCAGGTTTATTGGAGATACTTAAGTCCACCTACATGTGTGTGTGTGTTTTGTGTGTGCCTGCCGTGTGATGTACTGGAGACCTGTCCAGGGTAGGGATGTAACGATGCACCACAAGACAGTTAAAAATTGATTCACATGTGTAATGATTCAAATCGGTTTGCATGTACAATGAATCAATATTCACTTTAAACAGCAGAGGGTACTGGTGCTATTCACCTCGCCTAGTTGACGTCAGGGTTGCCAGGTTCGGAATGTTCCCAAAAAATGGTGAAAAAATCGTGTCGTGAACCCAGTATTGTGAATCGCATCGCATCGTGGGTAGAGTGTATCATTACATCCCTAGTCTAGGGTGTTTACAGCCTTTCGCCTAATGAATCGGACCCACCACAATCCTGAGTAAGATAGAATGGTGGTAGTATTAAAGTGTCACCGTGTTAAAGCAGGTGGTGCTACCAGCTTTCTCACCCCTGTTTACCCCTGTCTTTGCTGGCTATGTTTCCCCCATGTCTATGTAAGTTACTACAGGTACTTAAGTTTTGGATATGTGGTGTCCATTCTTACTTAATTGTCCCATTAAATAAATAATTTCAGTAGAGCTGACTTATCCCTGTTGAACACCACTGAGGTGAATTTGAATGTCAATTGCTGTTAGTTGCTTCAAAGCATTCAAAGCATTGTCTTTCCTGCCACCCTGTACAAGGTGATGCTTTCTGGGGTTATCAAGTGTTTGATCGCTCATCTATTGCTGCTGTTTGAGTTGGTCATCTTCTAGACCTTCATCAGTGGTCACAGGACGCTGCCTATGGGGCGCTGTTGGCTGGATATTTTTGGTCGGTGGACTATTCTCAACCCAGCAGTGACAGTGAGGTGTTTAAAAACTCCAGCAGTGTTGCTGTGTCTGATCCACTCATACCAGCACAACACACACTAACACACCACCACCATGACAGTGTCACTGCAGTGCTGAGAAAGACCCACCACCCAAATAATACCTGCTCTGTGGTGGTCCTGGTAGAGTCCTGACTATTGAAGAACAGCATAAAAGGGGGCTAACAAAGCATGCAGAGAAACAGATGGACTACAGTCAGTAATTGTAGAACTATAAAGTGCTTCTATATGGTAAGTGGAGCTGATAAAATGGACAGTGAGTGTAGAAACAAGGAGGTGGTCACTGTCCATTTTATCAGCTCCACTTACCATATAGAAGCACTTTATAGTTCAATTACTACAATTACTGACTGTATAGATAGATAGATAGATAGATAGATAGATAGATAGATAGATAGATAGATAGATAGATAGATAGATAGATAGATAGATAGATAGATTAGATAGATAGATAGATAGATAGATATAGATATTTAACATAAGACATTGCCAACTGACCAAACTGGAGTTGATCAAGTCTGAGTCTAGGTCTAGGTGTCTCCTTATAGATCACCTATTTTGATCCGCAGCCACCTAGAGAAAGTGTGAGCACCTGAGACCTTGCTAATAGCTCTTTGCCTCTTGGCTTTTGTGATACCCAGCATGCTACAGCCTCATAACCTGCTTGCCAGTTACTGCTTCAGCTCTGCTCCATGGTGTCTACATACTTTTGCTGGGTTCCTCCATGCGGTCTTCATAAAGGATTGTAAATTTTAGTAAAGTACCTGTCTGCTAGGTCTTATTCATGTTACTTCAGTTTTTTAGATCCAAAATTGCTCCTCTATGTCAGTTTTTATATTTTAGTCTTGTGCTGGTCCATGGTTGCCAAATGGAGATTAATCAAATCAAACATTATCTTAGCTTTGAATAAACAAGTCTTATATATAATAATATTTAAAGTGTGATTGAACTGCATGTATTTGAAAACTATACAGGATGTGTAGGCTCAAAGCGGGTTGTAGGATTTCATGAAAGAACTTTACGTCATATTTTTGAGACGTGAAAAAGCCAAAGAAATAAAAGAAAGGGGACTTAAAAGAGAAGAAAGGGAATCAATAGTTGCTCTGAGTATCTAAATGCTAACCTCTTCTCCTCCTCCGGGTAGAGAGCCGGGCTGGTGTGCCTGGGTTAATGGCAGAGATGAGGACTGTTGAAGGCTTATCAGTCTGTCTGTAGCGGTGCAAACCACCTGCGCTCCAGTCCCTAAGTGTCTCTGCTAAGAGGGAGTAAAGGAGAGGGGGGTGTTTGGGAAGGGGGGGGGGGGGGCGAATGTGTGGGGTACATACAGTATCGTGGGTGGAAAGAAATTATATCATGGGTGGACAGAAATCGGTGAGAAAATAAGTATTTCATGGAACAAATACGTAACACCAGTCTTTGCCTTGAGTAGTAATTTTTGGGACACTAGCCAATCTGTGTGCTCTCAGTTAGTTTGATATATATACATATATATATATACATCAGCTCAACTTACCATATAGAAGCACTTTGTAGTTCTACAATTACTGACTGTATCCATCTATTTCTCTATACATACCTTTTTAGCCTGCTTTCAACCTGTTCTTCAATGGTCAGGACCCCCACAGGACCACCACAGAGCAGTAACAATGACATGGTGGTGGTGTGTTAGTGTGTGTTGTGCTGGTATGAGTGGATCAGACACAGCAGCGCTGCTGGAGTTTTTAAATATAGTGTCAACTCACTGTCCACTCTATTAGACACTCATACCTAGTTGGTCCACCTTGTAGATGTAAAGTCAGAGACGATCGCTCATCTATTGTTACTGTTTGAGTTGGTCATCTTTGAGATCTTCATCAGTGGTCACAGAACGCTGCCCACGGGGCGCTGCTGGCTGGATAGTTTTTTGGTTGGTGGACTATTCTCTGTCTGTATTCTCTGGCTGTTTAAAAACTCAGTATCTGATCTATCAAAAGATCTGATCTAATCAGTGCTATCTGTGATGGCATGGGGGTCCAGTTGATCTGCATATTTGTGAAGGTATCATTGATGCAGAGTTTCCAGTGGTATCTTCTCATATATTCAATGGCACCTTATACATAGTACATAGTACATATGTACTATACTAAACACAGACCAGGTATAACATTATTACCACAGGTGAAGTGAATAACACTGATTATCTCTTCATCACAGCACCTGTTAGTAGGTGGGATATATTAGGCAGCAAGTGAACATTTTATCCTCAAAATTGATGTGTTAGAAGCAGGAAAAATGGACAAGTGTAAGAATTTGAGGAGTTTGATGAGGGCCAAATTGTGATGGCTGGACGACTGGGTCAGAGCATCTCCAAAACTGCAGCTCTTGTGGGGTGTTCCCGGGCTGCAGTGGTCAGTATCTATCAAAAGCGGTCCAAGGAAGGAACAGTGGTAAACCGGCATCAGGGTCATGGACGGCCAAGGCTTATTGACGCACGTGGGGAGCAAGGGCTGGCCCGTGTGGTCCGATCCAACAGACGAGCTACTGTAGCTCAAATTGTTGAGGAAGTTAATGCTGGTTCTGATAGAAAGGTGTCAGGCTCCATGCCTCGAGGGGTCAGGGCAGTTTTGGCAGCAAAAACGGGATACACAATATTAGGAGGGTGGTCATAATGTTTTTCCTGATCAGTAAATGTATATATAAATGATTTCCAGAATAGCGGAGACTGTAATAGCTGCAAAAGGGGAGGTGGAGCCCCCCAGTGCTGGGATTCTAAACTCCCTGAGTTCGAATATCAGCTCTGCTACCGGTTGGCTGGGCACCCCCTAGCAGGCACAATTAGCAATGCCTGCAGCAGACATAATTGGGGGTGGAAATCAGATGGTGCTAAAGCTCTCTCAGACTAAAACTCTCTCAGACACGACCAATTACTACTTCTCCCACCCTCACTGTTTCCAACCAAAATATAAGGGTGGAAACTTTTTGAAGATCCCTCATACTTCCTTTTTTGTTAAATAAATTTTTTATCTATCATGTTAATTACTCAAACCAGCACATTTGAAACATTAATGTCTAGTGATATTGAAGGCATCTCTGGTCTAGATCCCAGTGCGGATGCTTTCTAGAGCAGCGCAGCTGTGTGCCAAGCCTGAGAACATCTGTAAGTAGTCTGTGACTGGAGTGTGGCTTTGAAGCGTTCTAGAGTTGCAGAGATTATCAAGCTCTTGCCTTTGAGCTGCATCTATCTCTCACCCGCTGTTTAGAAACAAGGGCTCATCATGAGGGCGACAGGAGGAATATAGGGGTACCTGACATAGAAACCGCAATCACACACATGTACACATTTGTGTTGCTCTGCAAGGCAGAAGGGACAGACAGCGTGATGGCACGATAAGAACAGCTATGGGGCAAATCTGAGGTTGTTTTATATTTATGAGGGATTTACCGAGGTTTGGTGCTTTGCCCCAGCGCACCCAGGTGTTACAGCTCGGTAGGATGTTTTGAAAATTCAATATGCTGTCAGGCTGCCAACAATCTTTTGTGTGATTGTGAAAATAGTTGGAAATTAAAACATTTACAGCATAAATTCAGAAGAATAGAAAACCACATCCTGCTTTATTTATAGAAAGCGGCTTAGATGTAAATCAATGTATTTACACCCAGCAGAAATCTTTCCCATGGCATCTAATCAAACTTGCACACCAGTAAGGAGGAAGTTTGGACAGTTTTGAGGTTTATTGCATGAGCAGTTCTCTTCAGGCTTTGCAACATGTTTCAGGCTGAGATCTAGACTCTGATTTGGCGGAGTTCGGTGGAGTTTGCATGTTCTTCTGGCTTTCCTCTAGGTGATCTGGTTTGCTCCCAGAATCCAATACATGCAGCTCATTGAAGGTACTATAAAGTCTGTGTGTGTGTGTGTGTGTGTGTGTGTGTGTGTGTGTGTGTGTGTGTGTGTGTGTGTGTGTGTGTGTGTGTGTGTGTGTGTTGTGTGTGTTTGTGAGTGGCGACTTGTCCGTGTTGTTTTTCTTTTGGCCAATGAATCAGACCCACTGCGACCCTGACCAAGATAAAGCAATTGTAAAACAGACATATACAGTATATACAGTATAATACTATATATATATTATATATATATACAGTATATATGTATATATATATATATATATATATATATATATATATATATATATATATATATATACAGGTATATATACACCGATCAGCCATAACATTAAAACCACCTCCTTGTTTCTACACTCACTGTTCATTTTATAAGCTCCAATTACCATATAGAAGCACTTTGTAATTCTACAATTACTGACTGTAGTCTATCTGTTTCTCTACATGCTTTGTTAGCCCTCTTGTGTTAGTGTGTGTTGTGCTGGTATGAGTGTATCAGACACAGCAGCGCTGCTGGAGTTTTTAAATACCGTGTCCACTCACTGGCAACTCTATTAGACACTTCTACCTCTTTGGTTCACCTTGTAGATGTAAAGTCAGAGACGATCATTCATCTATTGCTGCTGTGTGAGTTGGTCATCTTCTAGACCTTCATCAGTGGTCACAGGACGCTGCCCACGGGCGCTGTTGGCTGGATGTTTTTGGTTGGTGGACTATTCTCAGTCCAGCAGTGACAGTGAGGTGTTTAAAAACTCCAGCAGCGCTACTGTGTCTGATCCACTCAAACCAGCACAACACACACTAACACACCACCATGTCAGTGTCACTGCAGTGCTGAGAATGATCCACCACCCAAATAATACCTGCTCTGTGGTGGTCCTGTGGGGGTCCTGACTACTGAAAAACAGTGTGAAAGCAGGCTAAAAAAGTATGTAGAGAAACAGCTGGGCTACAGTCAGTAATTGTAGAACTATAAAGTGCTTCTATATGGTATAGGTGTATAGTGCAGCATCGGTCAAAAGTAAAAAAAAAAAATTTATATGATATATCTAATGACAGCACATTTTAAAAGATGTTTCTACTGGATGTGTGTTTGTGTTGGAAAGCTGAAGGAAAAGATATGTCTACGCGTGTGTGTGTGGCACCACGACGCCGCGGCACATCGTCTTCTGTACTTAGTGTAGGTTGTGTGAAGTGATTTTGTCAGCAACAGGTATTACTGGCATTTCTCAATCTTTCACTGTCTTTTTAGCCTTCCACTTACTCATTTATCCTTTCCATCTTTCTTTCCGACCCCTCTATCCTTCTGGCGTTCTCTGCAATACCGTTTTCCTATTTGTGCAAACACGAACGCACGGCCCAGAGCAAAAGAGGTTTGTGCCTCGAGGCTCGACTTAAAATGAAGATTAAAAGCACTGCGTTGACAAACCAAGCAGTTAACCGTCTATGATTATCCTTGATCCCGTCTGACAGAGGAACATCTTTAGCTTGATTGTTCATGCCTGTAAAATGTGTCACTGTCTTTCTCTTAAGCCTTAAAAGTGCTCAGTTACAAAGCCCTTCATTATCTTCCAAAAGATGATGTTTTCTCCGCTTCCCACTAGGATTAGGCTAAATAAATAAAGCTATCTCTGACAAGACCTGATTTTTTTAGTTAAATCCCTCAGGACCTTAGGTGTTAGATGAATTTTAGCTTCTATTGTAACATTAAAAATGTGTTATAAATGATAAAAGTATTTTTGTCATATGTTACACATCACACAATATAAAATATAGTTGCATGTTATAAAGTACAGATCTTGAATGATAAGGGTTCTCCTACACCAACTGGCTCTGTAGAACAAAGAACCCCTATTAACCCCTTTAAAGGTAATAACTAATATCTGTTTCTAGTCTGATTCAACTCAGTTATCAATCACATTTGTTTAATAAGATGATAGACCAACTACAGGGGTGATTATCACACACCTATTCTGACCAGTATTAAACCAGTCCATCTGATCCAGCAACACTGCCATGGTCAAATAAAAAAAAAAAACTCCTATTAACCCCTTTAAATGTAATAACTAATATCTGTGTCTTGTCTAGTTCAACCCAATTATCAGTCACATTTGTTTAATAAGACATACTTTGACTGACCAATCACAGGGGCTATTTTTATATAGACACTTTTATCTGACCACTATTAAATCAGTCCATCTGATCCAACAACGCTGCCATGGTCAAATTTATTTATCAGCTGGCTCTGTAGAAAAAAAAAAACTTTTAACCCCTTTAAATATCAGAGCCTGTAGTCCAATTCAGTCCAGTTATCAAACACATTTGTTTAATAAGATGATAGACCAACTACAGAGGTGATTATCACACATACACTTATTCTAACCAGTATTAAATCATTAAATTAAATCAAGTCCATCTGATCCAACAACACTGCCATGGCAAATGTATTCATATCACATATTTGACCCATTTTATTAATTAATAAATATCACCTGATGCTCTAGTTAAATTTCTGTATATATATATATACAGTATATATATATATACAGTATATATATATACAGTATATATATATATATATATATATATATATTTTTTTTTTTCTTACCCTTAAACTCAACATTTATCTTAAACTCAACATGTTCAGCTTTTTAAAAAAATTTGTTCAGCACGTGGCATAAGCCATGCAGTAAGACGACATCAAAGTGTGCATATGAGACGAATCTGCATTTGTGTGGAATAACTGTAACATTTACTCTGAAAGCATCCACATGTATCCGTGTTTAGCTGAATTTTCCTTCTTTTTTTTTCCCTCCACTTTTAAACTTGTGTTATAGCTCGGGGTTCTGAGAAATTGGAAAAATCTGCTTTTTTTCTAAAACGCTTATCGTTAAAAAAGTTTCACATGATTTAATGTATTAAAAGAACGAGATAGAAAGCTATTGTCATAAGCTATCATGCCGCTTTGTTTATTCTTATGTGAATGCGCCTTTACTGAACGGAATACAGTATTCCAAGATAAAGCATTTCAATGATTAAGAAGCATAAGGAAACAATAAAGAAATAAAGTTAAAGTGCAGATTTTATTGTATTTTTTACAATTAATAATTATTGATTTTTTGTATTTCAGCCTTTTTTTTATATTATATTTGTGTTATTTTCAGTGTGTCAAAAACAACTAAATTTGTTTTACATTAGCCTAAAATAAATGCAATTCCACGGGACCATGGAACATGTGTATATATATATATATATATATATATATATATATACATATATATATATATATATATATATATATATATATATATATATATATATATATATATATATATATAAACACAAACAGTGCACCTGAAGGTAGCTGGTGAGTGTATAATAATAATAACTGGTGAATGAATAGTAATAAATAATACAAATTTATATTAATAAATTAAAAATATTGCCTGCTAAATACAATCTGTTTCAATTACAATTACATGCAAATATGCATTTTAATATCTATGTTTATTTGTATTTATATTTAATATTTATGTATGTATTTACATGTAAATGTACAGTTTTACACGTAATCAGGTTTTTTGATTTGGTTTTTGGAGAACGTAAAATTATTTTAATTAATTGATTTCAAGTTTACATGTACATGTAGTGCCTGATTATGGTAACATTATTCCCCATATCATATTCAAACAGCTTTGTTTATGCTTATATACTATTTATGCTGTTCACATTTTAAAGAACAAAGACAAAGCCTTTGTGTATACAGGTGAAATGGATATATGCACTGGAGGAATTTTAAATAACAATACAAAAGTGGTTAAATACTTTTATACCTTTTATTAATTTACTTCATTAATTTACGTCCTCTATTTATTTTTGCGTCTCTGTGTCTCATAAGGATGATGCTTAAATATGATGTCCCAGTCTTTAAAAATGAAATGAGATGTCAAAACTCTACCAAATACCAAACAAAACCAACTCCAACTATAAATAGTAAATAAGACAGAGATAAGTATGTTTGTGTTTGATAAATGAATCCCTTTATTTCGGATGTTTCAATAGATCTGCTTTAGTAATGATGGTATTATTCTGGTTCAAAGATGCCTTCTAAGAAAAATAGTCAAAAACAAGTATATTTTTCCTTTAGTTCTTGGCATTTTGATAGTCATGCAATTCAGTTATTATTGAACAATGTGCAATGCACCAATTGGTGATTTGGACGTTATTTACTTATTACAAAAAAAATGTCATGTATAGTAAAATTCACAGTTTGTAATGTTTGTTTTAATTGTAGATCAAGAACAGTACTGCGTTTCCATTCTGAACAACTTTGCTTCATGTAAATTCAATTTTAAAGGAGATTTTATTAAACAAAACAGGTATATTAACTCACAGACCTCTACTTATAATTTACACAGCTACAAAATGCACTTTTTTCTCTCAATGTCTATTCAACTCTTAGTAATTGGATAATATTCTGAAATGTTTTGTCCAGCAGATGTGATAAAACATCGATTAAATATCCATACAACTAGTCATTCGACTAAAACAAGTTCAAATACTAATCATAAATAGCTATGCATATATACACAAAAAAGAACTGGTTTTTTCCCAGGTGTTCTTTGGCTCACTTAGATATCATCGGTAAAACATTCTTTGGTTTTCTTATCTGGTCTTGTGTCCTGATAATAAGAGCTGGAACAGCGTGTTAGTACTCTCCACTCTCGTACCTGTATGGATGTGCCACTCTTTCCGGGTAGCTGTTCGAGCTGTAACTGCTGTAACGATAGCCCTCAAAGTTCTCTGCCCTTTCGATTTTCGCAGGAAGCGTGTCCTGGTAGGACAGAGCTGTTTTTATCACGCCCGAGTCCTCTGGGATTTTCAGGTCGGAGTACGTGGTGGGTGAAGTCTCCTCGAGGAGAGAGTTACAGTTAGACAGACCCTTCACGTCATAGATGTTCTCACCGTATTTCACTACGGATGGCTTGGGGCAGGGCTGGTAGGACACTTTAGTGGTGGTGGTTATGATGGTCTGGAGAGCTGTCGGAGTAGTCGGAGCGGGTCCTGCATACCTGCATGGATATTCAGGATTGTAATAGTGGTTGGTGTTGGCGGAAAGTTGTGAGTAATCCCCTCTCTCTGCGTATGGCCCTTTGCCCAGGATCTGTTTCCAGCTGTGGTGCTTGGTGTTATCTGCATAAGTGCGCTCATGGTTTGGGAGTGTGCTGGTGCTGTGAGGCATCCCGCTCAAACCGTTGCTGCTTTTACTGAGTTCAGGATCACTCTGAGGGCTGGCGGGGTCCTTATACAGTGGTGTAGGGTAGGGTGTAGAGCCAAGGTAGCCCGGCACTGCAAAGTCGTATCCGCATGGAGGTCGTGCCATGTACAGGCGGTGGTTGGCAGGTTTTTGCAAAGGGCTGGCAGTGTCGGTCATGGCTGTGGCACTGTGTGTGTCATAGGGAAATTTATAAGGCTCTGCATTCTGGAACGGAGCGTAGTGCTGTGTCTGGATAGGAAAGTTGGACTCCGCGATGATGCTGTAGCGGTCCGGGGCTTCCATGGTAAGCTGGTGGATGTTGGGGAAAGGCATGTCATGGTAGCGGCCAGTCTGGAGGGAAAAGAAACAGATCTTATTAGGTCATGAGAGCTCCTTAGAAAAATACACAATAATACAATATTAAATCAAACTGCCTTCTAATTTAATTTATTAAAACTGAAGTCATTTAGGTGTTTTTCTTTATTTTAAGCCCAAAAATGTCAAATGGTGTGACCGTATGATCATTATGATCATATTTGTAAATAAATTAATGCAGTAAAGCAGACCTATCACATTTAAAATAAAATAGACATTGCTTGTCTATTTTGCATCTTGACATTGCAAAATAGGGCGTATATATATATATATATATATATTTAAATGCAAAACCTTGTGACCCAAGTGACCTCTACAGTACAATGTCAAGGTCATTAACCTTTAAGACACAAAACACTTTGTCACTGTGATATGTCATCATAAAAAAATACATTTACATTTTACTGCAATTAACCTTGTTTTTATTCAAACACATTTCATATCATTTCTTATAACCAATGAAAATTTGCTTCTAATTATTGCCAAATGCTTTTGCATTGGTAGTGTAGTGATGGGGCTTGAAACAATAGTCCAGGACTTTAACCACTGGGTACACATGGGTTGACTAAAAACAATCCCTAATTCAATAAATCTGGTGAGGTTAGGGTTAAAAATGCATTTGATTCATATCAGGTGCATTTCTGTTTTGCTTTACAGTACATTATCAGTGCAGTGATTCACTGCTGATTTACACATAGGTGATTACTCACTACAGACTCCTGACTACAGACAGCTATTTCATTTCTTAATCATTTTGGACATTTCAGACAATTATTACAGACATTTTTCCTCTTTAAGACTAATTTGACATGACATGTTTGCTAATTTTGTTAGTTTGCTTTGCAATTCAGCTCTAAGGTGCTTTCACACATAATTGCTGATTTATACCTGGTAAATGTCCAAGTGTGAATGGAGCTTAAGTGTGAGAATGTGTTATGTTGGTCTGTATTACTGGAAAAACCTGTGATTCACAGGAAGTTACTAAGAATAAACTAAATATTATAAACAGATACAGTGCATTGCAAGACAACATCCTTTCCTGTTTCTGTTTAGAGGCCCCAAACATGATGAGGAAAACAATTCCAATTTATATCCAATTACCATAACAAATTGCTTGCATTGGATTCAGACAAAGGCGCTTTGGAGATAAGCACACTCACTCACACACACACTCACACATACATACACAGTATATATGGGCCTTAGTAATAGTAGTAGTATAGTATAGAGTCGTGGTATGAGTGTGAGTAGAGTAGTAGTGAGTATATATATAGTATATAGATAGTATATATAGTATATATATATACAGTATATATATATATCTGTGTGTGTGTGTATATACAGTATATATATATATATATATATATATATATATATATATATATATATATATATATACACACATCAAAACCAGCATTTCAAGTGCGTGTTTTGTGTAAATATTTATGTAATGATTTTGTTGATGGTGGCTGAATAGCATAACAGAGCAGAAAAGACAAAAAGTCCGAGTTAAATTAAGCCAAGTAGACTATAAAATCTAAAGGTTTTTAGTTTTAGATTTTTAGTATTAAACAGTATTAGATTTTTTTTATTTTACGTTTGAATAAAAGCCTTTTAAGTATTTTGAGCTATAATTTACTTCAAATTTAAATTGGTTTTTAGTTTAAAATAGTAAGATGTGATGGAGCATATCTTAAGCCATCCATATAACTGAAATAATACAAATAAGCTTTATTTGCTGCTGGTTAGGACAATTTATAATTTATAGTCCGGTATACCTTAATGTAGGCTACATTTCATTCATATCATTTTTATAAACTTTAACTATTTTACTTCATTCAATTACACATAGAATGAACATTTATTTACTCATTTATTATTAATTAATTAATTATATTAATGATTATTTTGATTATGTAATCCACATTATTAATTTGGCACAGTCCCTATTTATCCGGGCTTGGGGCACTACAATGCACTGGTTTATGCATCCTAGCAGCTAGGTACCTATAGGACAATTCAGTGTCTCCAATTAGCCTGGCCACATGTTTTTGGACAGTGGGAGGAAACCAGAGCACCCGGGGGAAACCCACGCAGACACGGGGAGAACATTCAAACTCCACACAGAAAGGACCCGGACCGCCCCCACCTGGGGATCGAACCCAGGACCTTCTTGCTGTGAGGCGACAGTGCTACCCACTTAGTTAGCAACTAAATAAACCACAGGAGGGTGTGTGAGTGTCTCACAGCACCAGGGACTTGGAGACATGGGTTTGAACATTCAAATTCCTTACATTACTTTCTGTGACCACATTTTTGTGATTACTATAACTCTGTTCATCCTTCTACATTTAGTGTGTACATAAGCTACTCTGAATTGCACCTGGGTGAAGGTGCAGTGCCATGCGATAGGATGTAGGTGCCCTGTTGTTGGTGCCAGACACACTGAAGATAAATAAATTAATACATGAATGAGTTAAAAAATTCTAAACTTAGTGTTTGTAGGACAAAAGTATATATAACAGTCAAGTGGGTTTATAAAAATCTAAACTATAACATTGGGTAAGACTTGACCATTGACTTGACTTGCTCTTGACCATTGTACACTTATATGTAATAAAAAGTGTTATATCTAAAGAACTTGTACCTATGTAATGTTCTTTTGTAACTCTTTGTTTTATATGTTTAAGCTTTATTATTGATATGTAAATTGAATATATATACTTATTTATCAAATTAAAGCATTATTTCAAAGTTCTTATTTGACACATTTGAATGTTCGCCATTTAGCACAGGTCACATGTTAATTTGTAATGCAAACACAGAGTAGAATTTCAAACATCTTTAAATATATTTACATTTCAATTTTAATTATATAAAAAAACACATATCCATCTGGTGTGTGCGTGTGCACGTGTGTGTTTCTTACCTCAGGTTCTATGAGCCTCCTTTTTTGGGAGAAATGAGGTGAAGCCATTCTTCTCTTCACAGCGCTTCTCCTCGCTTCAGTTTCTGACTTGCTTTCAGGTCGTGGATGATCATGAACTCCTTTAGCCTATAGACAGAAATGTGTATCATTTATCTGAGAATATTCAAGAATCAACATAAATATGCACAAACGCCATAAATGTATCCTTAGGTCAAACGACCATTTCCATAAAGTGAACCCATGTATTTGTGTAAACTGCTTCTAACAAACTTCCTTTCGATAGGCCTAACGTCTCAGCCATGTGTAGTTGATTTTGTCTTGTAAATTTTAAAAGGTCTAAAGGCTCCTGCATAATTCACTTTGCGTGAAGGCCTATTTGAATATTTAAAGTGACACAAAGTACACAAATCCACAAAGTGCAAACTACTTAAGGTGTGTTTGTTTTGCATAAGCCCTGGCTAAGTGTGAACACAGGACATCATTTTGAATCTTGTTACAATCTCCAAAATATACAAACACACACCTGGAAGAATATGGCCTTCCCATCCACTCTCCAGAAATTGGTGACTGGATATCCACTGTGGCCTCGACATGGAACCAACTCCAGAGCTGTGCTACAGTTTGGACAGAGCTTTTCTATAAGACAAAAAAAATAATACTAGAATCAGTACATTTAAAAATAATAATAGTAAACAACTGTTATTACTTCAAGTGCAAACATTAAATAAAATAATACTTTATTATAATATGTATGTAAATATAATGGAACTGAATTAAATAGAAAACAATGTAAATATAATTATAATAAAACCTTATTCAATTAAAGAGCAGCGATTTATTTACCAGCATATTGACAATTTACCATTGTAAATGAGACTTGGAATGTTTAGCATATTATACATTTTGCATATTTATTGTAGATTTATTTACCCCACTAAACATTACTTAGCATATTCATACATTGGCATTTTATTTATCATCATGACTGAGTCTAATGCAATTTAACTATCCTCTAACAACCTTCTGTGGATAAACGTGGACCTGCTTTGTTTAACACTGAAATCTGTGTTTATGTGTAGGAAAGCAGAGAGGGTCATGCTGGCGAAAGACGGGCCTGAGACACTTCAAGGCAAAGCAGACCGGTTTGAAAGTACTGAAGCGTTGCGTGGGTTTTGCAGAGGCATTTTTGGCATTTATGTCATAATGAGGGAAGCCACTTAAAATGAAACTATTTAATCTACATGACTGGAGACTTTCAGGTGATAAGAACAGGGCCTGTAGGCTGTACATGTCTGTAAATGGAATCTAATGGTTGGCTGGTTGGCAAAGTATTTTCTAAGTCACATAATGTAAAATTGCTCCCCTAATCAGAATGTATAGACCTAAATCATATCAGTTATATATAGTTTCAAGTTAGATTTGAAAGCCAGCCATAATTAACTCGAGGTGGTTAACGTGAAGTATGATATTTGATAGTTAATGCACTAGGCCCAGTGCATTAATTATTAAATATGCTGTTTAAAATCACTGACATCTTTTCCCATAGTATTATTTATTTAATATTTTTGGCCTCTTATTTATATTACAGTTTTATATTATATTATATTATATTATATTTATATTATATTATATTATATTATATTATATTATATTATATTATATTATATTATATTAATTATATTATATTAATTATATTATATTATGGTTGGCATCCTG
Source organism: Trichomycterus rosablanca (assembly GCF_030014385.1). Classification (NCBI taxonomy): domain Eukaryota; kingdom Metazoa; phylum Chordata; class Actinopteri; order Siluriformes; family Trichomycteridae; genus Trichomycterus; species Trichomycterus rosablanca. The sequence continues at coordinate 10,057,930 of NC_086010.1, read as the reverse complement.
TCCATGGTGTACTCCTTTCTTGTGTCCAGTGTATAAGTGGTTCTGAAATTTTAATATTATATTATAAACAGGTGCTTATATGCATTTTGGGGACATGCTAGTAATGTTTTTTGTTGCTAAAAATTATTAATAATATGACAAAACCTAACACTAAACCTTTAGTGATAAACAAACAAAAAAAACAAGTTGTTCATTCAGTCTAAAAAGGAATTAATTATAAATAATTAATGTTATTATTTTTAAGAACATTTAAGAAATGTTTAGATGTTCGTTATGTTATTATACGTTACACAATAGAACAGTTATTTGCATGTTATTTAGTGTTTATGGTATTTATTTATTTTTTATATGGCATTTTAATGTTTAATGTTGGGTCTGGTTGGCAGACGTAGGTAAATGCCAGGCACAGTCCTGCAGTTTATATTCCACTTCATTTAACATAATTATTTATTACTAGGGCTAATTATTATCATATTTATAATATTATAATTATAAATTATTACATTTTAGTTGGCTGCCAACTGGATTTTCCTATCAAATGGAATACTTGTGATACAACCAAGTGCGTAAATTGTGCCAATCAACCCTGTTTCCCCTCTTCTTTAAAGTTCGGACACCTTGTGTGAATCGAGGCTTTTCTTACGACCTTACAGTAATAATATAATCCAGAAAATCCATCAGCTCTGTACATGAATATGAATTGACTTCATATCGTGTTATAACTTACTCTGCTGCTTCTGACGCGCTTTGTCGCAGATTGCGGGTCGCAGTTGGAGTTTGGTACCGTCAGTCATGGTGCAGTTTCTGGAGCAAACCACGACCCCCAGGCAGGATTTTTTTAGTATCTGGCAGTTGTGGTTGTTGGTGTTGCGCATGGCCCAACCGCTCAAGTGGCGCTGCGCATTTTTATCCTCTGCGCTGTAGATGTAGCGCACATAACCGTCCGTCCACTCCTGAAACACGTCGTACTGCTTCGAGTCCTGTCAACACAATTCAACACGATTTTATTTGCACTATAATATTATATAGTGTATATATTGCATTACAGTAGTGCTATTAATGCCACCAACGCAACCTTAATGGATCTTATAAAAAACGAATTTTATTTGTCTTAAAATTATGTTCAAATATTTTATGTATTGTGTATTAAATAATAAAATTAAAATTTGTTCAGGTAAGTCCTAAGTAAATGTACATAAGTGATTTATGTGTTTTACACACTCTGCTATCACTTCTCATTTTATTATATTATTAACCAATACTGTTTTAGGTCAGTTTATTTCCAACTTGTAAATAACCCAGTGTTGTCTGCTTAACTGTTCATTGTCTTTGATATAAATTTGTTTCTTATTTAGCAACATACTCCCTTAATTTCCCTGTAAATTGTTTTACATTGAAGACAATTCTTTTAATAATTCCTACGTAAATAAACCCATAAATTAATTTACGATACTATTATTAGCATTACATTTAATTTATTTTTATTTATTTATTTTTTGTTTAGATTTTCTTTCGTGTTTAAGAATTGACTCCCAAAAGCTGTTTTAATGCAGATGTTCTTTAATAAAAAAAAATCAGATTAAGGTACAAAACAGATTGTTTGGATTAAGCATTGAGAGTAAATTATAGCCCTATCAGCTGTTTTATGTCAGAGCATCATAGGTCTAATTTCTAAACAATTACTAGACATATTCTCATGTATATCATGTCATACTTGATATTAATCTTTGGTCTGAGGTTGCTAAACTGAGCATGGACTTTTCTTTTAACTGCATGATTTCAGGATGTGCAAGTAGATAATTATTGTTTCATTGTTTCATAAAAAAATGGTCATGAGATAAAAATGGTTTTACCATTACTGTACATGATTAACCTTTCCTGGGTGATGAAACTGATATTTGTTTGAACAAAAATAGATTTATTTTGAATTATTATTTTATTTACTTAAATTATAATGAATAATAAACGACTGTGGTAAAATTTGGCCGAAAACACCCATAATTGACCAGATGTGTTACTGAATTATGGCCACTTAGTAGAATGTTTAATCTAACAAGACAAATTCAATTATCTTTAAAATATCTAGCTAAATAAAACTTATCTATCTTGTTAGATTTGAACAACTATTTAGCAATATTAAATAATATTCTATTATGAACGTTTTAATGCATCACCAGCAAAAACGGTGCATTCAGAAATTACAAACTATACACATAAAACATATGAAACCCTATGCATTAAAAATCTAAGTACTTTATTGTTATATATGTATTTCTTTATTATTATTTTTATTTTATGTATTAACAAATTAAACAGCAATTTTCTCAGGAGCTTTACATATTGTACCCTGATTGTTTGAACTGGGTTAATTGTGTGCAACATACTTTGAATGAAGAATGAAAAATGTTTACCTGTGGAAGTTTTGGATCGTTGATGTCCCACGTTAGCTTCATACCGAAAGAACACACGCAGTCCGAGTTGTCAAACTGATCCGAAGATTTAGACATGGTAAGAACTCTGTTAGAAGGATGGTAAAAGTTCGCCTGTGTGTGTGTCTGTTCTTAACCGGGGATGTTCAGCTCAGAACCATGTCCTCCAACAGCAGTGCGTGTTATTACGTGTATTAAAGCAGTATGTATATCAAACAAAATAAATCATATATAAACCCAGTGTGGTTCCGTCCGAGCTGGATAAAGTGCTCCTCTGTGTTCTGACTACATGTGGTAGATCCAGGTCGCTGTGCTGCGTTCTGGCGCAGGTGCGATCACAGAGCTGCGCTTTAGGATAAGGAGGTGGCTATTATGGTCTCAGGTAGAACTGCTGATGTGTGAAGACTATGTAAAAGAGGGAGGCAAGGCCGTCACACTTGTTCACCTCAGCTCTCCTAAAGACAAACCCTTCGTACTTTCGCTTTAGCTGATCCGTAGCACTGACCTGCACTAATGGCGCACACCTTTACCATTCAACTGCCCACAATTACTGTCCAGATCAATCGCGACCATTAAAAAAAAACCCACAATTGCGCGCATATGCAACTGACTGTTCCTGCTGTTCAAAACCGGTCACTGGTGTACAAATCATTATCTTCACTCATCATCTGAGAATGTTCCTGATGTTTGCACTTTTTAAAGAAAAAATCCTAACGCAGGTAATAATAATCACACCTGACAGTTGGGCATCTCTGACAGTCTGTGCGACTCAGCGCTATTTTGCGGCGTGTTTAGCTGATAGTCAGAAGTAAGTTGACTTGGTGCATTAGTTATACTCGCTCCCAGGACAGATCGTATCTGCTGGAGGTCATTAGTTGTTATATGTAAACGAAAAGCCATTGTGAAGTGCTGACACAACACAAGCAGGACCGGTCAAACAAAACAAAGCACGTATCGTAAACATCACATTCACTTCCATTTCAGCCGACATGCGCTCCGTTCATATACTGCCATAATAAACCTTACTGATCACTTTATAAACGCTGATTACTTTATATACTGTACTTTATACCTACTCAATACTTATATACTGTACTCAGTACTTATATACTTACTCAAAACCCACACAATACTTATATACTGTACTTAATACCCACACAATACTTATATACTGTACTTAATACCCACACAATACTTATATACTGTACTCAATACCAACTAGGCCTATACTGCGTACTTTATGTACTATGAAAACTTACTCTAATAGCCTACTGTACTCAATACCTACTCAGTACTTAGATATTGTACTGAATACCCACTCACTTATGTACTGTACTTAATACCAACTCTATAGGCCTATACTTACTGCTTACATTATGTACTATAAATACTTGGGGTGACACGGTGGCTTAGTGGGTAGCACTGTCGCCTCACAGCAAGAAGGCCCTGGGTTCGAACCCCAGGTGGGGCGGTCCGGGTCCTTTCTGTGTGGTTTGCACACGGTGGTCTCCCCGTGTCTGTGTGGGTTTACTCCGGGTGCTCCGGTTTCCTCCCACAGTCCAAAGACATGCAAGTGAGGTGAATTGAAGATACTAAATTGTCCAAGACTGTGCTTGATATAAAACTTGTGAATTGATAAACCTTGTGTAATGAGTAACTACCGTTCCTGTCATGAATGTAACCAAAAGTGTAAAACATGACGTTAAAATCCTAATAAACAAACAAACAAACTATAAATACTTACTTTATACTGTACTCAATACCTATATACTGTACTTAATACCCACACAATACTTATATACTGTACTCAATACCAACTAGGCCTATACTGCGTACTTTATGCACTATGAAAACTTACTCAATACTGTACTCAATACCTACACTGTAAAAAGGAGACTGAAATGTACAATAACTTGCTGGCAGCAATTAGCCGGTAAGTTGCTGTAATAAATTTTACAGTACACATACTGCAAATTTAATTACAGTAACTATAAAGTACTGTAATATTTATTACAGTAATAATCACAGTACTGTAGCTCTTATTACAGTAATTTCACATTACTGTAACCTATTACAGCAGTAATCACTTTACTGTAATTGTTATCACAGTAATGCAGTCTTTTAATTACAGCAAATATCAGACAACTTTAAAGGCATTACAGCATTTAACACCAAAATAATATTCGAAAAATAACTATACATTGTAAAAATTAAGACACTTTGTAACAAAAAATCATTTATTGAATTTCAACATTTTAAAACATGTTTTTGAAAATACATAGATAATTAAATAAATAAATTCATATTTTTGTAAACACTGCTGTTCTGAACAAAACTATAAAAATGTGTAAGTGCTTTGTTTTACATTTGCTAGAATCCACATCTTGGGCTAAAGTTTTCTTTCCTGCACTGTAAAGATAAAACAAGGAATTACTGTTACTGCTGTAGAAATTTATATACAAGACTGGAGACTTTGACAGTTTTGTTAATTCCTAACCTCCCATTAGAGATATTACATTAATAAACACATTCTACTATTAAAAATGTGCTGTTTAAAATTCTTACCTGTTTTGGTAATGTTATGCATGCTGGCTCTCTAGTGTATCACTTTTGGCTAGACCATTAGCTAGTTGTTTATCAACTGGCCGATTAGTTCTATGTTTAGCGAGCTAGCTTGCTTTCTGTCTTAATAGCGTTTTAAAAGAGTAGGTGACTATTATCAAGTAATTCTAATTTCTGTACCTGTTACTGATGATATAAAGATGTCTTTCTGTCTGAGTGATAAAAAAACCCTAATATTTGTGTTAGATATAATGCAAACTGTACTATTACCAAAGACGGATTATTGTTTAAACTGACAGAAAAAGAAAAATCCCGCTTAAACTTACCATATTGTGATTCACAGCAGAAATATGCTTACTGTAGAATTCGCCCACCACTGAATCTTGACCATGATCCTTTGCAGATCTACAGTAAAATGCTGTGTACAGGTTCTACAGTAAGAATTTTATCATTTTACAGTAGTAATACTGTAAAAACTACAGAAATTTGTTAGTGTACTCAGTACTTAGATATTGTACTGAATACCCACTCAATACTTATATACTGTACTGAATGCCAACTCTATAGGCCTATACTTACTGCTTACATTATATACTATAAATACTTTACTTTATGTACTGTATTCAATACTTACTCTATAGGCCTATACTTACTGTTTACTTTATATACTATAAATACTTACTCTGCTCAGTACTTAGTCTATAGGCCTATACTTACTGCTTACTTTATAAACTATACATACTTACTATGTACTCAGCACCTACTATATATACCTATACCTAGTGTTTATTTTATATACTATAAATACTTACTCTGTGCTCAGTACCTGTTATATAGGTCTATACTTACTGTTTACTTTATATACTATAAATTCTTATTCTGTACTCAGTACTTACTATACAGGACTTAACTTACTGCTTACTTTATAAACAATACTTAATACTATATACTGTGCACAATATTTACTTTATATACTATATTCAGTACTTACTCTATAGGCCTATATACTGCCCATTTTATATACTGTATTCAGTACTTAGAGGCCTATTCTTACTGCTAACTTTATATACTATACTCAATACTTATTCTATATGCTGTACTTAGTACTTACTTTATATACTTACTGCTGACTTTATATATTGTACTCAATCCTTCTTCTATATACTGTACTCAAAAAAAGTCTATAATTTCTGCATACTTTATGTATTATGTATGTATTAATATACGCTACTATATTGTATATACTAAATGCATACTATATACTGAACTGTCATTTTTACTTACTGTATACTGCTTACTTCATATATTATACTATACTATATATCGTATATACTTAATGGTCACTTTAGTATATATTTTCTGCATACTTTAGATAGAGCATTTACTATCTACTGTATATGGTTATGGCTTACTTTATTTAGTTTCTGCATACATTTATAAAGTATATACCCCTTATTATATATACTTACTTTATGTATACTTTATACTTTACATAAAAAATTTATACACCTTACTGTGTATGCTTATGGCTAATTTTATATCCTTTTTAAACTACTTAGTGTAAACACGTAGGACTTAGTTTATGCAGCATATATAACTTACTGCTCACTTTATAAATACTGAATATATGCAATATTTACTACTTTTTGTATTTACTTACTGCTCACTTCAGTATTTACTACAATTTGTATATAATTAAAATGCAAGTGGCTCTAAAGGAAAGTTGAAGCCATATATTTACAATCAACGTCTAGACAAGCAACTAACTTCCATGGGCTCAAGCTAATTTGAGATGGATCATGTCCAGTTTTAAACTGCTTTTGGTAATAATGGATGTTGTGTTTTCCAAAGGAAAAAACAGCTTTTGTGTTGGTAAGGAGGTTTGGTAGTGCCAACAGCATATGTAACATGTCCATTTGTGAAATTAGCATTAATGCATATACATTTTGAAGCAAAATATGCTGCCATCTAGACGACTAGTAGTAGTAGTAGTAGTACTAGTAGAATGAATAGTATTATTATTATTATTAGTAGTAGTAGTAGTATGATTATTATTTTAGTATTATTATTATTATTAGAAGTATAGCTGAAGTAGTATTAATAATATTATTAATTATTGTAGTGATATTAATAATATTATTATCATTATTATTTTTATTAGAAACATTAGTAGTAGTATTAATAGTATTATCATTTTTATTATTATTAGTAGTAGTAGGTGTATGATTATTTATTATTATTATTATTATTATAAGTATTCATATTATTATAAATCATTATTAATATTAGTATTATTAATTGTAGTAATATTAATAGCATTATTATCACTATTATTATTATTAGTAGTAGTAGTATGATTATAATTTTTAGTATTATTATTATTGTTATTAGAAGTAGTTGAAGTAGTATTAATATTATTATCACTTATCATTAATATTAGTTTTAATAATTGTAGTAATATTAATAGTATCATTATCATTATTATTTTATTAGAAGTATTAGTAGTAGTATTAATAGTATTATTATTATCATTACTATTAGTAGTAGAAGTAGTATGATTATTATTTTTATTATTATTATTATTAGAAGTAGTTAAAGTAGTATTAATATTATTCATTATTATTAGTAGTAGTATTATTAACTGTAGCAATAATAATAGTATTATTATCATTATTAGTATTATTATTATTAATAATTTTAGTATTATTATTAGAAGTAGTTGAAGTAGTATTAATATTATTATCAATCATTGTTAATATTAGTATTATTAATTGTAGTAAAATAATAGCATTTCTAACCTTATAATTTTTATTAGAAGTAACATTAATAGTATTAGTAGTAGTAGTAGTATTAATATTAGTATTATTAATTGTAGTAATCTTAATTATCATTATCATTTTTATTAGAAGTAGTATTAATAGTATTATTATCATCATTATTATTAGTAGTAGTAGTACTAGTAGTAATATTAATTTTAATATTATTATTAGAAGTAGTTGAAGTAGTATTAATATCATTATAAATTATTATTATTAGCATTATTAATTGTGGTTAATAACCTTATTATTTTATTAGAAGTATTATTATTATTATTAGTAGTAGTAGTAGTAGTAGTAGTAGTAATAGTAGTAATATTTATTTATTAATTTAAAAGTATTTTAGCTTTCTCTGTTGTAAAGCTGACTGTTGTTTGAGCGGATCATGCTGAGACGCAGGTGTTTTAAATTAACACATTTAGAACGCCATGCTCCTGATTTTCTGACTTCTCCATGAAACTGAAATCATTTGAACAGTTTACTTGATTTAATGTGGGATCATTGTTTGGATTGTATAAAGGAATTAAACTCATTGATAATTTAAAGGAGTACACAGCGCGCGTGCTCGGCGTGGTTCTTTAATGGAACTGAGCTGCACCAGCTTGACTGTCACGAGGTCGCCAGTTCGGAAATTATGAGTGTAAGTTTGTTTTGAAAACACGTTGGATTTACTTTAACCTTTTTTCCAGAAGCAAAGTGTACCTGCATGAAATATGCGCTTAAATCAGCGTGTGCGTGAGTGTTTGTGTGGTAAAACAAATAGTAAAATACTATTACTACTATAATTAAATACTGTAATCCTGGAGGCTTGATGATACCCTGTAATACACTCATACTGGTTTACATTCATGTGTTCATTATTATCTGTGTTCATACAGCTCACAAGCAGACTGGAGGAAGCATTTTCTACCAATAATGTAGCTTCCATTCTTACACTCATTCTAGAGGAGAAAGCGTCCATGTCTCTGATCGAGCGCCTGGATGAAGTTGCAAGCAGGGTATTTATTTATTTATTAGTTTGTTTTACACCCTTTGGTTACATTCATGACAGGACATGTAGTTACTTGTTACACAAGATACACAAGACACAAGTTTAATGTCAAACACAGTAATGGACAATTTTGTGTCTCCAAATCACCTCACTTGCATGTCTGTGGGAGGAAACCGGAGCTCCCGGAGGAAACCCACACAGACACGGAGAGAACATGCAAACTCCACACAGAAAGGAAACCCAGGACCTTCTTGTTGTGAGGCGGCACTGTTGCCACCCCAAGCAGGGTATCAGATTTAAATTTTAATCTGTCCTCATCTTTGGCATTTCATTTGAATATCATTTGTGTTTTACTGTCTAGGCTGTGATTGTTTTTGGCCATGCTTTGTCTGTCATTTTCCCCACACATGGGAAATAGTAGTTAGGATAAAATAAACACACTTACCATGTCCCAAACTGAAGACTAAGAATCAGTAGTATGCCTACACTAATAGTTGACTTCATTCTGGTTGCCTCTGATATTTACATTTACGGCATTTAGTGGACGCTTTTATCCAAAGCGACTTACAGTAATGTGACAGTATAGTGTCTAAGCAATTAAGGGTTAAGGGTCTTGCTCAAGGGCCCAACAGTGGCAACCTGGCAGTGCTGGGACTTGAACCAGTGACTTTTCCATTACTAGTCCAGTACCTTAACCACTAGGCTACAACTGATGTAGCACATTTGTCACATTGCAACAAAATGACTTAATCTAATTGAACAGTTGAACCATTGAACAGGGCAGTTGTAGCCTAGTGGTTAAGGTGCTGGACTAGTAATCAAAGGTCGCTGGTTCAAGCCCCACTGCTGCCAGGTTGTCACTGTTGGGCCCTTGAGCAAGGCCCTTAACCCTCAATTGCTTAGAAAGTATACTGTCACAGTACTGTAAGTCACTTTGGGTAAAAGCGTTTGCTAAATGCTTAAAATGTAAATGAAAACACAGGCATGCTAGATGTCAGCCAGCTTTGTGAATTATAAATCATACTCATCTTAAAACTTGCCTCTTAGCAAAACCTTATTTAAGGAGTCACAAACTATCCCAGAAAAAAACATGACATGTACGTGATTCCTGACATAGCACCTGCTGAACCACGATGCCACTCTATTAGTAGTACATCACAAAATTATTTAGTACCACTGATAGTAGACTATACAAGGTATTGCAATTCAACTGTATAATTTAGATCTGCCTGGCATATCTTATGTAATTAAGAATGCAGCCTTCGATTCAGTTCTGTAGGTAGACTACTTGCCTATACCACATCAGAACAAACAAAATAAACCCAGTTTTATCAAGTTGGACCTACATCCTAAATCTCACACAGTTGATATTAAATATTGGGATTACATTGATAACATAGAATGTACTGTAATACATATCAAATATGCACGTTATCCATACTGCAGAATATGGTGTTAGATGCCATTTGGGACATAGAAGGATATTTGCAAAATGCTTCTGCAGTTAAATAAACTGTACACTTTGACCAGATGTGTGGTACATCATGGACCTAGCTCTTTATTAACTCGTTGTGCTTCAAATACACTACTCATGTTTCTCCACAAGAGGGACCATTTTTATGAGGACCATTCACTGGTGCCAAAATGACACTATATGTGTTCTTGTTGAGGTGTAAATTAGTTTTTCTACATCTTTTTGAGATTTAGCCAGATGTTAAATGTACAAATGGGTTCACAATACATACGTAAGATATGCTTTTGCTGGTTATTCAGCTTTTAGATCCTCTATCTGACCATGTTCTGCTTTCCACCATACAGGAATTACATAAAAATGAATTCAAAAATGTTACACTGGTTCTACGTGCACTTGAACAAGTCATATCCAAAGATGAAGACTGCACCATCCAACTTGTCCATCAGGGTTTAGTGGTAAAGATAAGTGTCATTTTATTGTAATGTAAATGTATTTTGTAAGTGTTGTATGATATAGAACATCCTTAAATGCATGTTTAAATGATGTGTTTGTATTTTTACTATACATGCTGAATTGGTTTGAGATGGTTTGTGAGCATCTGAAGGTGCAGCAGAAGCCCAGCAAGGCTCCAGTTCGGCTAACGGAAGTGTTCTATGAAGTGTCAATGGTAAGATATTGTTTGTTAAACCAAAACTACATTCAGTTATGAGCGACTTGTATATTCTAAAGTACTTTAATGCCATTTAATCTTAATTCCTTACTGGTGATTGACAAAAGCTGTTGACCTATCTGTGCCCATATTCTAAAAAGGCTGTGTTTGAAACAGTTGTCCTTTCCAAAATCGGAAAGAAATGGTCCAAGCTGAATTGTAATTAATTAAAGATGTCAAGCAGTCTTGCTTCCATGTTAATGTAAAGCCTGTTTGCATGTGGGCATTTGTTTGGCATGTTACAGAAGCCTTTAATTAAATGCCACAGAGTTGAACTTTCCATCATTTTTTTATATCATTTTTAATATCATTGTTTATAATTTTGGCTCAAGATGTTTCAAGAAATCCAACAAAACTTTTTGGACAAGTGTGTGTTTTGATTATTCAGTCACAAATCCCAACATTGTCATGACATACATGTCCCTTACAAGAAAGTGTAGCCTTTAACTGTATAGTCTACACCAATTATTTTCCTAGCCGATTTATTTTCAGTAGATTTGCCTATTTCCAGTTTAACTGTTTGTTTTTTCTCTCTGTCTTTTAGAGACTTTGTCAGTGCAACACTAAAGGTAGGCAATGATATTTTATTTTTTCAATTTGGGATGAGCTGGTGTTGAAGCTGGAGGTGCTCATCTAGAGAACTGGGTTTAAAGCTGGCTTTATTGTGTGTGTGTGTGTGTGTGTGTGTGTGTGTGTGTGGATTTAGTCATGTTCTCTTGGTCTCTGCCTGGCTTTCCACTGGGTATTCCTGTTTTCTAAAACGTGCCAAAGATGAACTGGCCATTTTAAATTGCCCAAACGTTTGAATGATGGAGTAAACAGATTAGCATGTGCTGCCCTGCATTAGATTGGGTGTGGGCATCTGCCTTGTGCTAAGGTTCCAGATCGGTGGCATCCCTAATTAGGTTAAAGCAGATATTAAAAATAAATGAATACATGAATGTTTCCAAGTAGTTCATGTAGCTTCTTCATGACTGTGTATGTCCCAGACAGCAGTAAGATTTTGGAAGTTCTTCTCCTGAGGTTTGGAGCAGTTGTCATTGACCAAGAATTGAACTTCAATCTGCGTCTCGAGGTTTGTTTAATGTGAGAATCTGGTAAATAATAAAGCTGGTTCCGCATAGTTCCTGCACAGTAAATAAGTTCATAGTAGGATTATTTGCTGTATAAAGCAAAACTGACTAAGCCTAAAGCTAAATATTAATATAATTTTTTTCTGCACTGAAACAGGCCATTAAGACCATAAACTCATTGTTGGACAGTTCTACAAAGGAGACTCGGAAAAAGCTGTCCCAGTCTGATCATAACTCTTTGTTGTAAGTTATTATTTTACAGTATGTCAATTTTAACAACTTATTTTAATTGTTTATTTATTTTATTTGATGCTTATGGTGTACAAACTTGGAACTAGTCAGGCAAATACCACAGAAACAATTGTACCTTTTATCTAGTTACTAAACTAACTAATAACATGCTTTTCTAATTGCCCTTTGCACACAAAAATTTCTAAATTTTCCCTGAATCTTTTAACAATATTATGTACTGTAAATGGTAGCTCATTAACAAAACATTGATCTTATTGCATCACCTGTTTAGGTTATGTTTTTTTTTAATTGTATTTATTTTATTTTTTAGGATTTTAACATCAGATATGCTGGTTACACAAGATTCATCAGTTCACAAGTTTAATGTCAAACACAGTCATGGACAATTTTGTACCTCCAGTTAGCCTGACTGCATGTGTTTGGACTGTGGGAGGAAACCGGAGCTCCCGGAGGAAACCCACACAGACACGGGGAGAACATGCAAAGTCCACACAGAAAGTACCCAAACCGCCCCACCTGGGGATCGAACCCAGGACCTTCTTGCTGTGAGGCGACAGTGCGTTAAAAAGTTTTTTAAACATTTCTCAGTGTTTCTGGTCTTCAATTGTCTGTGTCATTGACATTTTTTACCCTATTTCCGAAAAAGTACTTCTTTTTCTTGAATTATAAGCTTATTATTTAACTGGCACAAGTGTGTATATACAGTATATACAATATATAGTATTATACACTGATCAGGCATAACATTATGACCACCTTCTTAATATTGGGTTGGTCCCCCTTTTGCTGCCAAAACAGCCCTGAAACTGTGATGCACTGTATATTCTGACACCTTTCTATCAGAACCAGCATTAACTTCTTCAGCAATTTGAGCTACAGTAGCATCAACGAGCCTTGGCTGCCCATGACCCTGTTGCCGGTTTACCACTGTTTACCACTATCTTTCTTGGACCACTTTTGATAGATACTGACCACTGCAGACCGGGAACACCCCACAAGAGCTGCAGTTTTGGAGATGCTCTGACCCAGTCGTCTAGTCATCACAATTTGGCCCTTGTGAAACTCGCTCAAATCATTACGCTTATCCATTTTTCCTGCTTCTAACACATCAACTTTGAGGATAAAATGTTCACTTGCTGCCTAACATATCCCACCTACTAACAGGTGCCGTGACGAAGAGATAATCAGTGTTATTCACTTCACCTGTCGAATCATGTAAATCATTATGTAATGTGGAATAGTTTGAAGACAGGCAATAAACAAAGTATAGGGTTCATAAGACTAAATAATAAATATGGAATAAATGGAAAGAAAAAAGTAGCACTTTGATTACTGCCATATATAGGGTTTACAGGGTTTATGTTGTTTTTGGAGCATGCTGCCTCCTAGTGGAAATGATTTACACTACAGTCTTATTGCAAAAAAATACTTTTATTCCACATTTTGTCACTTTTATTTGATTAAATTCGTCTCCTGATCTTTTTTTTGTAGAGAGGAGTTTGCTAAGGTCATTACTGATGTGGGTGGTAAGTTAGCATTTATGTTTGATTATTCTTACTTCAGTGAATTGCTGCTTGCATTGTATTCCTACACAAGTGTACAGCTCTGATAATTCAATATTTCCTTAATTGTGCTTAGATTATGAAATGCAGGTGGCTATTTCTGAGGCACTCTGTCGAATGACGCCAAAGAAACTAAGGGAGGAACTGGTTGGTAAATGGTTTAGCCACAGAAGCTTTGCATCAAGCTTCACAACAATAAGAGTCAAAGAGTTTGAAACAGTACGTATCAGAATAAAATTCATGTCATATTAGATTGCTTCGTTTTATTAGATGTTTGTGTTGTCATTATGTTTAATTTCTTTGTTAAAGGACTGTAGGATTTTTCTGAATAAACTCAACAGCTATTTTGGGGATGAAAGAAGGTATTTGTGGATTTCTACTATTATATATTATATACTGTATGGTGCTGCGAAAAATTAATTTAAAATTTAATTGGAACCTTTTTAATTCCCTTGTTATTGCTGGTTTGTCTGTCTATCCATCTATCTACCTGTCTGTCTGTCTGTCTGTATGTATGTATGTCTATCTGTCTGGCCGTCCGTCTCTATCTATCTATCTATCTATCTATCTATCTATCTATCTATCTATCTATCTATCTATCTATCTATCTATCTATCTATCTATCCCATCCCATCCTATCCTATCTGTCTATCCGTCCATCTGTCCATGTGTCCCATCTATCCTATCCTATCCTATCTGTCTAACCATCCATCCATCCGTCTATCTATCTGTCTGTCTGTCTGTCTGTCTGTCTATCTAACTACCTACCTACCTATTCATCCTATCTATCCTATTTATCTATCCTATCTATTTGTCTATCCAATCTATCTGTCCTATGTATTTATCTATCCTATCTATTTATCTATCCTATCTATCCTATTTATCTATCATATCTATTTATCTGTCCTATGTATTTATCTATCCTATCTATTTATCTATCCTATCTATCCTATTTATCTATCATATCTATTTGTCTATCCAATCTATCTGTCCTATCTATTTATCTATCCTATCTATCCTATCTATCCTATTTATCTATCATATCTATTTATCTGTCCTATCTATTTATCTGTCCTATCTATTTATCTGTCCTATCTTTTTATCTATCCTATCTATTTATCTGTCCTATCTATTTATCTGTCCTATCTATTTATCTATCCTATCTATTTATCTATCCTATCTATTTATCTATCCTATCTATTTATCTACCCTATCTATATATCCTATCTATTTATCCTATTTATCTATCCTATCTATGATTTCCACCTTTTTGGACGCTCAAAGAAGCTTTAAGGGGAAAAAGAATTTCATGTGAGGATTATGTGAAAGCAGTGGTGCATCAGTGGCTACGACCTCAACCAAAAACATTTTTGCTGATAGCATTAAAAAGTTAGTACGACTAAGTTAGTAGTGACTATGTAGAAAAGTGATGTAATTTGTAAAACCCTTGTATTTTATATATTGTGTATATACAGTATATGCACATTTATAGATTTCTGTCTCTGATATAATGTGGAATTATGACATCTTGCCTCTAATGCTCACACACAGGGTGTTTTCATATCCATGCATAAGGGCCTTTCTGGATACCACTGAGGTAAGCAAGCAAAGCGTTTTTGTTAATCAAAAAGGTTTGTACTTAAATGCAAAGCACAAGAGAATAATAATAATAATAATAATGTGTTCAGAATAAATACATACAAAATAGTTTGAATTGAACCTTAAAATTAAGTCTTTGTCCTTTGATTTAAACCCAATTGAGTATTTCCCTGTTTATAAGAGAAAGCACAATACTGTTATATTGCAAAGTACAAAATGCATCAGTGCTAATAATTATAACGCATAGTTTGTTACTGAAGTTATTAAGTTTTTTTCCTGGAATAAATTAGCATGTCGATGTTTATATTTATTTTCCAGTGTGAGATTAAGCTATTTAGCCATCATTTTATCCATCGTTACTAACTGTGCCAATAATTCTGGTGCTGACTTTATGTAATGCCACTGTTGTTCTAAATATCTACATTTTGCATTGCTTAGTTGTTTAAGCCTAATGATGAACTCCTGCAGAATTTCTGGGTGGACTTCAACATCGGGACATCCTGCGTTGGCTTCTATGTAAATGACCCACAGGTAAAGATCCAGAGTCTGTACTTTATACATATTGCATGTTCATTAATCAAAACTGATCACATCTACTTCATGGGCAAAATTAACTGTGGTTAATCTATCTGTCTGACTATATATCTCTCTGTCTATCTGTTTATCTATCTGTCTGTCTATTTGTCTATCTATCTATCTGCCTGTCTGTCTGTCTAGCTATCAATCTGCCTGTCTGTCTATCTTTTTACAGTATCTATCTACCTATCTGTCTGTCTATTTGCCTATCGGTCTGTCTATCTGTCAGTCAAGTCTGTCTGTCTATTTATTTATCTATCTGTCTATTTGTCTGTCTGTCTGTCTATGTATCTATCTGTCTATGTATCTGTCTGTCTTTATGTATTTATGTCTATCTATTTATCTGTCTCTCTGTCTGTCTTTATATCTGTCTGTCTGTGTGTCTGTCTATCTGTTTATCTATTTATCTATCTATCTTGCTGTCTATCTATTCGTCTGTCTATCTATTTATCTGTCTGTCTGTTTATCTATCTATTTCTCTGTCTCTGTCTGGCTGTCTATCTGTTTATTTATTTGTCTATCTATTAATCTGCATGTCTGTCTATCTATCTACAGTATCTATCTACCTGTCTGTCTGTCTGTCTGTCAGTCTGTCTGTATCTATTTATCTATCCATCTGTATGTATTTATGTCTAACTGTTTATCTTTCTGTTTCTATCCATCTTGTCTGTCTGTCTGTCTATTTGTCTATCTATTTATTTATCTGTCTGTCTGTCAGTCAATGTATCTATCTATCTATCTATCTATCTATCTATCTATCTATCTATCTAATCTATCGATCTGTCTGTCTATCAGTCTGTGTCTGTCTCTATCTATCTATTTCTCTGTCTCTCTATCTATTTATCTGTCTGTCTATCTATCTATCTAAAGGACGTCCTTTAAGCCTACCAGGATGTGATGCTTGAGTGTCAAAATGACTTTGAGCCCAAAGTGTACCTGATAATGAGTATATGCTCATAAAACTGGTAAAACAAAGTTTGTTTTGTGAAACTGGATACATTTAAAATGTTGTGCATGTCTATAGGGAACACTGTGGGAACTTATTCATCTTCCCAAAGAAGGCGTCAGTTCGTACAATCTACGTGGTGAGTTTCAAGTTTTTCAGTCCAAACCACTGCTCCTTATGACCTGAAATTACAAAGTAAAGTATGTTTAAAATACTTAAAATGATGTGCATACACAGATTGTTCAACAATCTAACTGTTATCTGTATGTACATTGAATCAAATGTTTTCTCTGGTTAGAATGTGATGATATGAAGATTCTGAACATCCACATGTTGGTTCCTGTCTTTCATGGGAAAATCAGTGGCAAGTTGGTTCAGATCACCTTTGCTTCTGAACATGACATTCAGACTCCTGTAGAGAAAGTCTTTGGAGAAGATCCACAGCTGCTGGAGGAATCAAAGGTTTATTGACATTTATAAATGTTGAACAATGTTATTAGTACTCGATGCTTTGCCACTGTAGTTTGCCACACAATTCTATTTACAGTTATGAAGTCTAGTCATAAAACTGGAGAGCAAAGTTCAGGTCTAGACAGTGCCTCTAAACTGGTTGGGCGCTGTACAGACACAAAGACCATGTCTGAAGAAGCAAAGACCAAATTGGTTGTCACATCTTTGTAGGAATCTGCCACTGTCCCAAATGCACCAGCACTGGCATGAAACCTCTATGGTGTGGTCTAGAGTAGCTTGCTATAATAATAATAAGCTTATGTCATGTTTTACACTCTTTTGTTACATTCAGGATAGAAACGGTAGTTACTCTTTACACAAAATTAATCAGTTCACAAAATTATATATAAGAAAAGAAAACCACCTGCTTAGCTTAATATAATAAATAATATAAAAAGTGGCTTGAAATTAAGATTTTAATGCTGCATAGCCACAATGGCTGGCTCACTAAAGGTTCTGTAAATCAAGAACAGGACAAATAACAGCCTAGTATTTAACGGATGTGCACATATACAGGTAGTACTATTTAAACACTCAATAAAACATTGAATGTTTCATCAGTGTTTCTCTTTTTATAGCGAGCCACAGTAATTGAAGATGACTCAGGTATGTGAAACATCCATAATGTCATGATCATATTTGAGATTTCAGTGTTAAATGATTTACGAAGATCCTCATCTAGGGATTCAAACTACTCCATCTGACTGCATGCAGACATTAACCAGGTATGTTTGTGCATTTTTTTAAACATTTAAAGCTACTACAGTGGTACCTTGTAACTACAGTGTATCACAAAAGTGAGTACACCCCTCACATTTCTGCAAATATTTCATTATATTTTTTCATGGGACAACACTATAGACATGAAACTTGGATATAACTTAGAGTAGTCAGTGTACAGCTTGTATAGCAGTGTAGATTTACTGTCTTCTGAAAATAACTCAACACACAGCCATTAATGTCTAAATAGCTGGCAACATAAGTGAGTACACCCCACAGTGAACATTGTCCAAATTGTGCCCAAATGTGTCCCCCACAGTCCAAATTGTGCCCAAATGTGTCGTTGTCCCTCCCTGGTGTCATGTGTCAAGGTCCCAGGTGTAAATGGGGAGCAGGGCTGTTAAATTTGGTGTTTTGGGTACAATTCTCTCATACTGGCCACTGGATATTCAACATGGCACCTCATGGCAAAGAACTCTCTGAGGATGTGAGAAATAGAATTGTTGCTCTCCACAAAGATGGCCTGGGCTATAAGAAGATTGCTAACACCCTGAAACTGAGCTACAGCATGGTGGCCAAGGTCATACAGCGGTTTTCCAGGACAGGTTCCACTCGGAACCGGCTTCGCCAGGGTCGACCAAAGAAGTTGAGTCGACGTGTTCGGCGTCATATCCAGAGGTTGGCTTTAAAAAAATAGACACATGAGTGCTGCCAGCATTGCTGCAGAGGTTGAAGACGTGGGAGGTCAGCCTGTCGGTGCTCAGACCATACGCCGCACACTGCATCAACTCGGTCTGCATGGTCGTCATCCCAGAAGGAAGCTGACGCACAAGAAAGCCCGCAAACAGTTTGCTGAAGACAAGCAGTCCAAGAACATGGATTACTGGAATGCCCTGTGGTCTGACGAGACCAAGATAAACTTGTTTGGCTCAGATGGTGTCCAGCATGTGTGGTGGCGCCCTGGTGAGAAGTACCAAGACAACTGTATCTTGCCTACAGTCAAGCATGGTGGTGGTAGCATCATGGTCTTGGGCTGCATGAGTGTTGCTGGCACTGGGGAGCTGCAGTTCATTGAGGGAAACATGAATTCCAACATGTACTGTGACATTCTGAAACAGAGCATGATCCCCTCCCTTCGAAAACTGGGCCTCATGGCAGTTTTCCAGCAGGATAACGACCCTAAACACTACCTCCAAGATGACAACTGCCTTGCTGAGGAAGCTGAAGGTAAAGGTGATGGACTAAACCCAATTGAGCACCTGTGGCGCATCCTCAAGTGGAAGGTGGAGGAGTTCAAGGTGTCTAACATCCACCAGCTCCGTGATGTCATCATGGAGGAGTGGAAGAGGATTCCAGTAGCAACCTGTGCAGCTCTGGTGAATTCCATGCCCAGGAGGGTTAAGGCAGTGCTGGATAATAATGGTGGTCACACAAAATATTGACACTTTGGGCACAATTTGGACATGTTCACTGTGGGGTGTACTCACTTATGTTGCCAGCTATTTAGACATTAATGGCTGTGTGTTGAGTTATTTTCAGAAGACAGTAAATCTACACTGCTATACAAGTTGTACACTGACTACTCTAAGTTATATCCAAGTTTTATTTCTATAGTGTTGTCCCATGAAAAGATATAATAAAATATTTGCAGAAATGTGAGGGGTGTACTCACTTTTGTGATACACTGTAAACTCAAAATCTTTGAAACTTGACGCCCTTCGTGGAGAAAAGTGCACCCTCAAACTCAACGTTTATGTATGCGACAGCCGCTTTGCTCAGAGCTTGGCTTGAGCAGTGCAGTAAAACGTCATCAAAGTGCAGATATGAGACACATCTGTCAAATCCACTCTGAAAGCTCCACATGTATCTACACTGATCATCCATAACATTAAAACCACCTCCTTGTTTCTACACTCACTGTCCATTTTATCATCTCCACTTACCATATAAGAGCACTTTGTAGTTCTGTAATTATTGGCTGTAGTACATCTGTTTCTCTGCATGCTTTGTTAGCCCTTTTTCATGTTGTTCTTCAATGGTCAGGACCACCACAGAGCAGATATTATTTGGGTGGTGGATCATTCTCAGCACTGCAGTAACACTGACATGGTGGTGGTGTGTTAGTGTGTGTTGTGCTGGTACGAGTGGATCAGACACAGCAATGCTGCTGGAGTTTTTTAACACCTCACTGTCACTGCTGGACTGAGAATAAAGTATTCAGCCTATCAATAGCATTTACAATTTTCAGCATATTAAAACTTCAATAACTTTTAAAATATGCATCCAATTGCTCAAAAACAGCTGTATTGTATCAAGTGTAACCCACATTACACACTACAGCTCCTAAACTGACAAATTTACACTGTATGACATGATAAAAAAACAGATTTCTATTCATAAATTCAATAGCATTTAAAGTATTCAGCCTATTAATAGCATTTAAAATTTTCAGCATATTAAAATTTCAATAACTTTTAACATATGCATTCACTTGCTCCACAACAGCTGTATTGTATCAAGTGTAACCCACATTACACACTACAGCTCCTAAACTGACATTTACTCTGTATTACATGATAAAAAAACAGATTTCTATTCATAACTTCAATAGCATTCAAAGTATTCAGCCTATCAATAGCATTTACAATTTTCCACCAACCAAAAATATATCCAGCCAACAGTGCCCCGTGGGCAGCGTCCTGTGACCACTGATGAAGGTCTAGAAGATGACCAACTCGAACAGCAGCAATAGATGAGCGATCGTCTCTGACTTTACATATACAAGGTGGACCAACTAGGAAGGAGTGTCTAATAGAGTGGACGGTGAGTGGACACAGTATTTAAAAACTCCAGCAGCGCTGCTGTGTCTGATCCACTCATACCAGAACAACACACACTAACACACCACCACCATGTCAGTGTCACTGCAGTGCTGAGAATGATCCACCACCCAAATAATACCTGCTCTGTGGTGGTCTTGTGGGGGGCCTGACCATTGAAGAACAGGGTGAAAGCAGGCTAAAAAGGTATGTAGAGAAACAGATGGACTACAGTCAGTAATTGTAGAACTGCAAAGTGCTCCTATGTGGTAAGTAAAGCTGATAAAATAGACAGTGAGTGTAGAAACAAGGAGGTGGTTGTAATGTTATGGCTGATCTGTGTATTTTATAGTTATTAATTCATTTATCTCTAGTAACAGCTTTTATTTGTGGTGTTTTTTGTCAGACACAATTCAATTTTGTATTAAAATTATTTTTCTTTTAGTACTCCTGCTAAAGAGACTACAGGAAGACCACAAGTATGTACCTTTCAACTGATCAAAATATAGAAACGGCTGCATGGAAATGACTCAAAGTCTTTTCCTTCTATCCTAGGTTACTTTTTTTCTTCAGAGTGGACCGGGGAAGCTGTCATCAGTCAAGTCAGCTTAAATCTTAACCTGCTTTTTTTCCACTTTAGTCTCTGACACAAAGTCTGTGGTAATACCAAATGTTGTCTCTTTGGCATGTATGTACAGAGCAAGAATATTTCCAGGGAATGACCGTTTTAATCTGACCAATGAGTCGGATACAGAGGTAAGTTAGCTACAGCGCATGTACAGGCTAATCACAACACAAGTGCAGGTGCTTTCACACACTGGTGGAATTGGAACATACAGTGAGAGTCTATTTAAATTTGCAACAAGAAATTTGTAACAAGAAAAAAAGTGAACCCTTTTAAATTGCCTGGCTTTTCTATTCATTGATCATTCATAATTGTTAAGGCTAATCAAGTATTTACTTCATTTAGTTTTATTAATTTGGCCCGAGTGCATACAGTGTATCACAAAAGTGAGTACACCCCTCACATTTCTGCAGATATTTAAGTATATCTTTTCATGGGACAACACTGACAAAATGACACTTTGACACAATGAAAAGTAGTCTGTGTGCAGCTTATATAACAGTGTAAATTTATTCTTCCCTCAAAATAACTCAATATACAGCCATTAATGTCTAAACCACCGGCAACAAAAGTGAGTACACCCCTTAGTGAAAGTTCCTGAAGTGTCAATATTTTGTGTGGCCACCATTATTTCCCAGAACTGCCTTAACTTTCATGGGCATGGAGTTTACCAGAGCTTCACAGGTTGCCACTGGAATGCTTTTCCACTCCTCCATGACGACATCACGGAGCTGGCGGATATTCGAGACTTTGCGCTCCTCCACCTTCCGCTTGAGGATGCCCCAAAGATGTTCTATTGGGTTTAGGTCTGGAGACATGCTTGGCCAGTCCATCACCTTTACCCTCAGCCTCTTCAATAAAGCAGTGGTCGTCTTAGAGGTGTGTTTGGGGTCATTATCATGCTGGAACACTGCCCTGCGACCCAGTTTCCGGAGGGAGGGGATCATGCTCTGCTTCAGTATTTCACAGTACATATTGGAGTTCATGTGTCCCTCAATGAAATGTAACTCCTCAACACCTGCTGCACTCATGCAGCCCCAGACCATGGCATTCCCACCACCATGCTTGACTGTAGGCATGACACACTTATCTTTGTACTCCTCACCTGATTGCCGCCACACATGCTTGAGACCATCTGAACCAAACAAATTAATCTTGGTCTCATCAGACCATAGGACATGGTTCCAGTAATCCATGTCCTTTGTTGACATGTCTTCAGCAAACTGTTTGTGGGCTTTCTTGTGTAGAGACTTCAGAAGAGGCTTCCTTCTGGGGTGACAGCCATGCAGACCAATTTGATGTAGTGTGCGGCGTATGGTCTGAGCACTGACAGGCTGACCCCCCACCTTTTCAATCTCTGCAGCAATGCTGACAGCACTCCTGCGCCTATCTTTCAAAGACAGCAGTTGGATGTGACGCTGAGCACGTGCACTCAGCTTCTTTGGACGACCAACGCGAGGTCTGTTCTGAGTGGACCCTGCTCTTTTAAAACGCTGGATGATCTTGGCCACTGTGCTGCAGCTCAGTTTCAGGATGTTGGCAATCTTCTTGTAGCCTTGGCCATCTTCATGTAGCGCAACAATTCGTCTTTTAAGATCCTCAGGGAGTTCTTTGCCATGAGGTGCCATGTTGGAACTTTCAGTGACCAGTATGAGAGAGTGTGAGAGCTGTACTACTAAATTGAACACACCTGCTCCCTATGCACACCTGAGACCTAGTAACACTAACAAATCACATGACATTTTGGAGGGAAAATGACAAGCAGTGCTCAATTTGGACATTTAGGGGTGTAGTCTCTTAGGGGTGTACTCACTTTTGTTGCCGGTGGTTCAGACATTAATGGCTGTATATTGAGTTATTTTGAGGGAAGAATAAATTTACACTGTTATATAAGCTGCACACAGACTACTTTTCATTGTGTCAAAGTGTCATTTTGTCAGTGTTGTTCCATGAAAAGATATACTTAAATATCTGCAGAAATGTGAGGGGTGTACTCACTTTTGTGATACACTGTATATCAACCTTAAATTTACACAACATGTGTCCCTCAGCATGTTTTTATGAGCATAATCAAAATTATATAAAAAACTAGATGTTGCTGCTCAGGTGGTGCAGTGGTAAAAACACACGCTGGAACCAGAGCTGTGATCTGGAATACATCGTATCGAGTCTCAGCTCTGCCTGCTGGCTGGGCAGAGCGGCCACATGAACAACGATTGGCCTGTTGTTCAGATAGGAGTGGGATTAAGCCGGATAGGGTCTCTCTCTCATAACAAATGCAATTACGACCTCTGCTGGCTGATTGATGGCGCTTGCACAGAGATGAGAAAAGAGTGCTGTCAGGGTGTGTTTCTCCATACACAGTGCTGAGCTGCACTGCACTCGTCAACGTGTAGGTGATAAGATGCAAACGGCATGCTGCCCACGTGTCGGCAGGGGCGTGGGTTAGCTTCGTTCTCCTCAATCAGAGCGGGGATCGGCATTGGTGGAGAGGAAGAATGACGCAATCGGGCAATTGGACGCGCTAAAGAAGGGAGAAAAAAGGGGAGAAAATGCATACACAAAATGTATAGAAAAAAAATGATGTTAGCAGGGGAGTATTTAACACAATTTTACTTTGTTGCATAGTTATTGTTGGCAGTTCCAGCTTTGAGATGTCTGATATGCTTTAGATGCCGTCCTTTCCTTTAGGCAAGTTGTCTTCAAGTCCCCAATGTTCCAATGGTCCCTCAAATGGATTTGGATCTGGACTTTTCATGAATGTTTACATTTGCATTTTCGGCATTTAGCAGATGCTTTCATCCAAAGTGACTAACAGTTGTGACGGTATACAAGCTAAGCAATTGAGGTTGGGCCTTGCTCGAGGGCCCAACAGTGGCAACCTGGCAGTGGTGAGGCTTGAATCAGCAATCTTCTGATTACTGGAACAGTACCTTAACCGCTAGGCTACAACTGCCCTGTTCATTGGGATACAAGGCAGGAGATTGATTAGGTCAAATAGGAACCTTCATCTACTTAGAAAACAGTCTTGAATTATTTTAGCTTTTTTTTCTATGCTCTGGTCCACTGGTCCACTCATGTTTTAGGGCAACCATGCAATGTTTTGGCACTCCTTCTGCGGCCCCTCTTTTTGGTTTTGGGACATAAACTGAGGTTAGGTTAGTTATTGAGTGGTCTTTTAGTTGTCATCATTTGGTCAGCACTAACTGAATCTTTTTTAGAATCTTAATATATCTGACGTCAACAAAAGAACCTAGGCAGTTATAAACACAAACACAGTCATGTACATCTTCTGGTATTTCGGCTAATTTGTCTAAAATTAACAATTTATTTTACCCTCTTGATTTTTATTCTTGATTTTTAGAAATGTTAGTTTAAAGGTATCAGCTCAATATTACTTCAGCCAAATCAACTCTTTTTTTTTTTAATAAGCACAAAATTGTGTATTGTGGTGTTTGTTTAGGCAGAATGTGTTAAATCATTATAATTTAGGTGATCAGACTACATTTTGTAAATTAATAATACATTTAATTAAGATTATTGCATGGACTTCTTCTCAAAACTGTCTGTAAATAGTAAAATTATTCTTATTAAACGGAGCTCTGTTACTGCTGAGTGAGTAGATGTATATATTACTACCTTAGGTGACATTTCTTACTGATGTGTCAGTGAGGTCACATGACTTGAAGACAAGGACTATAACATTCATCGCTGCTTTATGGAGGTACCAGGTCAGTTGGGGGTTAAAATGTGGGGATCTAAGGTTATAAGTTCTTAAAGAGTCTTATCTTATAAGCTGATCTTATATTCTAAGAGACATTGCTCCATTTTACAGTGTCAAAGTCATTATTTTCCGATATTTTCCAACATTGACAGGTCTACATAAAACCCTGATTTTTAAACCCTTACATAACATCTTTAGGAACACCAGGGTTGAGACATTCCATAGGCATACAATGCTGTAAAAAAAGTATTTGCCCCCTGTTTTTTTTTTTTGGCTCATTTGTCACATTTAAATGTTTTAGATCTTCCAAATAATTGTAACATAAGATAGACAACATGAGTAAACACAAAATGCTTTTATTTATTTCTTTTTTAATGCATGTTCTCCCCATTTTTCTCCTGATTTAGCGCACTCAATACTTGTCTTCCGCTGCTGAGAGATACCAGATTGCATCCGAGGAGAACATGTCGCTGTACACGCCTCTTCCGACACGTGCACAGCCCAACTCTTCTCGCCCATGCATTCTGCACAGGTGTCTCTTCCGCCAATCAGGGTCCTTACACAGCATATTAAGACCCACCCACCCACACATGGTCCGGCCCCCACCCTGCAGATACGGTGGCCTGTTAGTATCTGCCCAGCCGATCGGTGGCAACACAGAGTTTCAAACCGGGGAGTTAAGGAACTCGGTGCTGGTGTGCAAGCGGAATATCCCGCTGTGCCACCTGAGCGCCAAAATGCAGCTTTTAAATGATCATGCCATTTATTAAAAATAGGAGATTTTTTCAACATCTAAAATTTGTCTCCCCTAAACCGAATAACTGGTTGTGCCATCCTTGACTGTAACAACCCCTCAAACTCCTTAGCCAACCAAATAGTATCCCTAAAGTCCTGGGGATCATCTAGCTGTTTTTATTTGGCAAAAGCTACTGTAGTACTTGTGTTATTTTTGGTCAGCAGTGGTTTGCATCTTAGATGCCACTTTTGCCCAGTGTCGTCCTTATTGTGGAATCAGTTACATTTACATTTTCGACATTTAGCAGACGCTTTTATCCAAAGCAACTTATAGTACCGGGACAGCTATGGTGTGGTTCGAACCAGTGACTTTTTGATTACTAGTCCAGTACCTTAACCACTAGGCTACAACTGCCCTGCACTTTGACCAACAATCGTGTACATTGACCTCAACCAAGGCAAACGAGGCCTGTGATTCTTTAGACTTTCTTCTGAGTTCTTTTGTGACCTCCTGGATGAGTCGTCCATGTGTTGTTGGTGATATTTGGGTAATTCTGGGTTAGATAAAGCAAAATAAATTTATTTTAGATACACTGTGTGACAGTTACATTAACTAAATTAAATGTTATTGAGGTTGGTCATACAGATTTCTCTTTGTTGTTTAGGTGGCACGGGCCAAAACGGTCATGTTTGGTCAGTCTCATTCCTCTAATGGGTAAGAAGGATCAGACACACAATTGTTGTGACTGAAATATGAATTCAGTAATTAAATGTATCCCAATACTTTCATCCATACAGTGTATGTAATAAATTTATGTTTTCATAAATGTAGTCATTTAATTTTCTAGGTTATTTGTCAAATGCAATCCACCCAGCTCTGGTTGTGTGTCGACAAAAATAACTGTTATTAACTTGTGTGTGTTTAAAGGTCTGCTAGCTCTGTTAGGTCACTTCCAGTCTTAGGGGAATTAAGAAAATCCACAGAAAAGGTGAGTGATATTTCACTGTATTTACTTTTTATTTTTATGTGGATGGGATTTCTTACTGCTGTGTTTTTTTCCCTAAACAGAGAAAACTAAAGGAGTTCTACTCAGAGAGTGAAACCTGTGAATCCTTCCCTAGAATCAACCCTAAATTTGACTACTCCAGGAAAAAGCCACGAATTAAGAGTAAACTCAAAGGTGTACATGTTTACTTACTTGGTACACAACCTGAACTGTGATTGAAAATTCCTGTTCCATAGTATATGAATATCTGAAATGAATAAGTATTAAGGTAATTGTACTTATTTCTTTCTTTATTTTCTCATAGTTCTGCCACTTTCTTCACCCAGTAGCAATGAAGAGTCATACTTTAAGGTAGCCTTCTCCAGTACATTTCCAGAAACTAGAGGTCAACCTAAGCCATTTCTGCCATCAACAAATTATCTATCGGCTTCACTTTTTAAATTCATATTCCTTTAAACCTTTTATCCAAGTAAAAGCATGTAACCCTTGGTTTAAATTTAGCTCCTAGTTTGGTGGATATTTCAAAACCATACACAGAGTACTGGGCCACTGGTTCAAGCCCTTTCACTGCTTGGGATCTCACTGTTGGGCTCCTAAGCAAGGCCCCTGTGATTAGATGTAGCCACATAGGCTTGGGAATACATTGGAAAACCAATCGTGCTTAACACAGTTTGTCACTGCATCAATAAATGCAACCTGAAACTTATGCAGAGAAAAAGTCATACATCAATTCTGTGTAGAAACACTTAGAGGTCTCTGAGCCTAAGCTCATCTCCGGTGGACTGAAACCATTGGAAACATGTGCTGTGGTCAAAAGAGTCCATGTTTTAGTGTGCTTTTTAGAAAAATAGACATTGTTCTTGACAAAGACAATGAGGACCATGGATTAGATCAAAACCATTAGCCTAGAGTTTGATCTGGAAGTTGTTTTAAACTTAGGAAGATAATATTGGATACTCTAAAGGGCTGGTTAGTTATCCAAACCAGGTATTTTACTAATTAAGTTGAATAATTGTTTTTTATTGTTGATCTGGAAAAGTTTCAGCAAAAAAATTTTAATTAAAGGGACATTCTGGTATGTTTATATACCTTTTGAACAAAAATGTTAAATGGTACTTGATAAATATGGAGTAAATCTGATTGTATTTAAAGGAATCGACACCTAAACACAGACTGAAAATGCAGAGGGGAAAAGAAGAGGAAGAACGGCGGACACTGGACCGCTCACATCTATATCAGGAGTCCATTACAAATTCAAGCAAGTTACAAATGATATATTTACACACAGTGAAAAGAAATATCTGATTTACACATCTGTATTAAAGGTCTGGTAGCTCAAGAGCTAATGTTTGGGACGGATTATGGGATCACTGCAGTTTTAATTCCAGTACACATTGGCATATGCATCACAAACAGAATCTTTATTTCGCCAAGTACTAGGTGTACAAGGAATTTCTCTTGGTGCGGGTGTCAACATATAAACATCTAATTAAATAATAGAAAGTTATACTATATGTGAACAAAGCATAAACACAGCAGCAATAACAACAGTATAGCATCCGATAAAGTGTGCAATACAGATGTACATATCACAGTACACTGCCAGACTTCAAGTATAAAAAATTGTACAATAGATATTCCAAGTAAATAAGGTGCAAATGTGCACAAGGGAAGAATGTGGAAGGCACGTGTGGTGTGCAGTATGTTTGATGAAGTCCATGTGCATTTGTTAAAGCAGAGGAATGTGGGAATAGTCCTTGTGGGAATGGTCCTTGTGGGAATGGTCCTTGTGGGAATGGTCCTTGTGGGAATAGTCCTTGTTAAGTAAGGTGATGGCGTGTGGAAAGAAGCTGTGGAGGTGGCGGTTGGTCCGAGTCTTTAAGGCTCTCGCTCTCGGTCTCCGCTGGGATGTAAACCGCTGGAAAAATGAGTGAACTGGGTATAAAGAGTCTGCCATGATCTTCCCTGCCCTCTTTCTCATCCTAGAGGAGTACAGATCTTCAAGAGTGGAAGGCTGGCAGCCGATGATTTTCTCTGCACATCGCACTGTACGGCTTAGCTTACGCTTGGTGGGCAGAGATGCCGAGCCGTACCAGGCGGTGATGGAAGATGTGATGACGGATTTGATTATAGCAGTGTAGAATTGAACCAGCAGAGCTTGAGGCAGTCGAAATTTCTTGAGCTGTCTCAGGCATAATATCCATAATATATTTTCTCTCAGAATTACAACATTAAATGAACACATTTTAAATCTATTAAACCCCTAAAGTCAAAATGAATGATCCCTTGGGTGGCTAATTTATAATGTATAATAAATCACGGTTCTGATCAAATTTGTTACCACCAACAATAATTTTCATTCTTTTTTTCTTTTGTACTTTTGTAGGCACTTCCAGAGAAAAATAAAATATGACAACTATAAGCCAAGCGAGATATTAGTAGATCCCTAGAAACTAACTAGCAAAATATTCTATTAAGAATTAGCTAGCCAGCATGTTAGCTATGTGATACCTACATAATTTTTTTTTTTGTATTATGGTAATATTTTGATGTTTGGCTCCTACTACATAAATTGCTACATAAATCACGTGAAATCATATTTTCTCTCCCTTTCTAGGCTTTCAAGACAAAACGTATGAGTACACTGTTTTCTCAGATGTAGACCCTGATGTGTCTATGGAGGTATTTTTGGATTCTAATCCTCCACTTTTACATACAACTATTACACGTTTTTTGTACTTGCAAATATTACCAAAAATGTATGTATTTCTAGGCAAAAACTATTTAAAAAAAAAAAAGGTGTGTGTGTGTGTGTGTGTGTGTGTGATATATATACTGTATATATATATATATTTACACACACAGAGCAGGTATTATTTGGGATTTGGGTGGTGAATCATTCTCAGCACTGCAGTGACAATGACATGGTGGTGGTGTGTTAGTGTGTGTTGTGCTGGTATGAGTGGATCACTGAGTGGAGCACTGTCGCCTCACAGCAAGAAGGTCCTGGGTTCGATCCCCAGGTGGGGCGGTCCAAGTT
Source organism: Trichomycterus rosablanca (assembly GCF_030014385.1). Lineage (NCBI taxonomy): Eukaryota > Metazoa > Chordata > Actinopteri > Siluriformes > Trichomycteridae > Trichomycterus > Trichomycterus rosablanca. Next base: position 10,027,761 of record NC_086010.1, on the reverse strand, counting down.
CTTTCTGTGTGGAGTTTGCATGTTCTCCCCGTGTCTGTGTGGGTTTACTCCGGGTGCTCTGGTTTCCTCCCACAGTCCAAAGACATGCAAGTGAGGTAAATTGGAGACACTAAATTGTCCATGACTGTGTTCGATATAACCTTGTGTGAACTGATGAATCTTGTGTAATGAATAACTACCTGTCCTGTCATGAATGTAACCAAAGTGTAAAACATGACGTTAAAATCCTAATAAACAAACAAACAAACAAACTATTAGACACTCCTACCTAGTTGGTCCAACTTGTAAAGTCAGAGATGTAAAGTCAGAGATGATCACTCATCTATTGCTGCTGTTTGAGTTGTTCATCTTCTAGACCTTCATCAGTGGTCACAGGACGCTGCACACGGGGCGCTGTTGGCTGGATATTTTTGGTTGGTGGACTATTCTTAATCCAGCAGCGACACTGAGGTGTTTAAAAACTCCATCAGCGCTGCTGTGTCTTATTGCTCAAGGGCCCAACAGTGGCAACTTGGCACTGGTGGGGTTTGAACCAGTGACTTTTTGATTACTAGTCCAGTACCCTAACTGCTAGGCTACAACTGCCCTGTACATTGACCAACAATCATGTACATTGACTTTAACTGAGGCAAGCGAGGCCTGCAGTTCTTTAGACGTTCTTCTCAATTCTTTTGTGACCTCCTGGATGAGTCGTCAATGTGTTATTGGTGATAGTTGGGTAATCCTGGGTTAGATAAACCAAAATAAACTTATTTTAGATAAACTATGTAACAGTTACATCAGTATCCACTCATACCAGCACAACACACCACCACCATGTCATTATCACTGCAGTGCTGAGAATGATTCACCACCTAAATAATACCTACTCTGTAGTGGTCCTGGGAGAGTCCTGACCATTAAAGAACAGCATGAAAGGGAAACAAAGCATGCAGAGAAACAGATGGACTACAGTCAGTAATTGTAGAACTACGAAGTGCTTTTGACATGTCGTAGTCCAGATTTTATAGTGTTCATATTGTTTAACCTAAACTTACAATACATACAATACAGATTAATAGTCTTAATAATTCACTACCCCCCCCCCCCCCCCCCCACCACCATTAGGAGAACAGTTCAGACAAAGAACCACCATCGCCTCCTAGAAAAAGAGCACCAACATTTACAGGTGTGTTTATACATATGCTTCACTTAAAACCCATGCTTTTGTAATAGATGTTAATTGATTGTTTAATTTGGATCTATAACAGCACTGAATAATACTTATGACATGACTGATGGACATCCTGAAAGTGAGGATCAGCACTCGTTGCCTAAACTCAGGCCCAGAAGACTGTTTACTTCCAACTTAGATAGTACTGCAGGTAAAAAGACTCCTAAAACTTTATTTTCAATACTACTAAGTATACTATAATGTATTGTGGAAAACATTGCTTTTATTTAAATAACACTATATGGCCAAAAATATTTAGACACCTGACCATGGGCTTGTTGTACATCCCATTTCCTAAATATATGATATTGAAATAGAGTGACCTCTATGTGATTGTTTTAGCTATAACAATAGTCAATGTTCTAAGTAGGCTTTTCACAAGACAGCTTTTTTTATGCAGGGCTATTGTTTTAGTTTATTTAAATAAATTTCTGGACATGGAGACACTTTTAGGAGCATGATGTATTTCAAATGGTTTTACCGTGTTATATTGCTAACAATATGGGTGTATGTGGGTGTAGAAACAAGCCAAGCTCTAATGGAGGATGAAGATGTTGAGAGTGGGATGAGTTCAGGTGTAATGGCTGCATTTAATTCCTTAAAAACTCAGCTGAGAGAACACTTCTCTGTAAGTAATCATCCTTGAAATGTATGTGGGGAAGGAGGTGAAGGCTTTTTAAAGTATTTTGAATTGTTAAATGTCAAACATACTATTTATATGCATAAGTAATAATGTTTTAAGACATTTGTTTATGCTAATAAATACATTTTTCTTTACATCGTAAAATGAAAATGTTAAATATACGATTGCACCAAATGTATATTAAACAAGACCAGTAAAGGTGTTTTAAAAACTGGATCTCCCTGCCACCCTCCCCGCTTCCCAACACCACTGTATATGCACTGATATAACTTCTGACAAAAGCATGTTAACAGTCGTTGCCCTTTGTTTACAGTCCAGGTATGAATTGGCGGAAGCAAAATCACTGAAATCTTTAACTGACTGCCAAAAAACTGTAATCTCTCTACTAAGAACAGTGCACAATCAACGGTATGTATGAATAATCACAAGGTATATATGACTAATAACAAGAATGGTACTAATAATCATTCATTTATTTGTTTTCTGGGTGAAGGCTTGTCCATTTGGAACACTTTCAGGATGCTGTAGTGCAGCAGTTGGAGCATATGGAGAGGAACTGTTATTCCCTAAAGAGCATTGAGAAGGAAACTGTGGTCTGTATTACCCCACATTTTTAAATGTGTTACGGGCAGATAATTGTTTATATATACACCGATCAGCCATAATATTAAAACCACCTCCTTGTTTCTACACTCACTGTCCATTTTATCAGCTCCACTTACCATAAAGGAGCACTTTGTAGTTCTACAATTACAGACTGTAGTCCATCTGTTTCTCTGCATGCTTTGTTAGCCCCCTTTCATGCTGTTCTTCAATGGTCAGGATCCCCACAGGACCATTACAGAGAAGGTATTATTTGGGTGGTGGATCATTCTCAGCACTGCAGTGACACTGACATGGTGGTGGTGTGACAAGTGTGTGATGTGCTGGTATGAGTGGATCAGACACAGCAGTGCTGCTGGAGTTTTTAAATACCGTGTCCACTCCTTATCCACTCTGTTAGACATTTCTACCTAGTTGGTCCACCTTGTAGATGTAAAGTCAGAGACGATCGCTCATCTATTGCTGCTGTTTGAGTTGGTCATCTTCTAGACCTTCATCAGTGGTCACAGGACGCTGCCCATGGGGCGCTGTTGGCTGGATATTTTTGGTTGGTGGACTATTCTCAGTCCAGCAGTGACAGTGAGGTGTTTAAAAACTCCATCAGCGCTGATGTGTCTGATCCACTCATACAAGCACAACACACACTAACACACCACCACCATGTCAGTGTCACTGCAGTGCTGAGAATGATCCACCACCCAAATAATACCTGCTCTGTAGTGGTCCTCTGGTGGTCCTGACCATTGAAGAACAGCATGAAACAAAGCAGAAATACACAGATCAGCCAAAATATTAGGACCACCTCCAAAAATTTGCATGTCACACGCGATATATTAAACGCTGGGTTGATGGTATTTATTGATAACACACATTTCAAATGTGACAGATGTGGACAGGCCAAATCATTATGGCCAGGTATGAGTTGAGTAGAAGTGCGGACACACTGACAGTGGGACTAGCAGGTTCAAGCCAAGCACTGCTGACAGCCTGTTGGATGGCCAAGATTAATTGATGCAAACTGTAAATGAATCAAATTAAATATTTGAATACTGGTATTGAGGTGGATGTGTCACAACACACAGTGCATTAAACCCGTCTATGTATGGGGCCGCTTCTCAACCACAATGGAAGAAGGTTGACTAGTCCAACAAATACTTTTTTCCACATGTGCTTTGTTTACCCTTGGGAGAGGTGGCACCAGGATGCACTGCTGGACAATCCATCTTACAACAGTCCACCTCACAACATACGGAAGTTGAAGAGCATGCTAATGACGTCCTGGTGGACGTCCAGCCAATAAACAAGAGCCGACACTGAGCTTATGGTCACATGTCCACAAAATATTGGCCACAGAGTGTATATTTTACTGTTAGTCTCGTAGATCATATTTAGATACACAAAAGCAAAAGGACCGGTGTGTGTTGGGTATAATACATTAAGAGTAATTATATTCTTAAGGAACCTTTATAGTTTTACTTCTCTGGTATTTGTATCTTTGTTTAAGAGTTACTGGTTCTTCTGGTTACATTTTCCAGGGATTTTGGCAGTCAGTGTCTGATTCAGTAAAGGATTTCTGCAATAAACAGCAAAAAAGGTAGCTGACATTAAATAATTGTCCATCTGTAAAGCTTTGCCACCCTGTTTACATAATGAAATTTTTTTAGGTTGGATTCTTTAGATATTACACAAGAAAGTGACAAGGCACCACATATCCAAACTGAAGGCACAGAAGCAACAACTAGCAAGGTAAGTTCATTATTACATTGAACAGATTTGACACATAAACATACTTTTTTGAGACATTTCACTCACTCTGGGTTCTCTTTACAACTTGAAAGAAGAATGCCTTTGTCATATACACATACACTACATACACAAACTATGGTATTTGACTCAATTATTTAGGTCTCTTCACTCTAATTAAATACTGGACAAGTCATGTAAATTAAAATACTAGTAAGAGAAATCAAAAGTTGTGTGTGTGGGTGTTTATGACCATAGTGTACCGGCTGTGTAACCCTATTTTTATGTTCTACATTTCAGTTCTCAGATCTTCATACTTTACCCAATGCAGTACCAGCTAATGTGGAGACTAAAGATAATCAAAAACAGCCAGATTAAATTTTTACTTGGAATTAACACAGCAGTATTAAAAATTACCTTTGCAAGAAATGTATTTGCCCAGTATGTTTAAATCCACTGAAAGATGGTTTAAAATTGCAATTATTTTGAAGATATACATATATTAAAAAATTGTTTGTAAGACAGCAGTAAAAAGTATTTCTCTTGTTGCATGGTAAGCACTCCTTAACAATTCCGTTGGGTCTAACGGGCGCCAATCACTGGGATTTGTCGCTGAACCTATGTCATACCTAATGTGCATGAAATGGGGGGAAAATGGAAAAAAATTTACACCAGTATTACGTGTCACTCTGACTATTACAGGAAAGGGGATGAATCAATGCACATACACTGATCAGCCATAACATTAAAACCACCTCCTTGTTTCTACACTCGCTGTTCATTTTATCAGCTCCACTTACCATATAGAAGCACTTTGTAGTTCTACAATTACTGACTGTAGTCCATCTGTTTCTCTACATACTTTTTAGCCTGCTTTCACCCTGTTCGTCAATGGTCAGGACCACCACACAGCAGGTATTATTTGGGTGGTGGATCATTCTCAGCACTGCAGTGACAATGACGTGGTGGTGTGGGAGTTTTTAGATACCGTGTCCACTCACTGTCCACTCTATTAGACACTCCTCCCTAGTTGGTCCACCTGGTAGATGTAAAGTCAGAGACGATCGCTCATCTATTGCTGCTGTTTGAGTTGGTCATCTTCTAGACCTTCATCTGTGGTCGTAGGACGCTGCCCATGGGGCGCTGTTGGCTGGATGTTTTTGGTTGGTGGACTATTCTTAGTCCAGCAGTGACAGTGAGGTGTTTAAAAACTCCATCAGCATTGCTGTGTCTGATCCACTCGTACCAGCACAACACACACTAACACACCACCACCATGACAGTGTCACTGCAGTGCTGAGAATGATCCACCACTTAAATAATACCTGCTCTGTAGTGGTCATGTGGGGGTCCTGACCAATAAAGAACAGCATGAAAGGGGGCTAACAAAGCATGCAGAGAAACAGATGCACTAGAATCAATAATTGTAGAACTATAAAGTGCTTCTAAATGGTAAGTGGAGCTGAAAAAGTGGACAGCAAGTGTAGAAACAAGGAGGTGGTTTTAATGTTATGGCTGATCAGTGTATGTACGTTGCTACCATATGCACGGTGGTGGCAAGAGCATCTTGCTTGTGTCATTTAATGGGCTGCTATTATAGCACTAGTGAAGGATGTCTCTGCTACTGGGTGGAAGGATATCTGCTACTGGGTGGAAGGATATCTCTGCTACTGGGTACAGACTAGCAGTAAAAAATAAAAATAAAAAAAAAGAAATTCCAGGTTTGTCTCATAATGGTTTATTTTCCGGACAAACTTCAAAGTAAACATACACATTAAGTAAAGCAAAAAAAAATCATATTTCAATATAGATAATATTTGCCAAACTCAAGTATAGGCACAACTTTCTAGTATTTGAACCGAAAAGGTAATAGTTGCTACAACATGTAGAATTAATCAAACATTATTATCTAATGTAGAGCAGAATATCCTGTGGAGATTTTTCTACATTTTTATGTATTGACAATTTAGAAAAACAAGCACTTGTGGGGCAAATAAAAAAATATTATAACAATTTGCACTAAATACTTAGAAGAAGAGCTTAGGTCTGTAGAGGCAGGCACAGAAAGGCTGTACTTAATAGTAGTTGCAGTGTTTTGTTTAATACTTGTACTGCACTGTATGGCATTTAAGTCCCTCTTTAAAAAAAAAAGAAAAAAAAGAACAGACACCATTACATTGTAACAACACTGCAAAAATATTTTAGAGCTATTAGAGAGCTTAAATGATGAGCACCATGACTAACACTATGATTGAGCACGTTTCAAAATACATGGTATGGTAAAAACCCTGGTACATACTGCAAATACATTGGATACAGGGTCGACGCAACCCATTCTAGTTTGGTTGATGGCTTAAAACCATAAAATTTTATGGTAGGCTGAATTTATACATATTACCTTTGGGAGGCATAATTGATGCTGTTGCATGACCCCTTCAGCTTGCTTGCACTGGCTATTTCCTGGGACCCCTTTGACACAGGTTATAATATTATTCTTAAGCTTTCAGCAAGAATGAGCAAGAAAGGTATTGTGATCAGCATAAACAACTAAATCGGAATCGTTTGTAGTCGCCATCCGTTGACCTTTGCGCAAATCAAACGTGTCCATTCCTAAAGACCCAGTGTAGGCTGTGTGAAGTTTAAAATAGATCTAAAATAGACCCTGACCCGTCGAGGCATGGACTCCACTAGGTCCCTGAAGGTGTGCTGTGGTATCTGGCACCAAGATGTTAGCAGCAGATCCTTTAACTCCTGTAAGTTGCAAAGTGGGGCCTCCATGGATCGGACTCATTTGTCCAGCACATCCCACAGATGCTCGATTGGATTGAGATCTGGGGAATTTCGAGGCCAAGTCAACACCTCAGACTCGTTGTTGTGCTCCTCAAACCATTTCTGAACCATTTTTGCTTTGTGGCAGGGTGCATTATCCTGCTGAAAGAGGCCACAGGCATCAGGGAATAGTGTTACCATGAAAGGGTGTACATGGTCTGCAACAATGCTTAGGTAGGTGTTACGTGTCAAAGTAACATCCACATGGATGGCAGGACCCAAGGTTTCCCAGCAGAACATTGCCCAAAACATAACACTGCCTCTGCCGGCTTGTCTTCTTCCCATAGTTGTTGGATCAGACCACACGAGCCAGCCTTCGCTCCTCACGTGCATCAATGAGCCTTGGCCGCCCATGACCCTGTCGCCGGTTTACCACGGTTCCTTCCTTGGACCACATTTGATAGATACTGACCACTGCAGACTGGGAACACCCCACAAGAGCTGCTCATCACAATTTGGTCCCTGTCAGACTCGCTCAAATCCTTACGCTTGCCCATTTTTCCTGCTTCTAACACACCGACTTTGAGGATAAAATGTTCTCTTGCTGCCTAATATATCCCACCCACTAACAGGTGCCGTGATGAAGAGATAATCAGTTATTCAATTCACCTGTCAGCGGTCATAATGTTATGCCTAGTCGGTGTATATGACATCACAAGAAATCTCCCATATGCCAAAAGCCTACTGATTTTCCTGTCCGATCAAGTGTGATTCTTTTAACTCTTCTTAATTAAACGCAATGGGAAGCTCTCTAAGCTTACTAAGGTGGAGGCCCCCTGGTTGAGAACCAAACTTATTAGGTCTTATGAGTTATAAGCAAATGTTAGAGCCCTTATTTTGTACAATGGTGATGTGTACACAGGTTTGACTTGGGGAGGGGGAACATTTGAACCTAGAAATGAAAATGCCTTGTATAGTGCTTGTATAACAGCTTAACCCTACATTCCACTGATACATTCCACTGAAACATTCCACTGTATTTCACATTAGTGCTCTACAAGAACTCTAAAGCAGCTTTCATTCAGTGATGAATCTGACAGTGTGATGGTCAGTCCAGGGTTTAACAGCCTAAGGTTCTGACCTAAAAGTATGGCGGCAGCTAAAACAACTCACAATGTTAATTTAATTGATTGTGATAGCGGTTATTGTCTTCTATGCAACACTGTTGGCAAAGGTTTATGATTGAAAAATCATTTCTACAGGAGGGGCAAAAGCATCTTCTGACACTTAAAAAGACACACTTTGGGCATTTTTAGTGTACCGCTTCAGTACAGAGATACAAAACCACAAAAATCATTCCTGCTGTCGAATTTTGAGGGGAACAAAGTGGGGTAAAACATGGTCTATCCAAATCATGAATTGAGTAAAATTACAGACAACTATCCCTGCTTTTAATTTAGTCAGCTTAAAAACATGAATTTTAGGAAGTTGTGCTGTCCAGTTGTTACGGTAGCTTATGTTTGGCTCCATTAAGGGATGAAGAGACACCGTTTGTGTGGTTTCTGTGCGTATCTCTAGCTTTGTCGTCTCTTGCCGGCTTTTTCCTGTATGTCTGCAAGTAAAAATAAAATCGTAGTGTTTAAGTAATTAAGAAATGAAATGAATTTATACATGTAACCAATAACTGGCACATAGTCACAGCAGGTCTGGTTTTTCAGAATCGCTGTAGTAAAACACCCCACAAAGGACGCCAATCTGTTGTGGGGCCTTGGCCATCCCCCATCCCAAATTTCTTCAAATTTAACCCAAACTGTAACTTTGAATGACTACAGCCATCTCAGAATTAATCAACCTTCATGACAAGTGTGTTTACTCAGTAGAGCATCCTGCTGCTGTTATCACCAGCTGCAAATGTGGTGGATAGGCAGTGTTCCTGAGGAATCTTAGCCTGTTCCTCATGTTTAGTGGCCTCCAGTTCACTAATATTCCTTGGTTTGCATGCTGTAACCACCTTTCTCAAATCCCACCAAAGCTTTTCAATGGGAGCTCCAGAATCTTCCACCACTGCTTCTGAAACCAGATCACTATCCTGTTGGAAGGTCTAATGACACCCAAGCTTCAGCTTCCTCACAGAAGGCAAGACATTTTCTTCTAGGATTTCCTGATACTTGATTGAATCCATCTTGCCCTCCACACACTGCAGGTTTCCAGTGAAAGAGGAATCACAGCAAGCCCACCAACCACCGCCATACTTCACTGTAGGTAGGATGATCTTTTCAGCATATGCTTCATTTTTCTTCTCCAGACATATCGCTGATCCATAGGTTTAAAATGTTCCAGTTTTGTTTCATCGCTACAGAAAAGAACCTAAAGCTTCTGTGGCTTATTTATTAGGATTTGAGCATATTTTTTTGTGCTTTTGGGTCAGTAGAGGTGTACGCATTGGAGTTCAGGCATTCAGTGTATAGTATGTGCCTTACTAGGCAAATTGAAACCTCAGGGCTTGCTGCAACCAAATCTTGCTGCAGGTCTTTTGAGCGCCTGTGTCATCAGGAGTCTGGTGGCAGGCAGTGATAGCTTCCTTTTTCTACTGTGTCCAAGTAGGGAAGCCAGCGTTCCATAAACTTAACCTTAAACTTGCAACTTATTTTTCCAACCATATCTTTGAACAAGTGGTGCCTATCCTTCTACTTGCAAGACAATTATCTCTTAACTTCTAACAAGCAAGCCATACTTCTAACATGCAATCAAACATCCCAGTCAACAAACCTCTATCCAGTCCAGGTATCTGATGTGTTTTTTCTCAAGCATACCAGATGCAACTAATGAAGCCATGACGTCCGTAAATAGTTGCATCAAACATGCTTCAGACGCCGCTCAGGTGGCGCAGCGGTAAAAACACGTGCTGCAACCAGAGCTGGATGTCGAAGGAGCGTCGTTTCGAATCCAGCTCTGCCTTCACCGGTCGAAAGGCTGGGCGGCTATATGAACAACAAATTGGCCTGTTGTTCAGGTGGGGGGGCGGGACTTTAGACCGGAGGGGATACTCTCTCAGGAATGGGGGGCGGTGGCGCCCTCTGCTGGCTGGTTGGGGGCGCCTGCATGGAGACGGGAGGGGGTGCGGCGGAGTGTGTGATCCTCCGTGCACAGTACTCTGACGCGCTCCACTCGTCAAGTGTGGGTGATTAGACGGTCGATGGCGTGGAACGGCCTCGTCAGCCCCCAATCAGGAGCAGGGACCGGTATAATGAGAGATTGACTGATGGGATGAAATTGGACGCGCTAAAATTATTAAAAATAAAAAAATGCTTCAGACAACAACTGATTTGCAAATCAAATGAAAGAAAAGAAATACTGCATTATTTACATTAGCATTTCTCACCTGCACATAGAAGTTGATGAACAGGATGACCAGTGTAATCATGTAGCTGGACTGAAACACCAGGCAGCCGAAAGGAAACCCACAGGGGAAAACCACAGCACTGAGTGTGTGCGTGATAGTTAATATGAACTGAATCTAAAAAGAAAACACAATAAAAGATTTTATATAATACAAGATTAATATTTAGCTCAGTATCAAATAAATCTGTGTGGAAATAGCAGTCGAACACTTCTTAGTAAAGTGTGTGTAAAACACAAAACCTTGTCATCCTATACGCGCTCCAGAGAAGTAGGCTGTTTGAAATTCTAGATGCCTTAAAATGTCCAATAAGGCACCTTAAATCTGAACGGCATTTTGATAGAATAACGAGGGAGCAGCCGATGCTGCCTTAGTGGTGAAGACAATCCCAGCATTCAGTGCGGCTTTTTTCACAAAGAAAAGTTCTTTTCAAACGTAAATAAATTATCATAGATTTTTAATTTTTATAAAGGTGTACAAGTGACATTTATTTGCAAGTTCAGGCTCGTCAGTGAATTTAACCATTTTCGGTACACGGAGAGAGTTAGTTGACATGCTAATGCGTTGTGCCACCTCATCCCATTGGTTTGAATGGCATGAGGCTAACTGTGTTAGCTTAGTAAGCGAAAACTAATTGAATCGCTGTCTAAGTAGTGCGTTCGTATAATGACTTATAAGTGGATGACTTATTAGAATCCTCTCTACTTAGGCAGCTGCCTATGTAGGCAGTAAGACAGCAAGGCAGCTCACTAGGTTTTCGAATACACCCATAGCGTATTATGGGCTTTCCAAGTCTGTTGCAGCCTATCTGACTAAAGGTCACTGAAAGACCACTGCTCTTTGGCATTACTGTTTTTCTTGACTTTGTTACTTTACTTGACACTGTTCTTTGAGCCTCTGTCTTTGTTGGGGTTCCATAACTCTATATCACACAATTTATGTTCCTGCATCAGCCACAATGTTTACTTTTTTCAGTCTCTGTTTTTCCTCCGACATCTACACAAGTCTCAACGTTCCTGCTCTTAGTCCAGCCGCTAGCTTCACCATGGCCTCAAATCCTCTTAGTTTCTGCACCTGTTCCTTGTTTTATACTTGTTTCATCCTATCACTGATCCCTTTAAGCTTATTACCTATGTCCTACCCTGAGCCATCTAGGCTGTCGAAGATAGCTTACCCATGATCATTCTAATTGTCTCTTAACCTGGATTCCATTCCACAGGGTCTCTAAGCAGTGCCCTTGTATTTCCTACCTAATCTAACCTAATCATGTGATATCTGCTAAAGAAACTTCACTTGGTTAAATCCCTTCATTCGGAATGCCCTGCAATGTTGTCACGTAAATGCAGTGTGTCACATTGACTTTGCTTTAAAAAGTAACTAGCAAATTAATGAATCACAATCATATTGTATATGTAATATGAAAATAAACGTGATTTTCTGTGCCGTGTTTACATTGTTATATAGCTCATGATTATCTATGTAAAATGTTTTCTGGCAGATTTTGCAGCGTTTTTGGAAATTCACTAGTTATTTTCATATCATAGGTAGTTTTCAACAAGGATTAATGAAAAAAAAAAGGTTAATAGCGCTCACAGTCCCACTAAGACCATTTGCTGCTCTCAGATAATGCGCCAGCTGTCTTAACCTGCAAGATACACACTGATCAATGGGTAAACTTTACTATCACCTTCCTGCATGGTGATAAACCGTTACTCGCTACTCCCCACACAGTTGGAAGCTCTTCAACTGATCTTTATATCTGAAGACTTAGAAAAATTAGAAACAAAAAGAAGTGTAGGATGTGTGGACTTTTTACTTACAGAACACATCACGTTCTGAGATATTCAATGATGCTGAGGTCAGGGGACTGTTCCGCTTGCTTTTTGTTTAGTAGTTCATGGTGGATTTTGAGGTTTATTTTGGATTATTGTTCTGTTGTGTAGAAGTCATCATATGTGGGTTTTGCTTTGCCATTCTGGCAAGCATACAAGCAGTACTGAGCTGCTTGTGTTTGGTGGCCTAGTTTTCATGAATCTATTAATTTCTGGAATTGTAAAATAGCTCTTATTGCTGCTGTTTGTTTTTGTTTTACGTCTGTTGTTGCTTTAAATTAGCATCTTGTACATTTCATAGTTTGCTTTTAAATTATGCACTACCTCTCTACCAGTGGCGATTTCTGCAAGGGAAGCTCAGCTTCCCCTAAAATGTCAAAAATTAAATGGTCAAATATGTACAGTTGTGTTAACATTTCATTGACTACAAATGCGTTAGAACACGTTCATCTCGAAGACGAGTTCGTTCAGAATCAGCTACTTGTCACAAATCGACTGACTCGATTTTGTTAACTCCCGGAGCGTCAATGCATTTGCCTCTAGAAGCTGAGTGTCTCTTCACTTCAACGAGACTGCATGGAACGGTTTTTTCATTGCTTCGAAACTCGCCGGTCATTGGATAAATGCCACGATTTTGTCCCGCCCCCGGACGCTGAGCGTCTCTGGGGGTGAATAGAGCTTTGGACGCTGAGCTTCTGCAAGATGATTGGAGGATCAGTCGAAAGGCTGAATCCTGTTTTGATTGACAGCTATTTTGAGATCTACACGTCACTTAATCACTGGGAGCTTCAGTCCCATTTTGCGAGTGAAGTCGAAAGACAAACTGCAACCCATTTCAGGCCATTTTCTTGAAAAAGAACGGAGGGCAGAATTAATGTATAAATAAATTGACAAATTTTATGATGTAAGCCGACAATGAGCTTCCTATGCTACTGCCTTTTTCCAACCTTTCTACTATTTTTTTTAAAATAAATGAACAGTTTATTTCATAACCTTAGTCTTGCGCACATGTCTATTAAAAAGACATTTTGGTCCCATGTACCTACATTTTGTCAAATGGAAAAAGTAAATTTGATCACTGTCAGTAAACATAATGGTCCATTGACACTGTTGTACTTACTAACTGGGCCTGAGTGAGGTAGCGCTTCCACCACAAGTATTTTTGCATGGATGGAATGGTGGACAGGAGGTAGTACGAGTACATCAGCACGTGTATAAAGCTGTTCAGCATGGGTCCAAAGAAACCTGCACACAAACCACATCACAGTGGTCAACTTTCATTTCAGAGACTTGTCTGTGCTCTAACACTCTATTTTAATGAATGAAATATAGTGCATGAACAAAACAGGCTGTTATAAACTTCTTTATCACTTTGATAATTCATTCAGAATAGGAACAACCCCCCTTATCATAAGTACAATGACTGAGAAAATATACATCTTTTTAAGAAAGAAAAACATTTGTTGTTTTTTAGTACCTTATTTTAGCTATTGTTGTGTCTGCACCAAACACACCTGTCATTTGTTGCCAAAAAGCTCCACTTTGGTCTCATCTGATCGAAGAACAGTTTAATTAAATGTTCCAATAACGTCTGGCAAACTGTAGACGCTTGATTTTGTTGGTCCTCGACAACAAAGAATTACTTCTGGCAGCCCTCAGTTAGCTGATCTGATTGTACAGGGTGTCCCTAAAGTCTGGCCACATAGGAAATATCACTAACTATAACTAACTATACACCGATCAACCATAACATTAAAACCACCTCCTTGTTTCTACACTCACTGTCCATTTTATCAGCTCCACTTACCATATAGAAGCACTTTGTAGTTCTACAATTACTGACTGTAGTCCATCTGTTTCTCTGCATGCTTTGTTAGCACCCTTTCACCCTGTTCTTCAATGGTCAGGACCCCCACAGAGCAGGTATTGAATGGTGGATTGTGTCCATTCACTGTCCACTCTATTAGACACTCCTACCTAGTTGGTCCACCTTGTAGATGTAAAGTCAGAGACGATCACTCATCTATTGCTGCTGTTTGAGTTGGTCATCTTCTAGACCTTCATCAGTGGTCACAGGATGCTGCCCATGGGGCGCTGTTGGCTGGATATGTTTTTGGTTGGTGGACTATTCTCAGTCCAGCAGTGACCGTGAGGTGTTTAAAAACTCCATCAGCACTGCTGTGTCTTATCCACTCATACCAGCACAACACACACTAACACACCACCACCATGTCAGTGTCACTGCAATGCTGAGAATGATCCACCACCCAAATAATACCTGCTCTGTAGTGGTCCTGGGGGAGCCCTGACCATTAAAGAACAGCATAAAAGGGGGCTAACAAAGCATGCAGAGAAACAGATGGACTACAGTCAGTAATTGTAGAACTACAAAGTGCTTCTATATGGTAAGTGGAGCTGATAAAATGGACAGTGAGTGTAGAAACAAGGAGGTGGTTTTAATGTTATGGTTTTTACTAAAATATGACATCACAAATAGTGGAAGATGTTATTAATTAATATTCTAATTAAATAAAATGTTGAAAATATGCATATTGCCTATTTTCCAGACTTTAGGGACACCCTGTAGCTAGGAACACATTACGACCCCATGGCTTAACTATTGTCTGCTATTCCCCAGCTGTGATCCTTTAGGTGAATCTTTGGCCACCTCAGCATCCTCCTCACTGTGTATCCAATCACTACAGTCTTGTACTGATTCATATTATGTCTGGTTGCCTTAATCTTCTTTATTTTTGCCCTCATAGTGTTTGCTCGTTTATTAAGATTTTAACATCATGTTTTACACTCTTTGGTTACATTCATGACAGGACAGGTAGTTATTCATTACACAAGATTAATCAGTTCACAAGGTTATATCGAACACAGTCATGGACAATTTTGTACCTCCAATTCACCTCACTTGCATGTCTTGGACTGTGGGAGGAAACCGGAGCACCCGGATGCAAACTCCACACAGAAAGGACCCGGACCGCCCCACCAGATTCTAATTGGTTCTCTCTCATATCATCCTCCTTGCTGTACTTATGTCAATAGAAAAAAAAAAAGGTTTGAGCTTTCGCTTTTCTCCTGTGAGGGCTGTACTTACTCTGTCCGCAAGGGATCCAGTTGAGAACACACCACCAGATGTTAAACATAGAGGCGTGGTGATACACGTGCAGGAAGGTGATTTGGTTGTTCTTTTTTCTTAATACGAAGAAGATGGTGTCGAGAAACTCGATCAGTTTGGAGAAGTAATACCACCACAACACTTTTGCCACCTGCCCAGATAAAATAAAGTTAAAAGAAAAAGAAGAGGCAAACTGCACAGTTTTTATAAGTTGTTAAACTTGACTTTATTGTGTAAATGTTTAAATCACATGGTACTGTGGATTGGCTTTTCGGTAGAACAGAAAAAATAAATATGTAGCTGTTTCTTGAGAGTTATACTAAGCTAACACTCTATGGAAAGCTGGCATTGATATTAATTACATTAATAATCAGTTATTTTGAGCAACCATCACGGAGTCCTAATGAAAAATCAAGAGCACTTCACAGAATTTTACTCTTATTTAGGTCACGGGACTGGGATAAGCGACCTTGGGTTTTTGTGAAAGGCGCTATATAAGTGTAACTTATTATTATTATTATAACCACAGTAAGAGATTAATTCTGTGCTCATTGTTGTGATGAAAGATCCAGCTAAGCTTTTGTGACACTCTTGAACACAGCTGAAGCAATTCAATGGTTGTCAATGAGTTCACTAGTCCAATAGTTTAATCATGTTGTAGCCTAACTTTAGGTCTTTACACTAGCAGTATGTTTTTAGATCAGCAATACTATGTAGGGCAGCTGTAGCCTAGTGGTTAAGGTACTGGACCAGTAATCAGAAGGTTGGCGGTTCAAGCCCCACCACTGCCAGGCTGCCCCTGTTGGGCCCTTGAACAAGGCCATTAACCCTCAATTGCTTAGACTGTATACTGTAAGTCACCTAGGATAAAAGTGTCAGCTAAATGCCGAAAATGTACATGTAAAGCTTCAATAACTGTGGCATGGCAGTATCAAAATAATATTCTGCCACCTTAAATACTATATAATGAACTTTCTTTATTCATTTGATGTATCCAACAGATAAAGATTCCATTTAAAGCAAAATCTATCTCTACGGGGGGGTTTCCGATTACGGGGTCGGCATTTCCAGCTTCTTCCCGTTAGGGATCGCTGGTGGGATTTGGCACAGTTTTTACGCCGGATGCCCTTCCTGACACAACCCTCCCTATTCATCCGGGCTTGGGACCGGCACTGCAATGCACTGGTTTGTGCATCTAGCGGTTAGGTATCTATAGGACAATTCAGTGTTTCCAATTAGCCTGGTGGCATGTTTTTAGACTGTGGGAGGAAACTGGAGCACCCGGAGGAAACCACGGGAACACGGGGAGAACACCAGTCAAGTTTGCAATTATTTCTAATAAATTCCTGGTGCTTACATTTGTGATTAGACACATATATGACGGTCAAAACACTTTTGTTGTATATAATTTGTGTATTCTATCATTTTCCTATATGTTGGATGACTAAGGAAAACTGCTCTTATGTATATAACCTAGTGGCCTCGATATTCTGTATTATCTAGTTATTTTTTTACCAAAAATAATTCTGGTGCCAATCATTCTGATGCTGACTATAATCTACCATTGATAGTTTTGTTTGCTGTGATTTAGCCGTACACTGCACCAACTACCGTCACAAATCAGATTTCAGTGTAACTAACGTTTTTCAAGAAATACAAGAAAAAATACAGTAGTATTAGCAGTCAGTAGCAAAGAACACAACAGTTATGCAATATGCAATGAGTGTCATGTGTGCAGAACATTTAAATGACATGTCGGAACTGAACCATGGAGCATAAACCCAGCCATGGAATGTCTCATGCTTGCATCAACTCTTGTTTATTTAATAAATTATAAAGTTTTGCTGTACACAAAATGTTGTCAATCAGCTAAGATATGATATTTTTGCATGTTTGTTTGGTTTTTTTGCACAGGAGTCTTTTGTAATGTGTGTTTTAACACAACCAGGGTCTAGTCTAGAACCATGGTTCCATTCAACTCACCCACCTGATTTAATAGGGGAGAGGTTTACACACCTGACCCACTGGGGGAGGGATTTAACTCCCTAAATACAGAGACAAAGTGGCTCTCAGAAAAGTTGCCAACAACAAAACTGAAGTATTTCTCAAGTGTTAAGATCTATTTCAAAAATGTAAAAGCAAAAAATGAAGTGGCACTAGACTACTATACACTAGATTACAAGCTATAAAGCCCCCAAAAATATGAGAATTAAAGACCAATACTCCATCTATGACAAGGTCCTGGTCAGAAGTGTGGAAGCCGGCCTGGTGTGTGATTTGAGAAGAGGTAAGCTCACTGTCCTGCACTTCTAGCTGTGTCCATATTAAATTTGAACATACATTTCACATAAACTAAACACACACATCTATTAAATCAGACATGTAAGACATAAATGTTTGCTTAGCATGGAGTGCTTTTAGCTTCAAGATGGCTGCTGCTGTTGTAGCTAAGCATGCATTTATTTGTATTTCATGTAACATTTTAGATAACAGCAAATTTGTCTGATATTACAAAACAGTGTGACATGGTTGGAGTTGAAATGAGTTCATGATACACTAAAAGCTGATCCCCTTGATTGTTAGCCACATTAGCCTCCTGCACAATGCTAACAAACAAACATTAGGCATATATTTAGTCTTGGCTGATTGACTGCATTAGGTGTAAGTAAATATTAGGGCGAATGTGATTTTACTCTAAAATCGATCACACCTGATACTCAACTCAACAGTAAACCATGCACCGTGCAACACAAAGTCTGTACAGCGAGAGTTTGAGCATCCTGAAATAAAAGTAACATTAGTGATTTCTGTTCTCTGAAAGCCCATGCATTGTTCATGAACTCGCATCACATACACATTCAGTACCTACCGCTCACTGTCTTACATCAGCTCGAGTCTCTGAAATAGCAAGTGCTTGTTCTTAATAAAGCCTTTAAAATGTGCACATTTTTAAAGCATTACATTTAGCTATAGATAACGATTTATCACTTAGCACTTCTGAGAAATGGAAATAGTAAAATGGTTTGTTTTTGATGCTTGGATCAGACCTTCAAGGGTTTATATTTATTAACTTTATCATAATAAAGTACTTTTTATATCAAAGGGTACATATATTTTGTCCCAAACCTGTCTAAGCTTCATAATACATTGTTGTACTTTAAACAATATGCTTCATGTACTTTCTCAAACACAATCAAGACAAACATACAGCAGTAAAATTCTGAGGCCTCTAGTGAAATGTTTATTTACCATTTTTTAAATGCATACAATGTTTTTAAGTGTTTATGTGGCATTTTTTTAATGAATTATTATTAAATGTTGCAATGTTTTAAATTAACATAGAATGTAAATACATATAATGAATACATTTATATATTTATGCTTTAAATATATTTATATGTGTGCTTTAAATTTATAATAAATGCTTATAGTATATATACTTATACTTATATATACTTATAGTATATATACTTTTAATTTAATATTGTAATATTTAATAATAATTCATATAAATATTCAAAATATTTTTTTCTGGATTATTAACCCTTAATTAATTATTTTTATTAATTAATTATTTTTATTTTTAACCTATTACAAAAAGAACAATAAACTGCAAGTTATATATGACAGCTTTAAAATTTCCAAGGATGATCCAGGTATAGCTTTTTTTTTTTATTGGTAAACATCTTAGCTGGCTAGTTAGCTATAAATCACCAGCATGCTAATAATGTTCAGTATGGTTCATTGTGGCTTGTTGTTTAGTTAGCTAGCTAATGACTGTTTGTTTGTGCCTGGCTTTGAGTTTCTGAATGTAGTTCACTATCAGGCATGAGTTCATCAACTTTTAGTCTGGAAGTGCTCACTAATTTAAGCCAGCTGGTTTACTGGTTAGTTTTGGTGGTTTGTTGTTAGTTAAATAAGCTAGACTGTCTGGATTAGATAGTGTAAATAATGACTGTATTTTGAATGTAATGTGTCGTAATACACACGACTTGATTTTAGTACCTCAAATTAAATTTTTGAAATCTGAAATGCAGTTTCAAAGCAGGTACGTTTTGAAACAAATTCTCTTTAGCATTAGCCTCAGCTTAAAAAAAAAAAAAAACTGAGCCAATGCTAGGTTGCAACTAAACTATAATGTTGGATCAAATCTTCTAGTCGCATTTTGCAATGTGTTGTATTTCTGTGCTTTAACTGTAACAAATATGGTCTTTCATGATTTGTTTGGAATAACATAAATAAGAGAAATATCCTGCTGCTTAAATGATGAGAGAAACTTCTCATTCATTCATTTTTACTAACTGCATCATCATGGTCACATATGCACAAGACAGGAACACACCCCGGACAGGACACACACACACTCACACACTTTACACAGAAGGGGCAATTTAGACTAGCCAGAGTAAACAATGAACAGGGGCAGTGGTAGCTTAATGGTAAAGGGTTCAACACCACTGGGCCCATGAGCAAGGTACCTAATCCTCAATTGCTTGCATTATATTTAGTCACAATTGTAAGTTGCTTTGGATAAAGCTGGTAGTGCGCTACATGGTGAGGACTTTGGCATGTTGTCCATATGTTTGCTTCGGTTTTCTCCCACTTCTCAAAATATATGCCTGCAGGTTGAGTGGCTGCTGTCAGTTGTCTCTAAATGACAGTGAGTAAATAAGTGTGATGTCCTGTCTGGTATGTGTTTCTGAATGGTATAGACCCACTAAAACCATAACTTACCAGAATATAGTAGTTATTCAAAAATATCTAAGTGAATGAATGTTTTATTCTGGATTGTTTTGAAAAAATACATATACATGATTGGCTGACTGGCCTCAAAGAACGTTGTGAGGTGTAGAGTTTAGCACTTACCCTGACATCTCCTTCTCCTGCATCAAACAGTGCTTGACATTTAAGTTTGTAGCCTGCAGACCAGGCGGATGTAATAAGCTACCACACACAGAAACAAACGGGTAAATATTGAGACGTGCACTCTTTACAACAGTAGCAAAACCTGCAAGTACCAAAGAGGTAGAAAGTCCAGATGCACCTGGCAATGATTTATGATATTGCACCTTATACAGCGCATAATATTATGAGAAGATCTAGAAACGTTTTCCCCAATTTACTGTCCTTCAGGAAACCCTAAAGAATTGCCCTACATTTATTTTATCTTATATCTTTATTTTACTTGATCAATTTCACATCATTTGCCAATGAATGACCCATTTTACTGTCGCAGTGGGCATGCAAGGATCAAATGGCTGTAAATTTTATTTAAAATCATAGGGATGCTCATAGGGATGCTCTTGTCATGTCACAGGGATCCTCTTTGTTGGCAAATGCTGTGCAATTATATGTGACATCCTCATAGATGCTTCTTACCTCCACCAGCATGTAGAAAGACAGCATGGTGACTCCAAAGTTGTAGAGCAGCAATACGTTCTTCAGCGAGTAAGCCGGCCTGTTCTTCATGTACTTTGGTCCTAAGTATACTATCAGGAGGTAGATGAAGGTGAGGATCAGAGTGGGCGTGCAGGAGTCCAGCATCAGCCATCCTCGTACTCTTGGATCTAGAATAAAAGACATAGTTATGAACACCTAATACTACTAGACTAACAATAGCACTACTGGTATGACTGCTACTATAACATTATAACATTTGATTTTGTCACTGATCTTCACAAACTATTCTAGATTGTCAAAGTGGACACATCTTTAAGCAGTATAAAAACTTAACTATAATTTGTAGAATGCCTTCTCACTGATCCATGCACCTCCTAATTTATGCTGCTCTGATTCTTGGGAGATGACTTCTCCCCCTGCATGATACAAACACAGCGAACATCACTGGCACAAACAAACGCCATTAGAGGTCGCATAATTGGTCAAACTAAGGCCACCTGTTTGTAAGTGTACCTATTATTTATTTTTATGAACTGCTTCATCCTGCTCAAATGTTCCACCACCAAGACATACCACAGGCATAGCAGGAAATAATACAGCACAACTGTCACACACTGGTGTATTTTGTCCAATATATTTTTTGTGGGAGTGGTGGAAAGCCTTGATCCCAATGTGAAGAATGGTGGTGGTAGCATCATGTCATGCTTTTCATTGGCAAATACTGGAAAATTGATCTAGTAATAGGCTAGATTAAAAATATGTGTAGGGCAATTCTTAAGGATTTCCGGCAGGATAATAAATAAGGGAGTCCATCTGCATAAATCATTGCCATCGCTTGCAATATTATTAGACAAATACTGTAAAATTAATCAATTAATAGGCTAGATAAAACATAAATGTAGGGCAATTTTTGAGAATTTCCTGTAGGACAATAAATTTCGGAATAAAAGCAGATAAATCCAGAACATTTATTTGAAGTTTCTGGATCTTTTCATAATGTTATACGCTGTATAGGGTGAAATATCATGAATCATTGCCATCGCCTGCCACTGTTTTTTTTCCACAATATTATTAGACAAATACTGTGAAATTAATCAAGTAATAGACATATATAATACAATATATGTAGGGTACCTCTCCAGGATTTCTTGCAGGACAATAAATATGGGAATAAATTGGAAAAAATCCAGAAAACATTTATCTGAAGTTTCTGGATCTTTCTATAATGTTATGTGTTGTATAGGGTGAAATATCATAAATCACTGCCATCGTTTGCCACTGTTTCTTAATATTTCACAATATTTCAAGACAAGTACTGTGAAATTGATCAAGTTGTAAGCTAAATAAAAAGCTAATAAATGTAGGGTAATTCTTGAGGTTTCCAAGCAGGACAATGACCCAAAACACTAAGCCAAAACTTAAGCAAGAGCCTGACTAATTTAAAGATAGTGCAGCAAAGCCTAGACCTCGAATTTAGAACCAAACAAAACCAAACCTAAGACACTCGGAATCCAGTTTTGCAAAAGCTAGTGGACACTTGGCTGACTCGTGGCCAAATCTGGTTCATATTAAGACTTTTTTACTTTTGTAAATACTGTAAATATATATGTGTATGTTTTAAATAAATATTAATTTGTGTATATCAGTGACATTACAGAACATAAAAAGTCAAGAAAGAGTAAATCAGGAAAGCATTGTCAATAGTTTTCTTTAATTGTTTCCTACATTGTTGGGCAGTGTTAGGCTCTAGAGTAACCCAAGGAACATTTGTATTCCTGACACTGTGTGGTCTGGATCCAGCCAGCTATTGAGACGATGCAGAAGGAGGAATTTGGGAGGGGGGGACTTATATGAATTATATTCATTCATTTAAACCTTCTTAAAGTTTCTTAGTCTTTCTGCTTGACTTATTACCCACCTAATAAAAAGCTAGGCTCTTGATTCTCCATAAAAAACACAGTGACATTCCATAAGGATTTGTATTATTAAAATGGATTAGATGTCTTAATTGTGTTAAGTTGAACTTTTGCCCAGTTAGTGATCTGGCAGAGGGTGCCAAGTTGCAGGTCCTAGTCACGACACCCACTGAGAGTACGTACTAACATCTAATAGTGTTCTAGTGGACCTGTGTAGTGTATGCGATTAGTAGACTGCCGAATGAGAAGGACAAACATATAGGATTAGAAGTTTGCATATTGTAATAAAATTAAAATATAAAAACTAGGGCACCTGGGTGGCGCACAGCTAGCTCGTGCAGCGTCTCGTCCCATGGTCGCTGTAATTTGCAATCTCTGAGACTGGTCAAGACACCTGTAACCTAACCTAACCTGTACATAATGCAGGTCCTTCTTGGAACCCAACAATGGCATGTGATATGAAGCGACTGCAGATTGTACACACTGCATGGCACACACATTCCACTCAAAGCCTAGAAAGCAATTTGAACCTAACAAAACACAAGTATAAAATGCAGACCACCACTTTTCTGTGCATTGTTTAACATTACTTATTGTTTTTCAAGGGCCTTGCTCAAGGGCCCAAAAGCGGCAACCTGGCAGTGGTGCAGTTTGAACCTTTCAATTACTAGTCCAGTGCCTTTGAACCTAGTATAACACAAGTGTAAAATGCAGAATTTTTTACACTCTTCACAATGACGCTTTACTTTCTTCAAGTGCGACTGCCTCTCAGATTTAGGGTCCTGGGAACGTGTGGGTGCTGTAATTGTGTGAGGTTTCCATTCTACCCTCAAAAACATTCCCCATGGCTAGATTTGCTACCACAAGTGAAAGTAATGCTCTGTAATGACCTGGCACCCTTTTAAGGGTGTATTCCCACCATTTGTTGGTGTAGGCACCAGATCTATCCTGATAAAAAATAACTAATAGATGACTTTATAAAAATGTGAATAAATTATAGCTGACACAAGGTTATTAATAAATTAGAGAAACTCTAATAGAAAAGTTGGGAGCAGTGTTCTTTTGCTTTTTCTGACTTACCAATTTTATTAAACTTCCAGCTTGCAGACATTAATCAAAGCAAGAATGTGTATATATTAACGAAAACAATGATATTAATGTGAAACCTTCGATATCTTGACTTTGTAATATTTTAATAATGCAGGTTGACGTGGAAAGACAAATAATTAGGGATGTAACGATACACTCTACCCACGATGCAATGCGATTCACGATACTGGGTTCTCGATACGATTTTTTCCAGATTTTCTAAACAAAATTAAATTAAATACATTATGAAAAAGTTTCATTTTATTGTTTCTCTTTAAAAAAAATAAAATAAAATACTGTATTTGTGCTTTCTATCTTATTTATCTAAATAATAAATGGCCTTTTATTTCTGAGGTAGGAACAAACTATGCACATTTCCCTTTTTGTGTAAAAAAAAAAAAAAAAAAAAAATTACATTTTAAAACAAATCCCACATTAAAATACATAAATAATACACATAAAGAAAGTATCCTCACATAAATACATTTGGCTGGAAAATTCCGAACCTGGCAACCCTGTAGTGACGTCAACCAGATGAGGTGAATAGCGCCGGTGCCCTCTGCTGTTTAAAGTGAATATCGATTAATTATACATGTAAACCGATTTGAATCGTTACACACGTGAATCGATTTTTAACTGTCTTGTAGTGCATCGTTACATCCCTACAACTTTTCTGGACTTGCAAATACCAATTGTTTGAATTAAACAAAGAAATTATACAAATGTGTAGTGTTTGTTTTTGAATGAGAACGCTACTTAATTGTGGTTTTGCCTAAAATATTTGGATGGTTGTTCAACTAGTTCATCATTATGAAGAAGGCCAAAATAAATGCTTTCTGTTTAACAACTTAATGTTACGGGGAAAACTAAATTCTAACAACTTAATAGTTATAATCACTCGATGTAGTTTGTTAGCGAGTGAAGTTAGATATAAAAATGAATATAATAAAGAAATAAAAGTCACAAACCTCTCTCTCCAAACAGCTTATCCACAGCAGAGTTTAACCATTTATCAACGGCATAGAAACGCTCCTGAAATGTACAAACAAGAGTCAGAGGATCTCAGACGTTGGCATAAATTTCTATGACCTTCTATTACATATTGATCTGCCTATCCTACCCTGAAAATCCACATATTCAGGTAACAGTATGTGCTGGCTGGAAGAAAAACAATCTCACTGACTGAGTCATTTATGTGCAAGCGACATTAATTTATAACTCTTAGATTTTAGTAACATTAACTGTGGATTTCATATTAAATCCACCATAAAATGGCCTTCTGAGAATCGTAGGCTGCATTTATGCAATATTCAGCTACAACATACCAATGTACAACTCTAATTCCAAAAGTGGATCTAGTGCCAGTCTAGCTCCTGCACTGTATTGTAACTGTCTTGCTAAAACGAGAAGGGATTTCCATAAAAAAAACATCGTCTAATTAGTACCACGTATTGCTCCAAAATTGATTGGTCACTGGCACTAACACACCACCACATGATGACAGATGCTGTGTTATTTTCATTCTGCCTTAGCAACAGTTAGGGTGGTTCTTTTTCTCCTTGACCCGGAAAGTATAAGATGGATTACTTCAAATAACATGTTCAAAGGTGAGACTGCAGCACAAATTTCAATGACACAGGTAATTCTCCAAATCTTTTAACAACACTTTGGACTGTAGATGGTGAAATTCCCAAATCCCTTGCAATTGCAAATGTGCTATAAGGCTGATATATATGCTATAAGAAATTAGTGTATACTTGCAAACTCTATGTACCTTAGTAGCTTCATTGACTATTTTGTAAGTCTGTTCTGTTTTTCTATGCATTTTACCTGCTAGAACAGGCTAGAGTCTGAGTCAAGTCACGAGTATTTAGGCTAGAGTCCGAGTCAAGTCACGAGTCTTTAGGCTAGAGTCCGAGTCAAGTCACGAGTCTTTAGGCTAGAGTCCGAGTCGAGTCATGAGTCTTTAGGCTAGAGTCCGAGTCAACTCACGAGTCTTTAGGCTAGAGTCCGAGTCAAGTCACGAGTCTTTAGGCTAGAGTCCGAGTCAAGTCATGAGTCTTTAGGCTAGAGTCCGAGTCAGGTCATAAGTCTTTAGGCTAGAGTCCGAGTCAAGTCATGAGTCTTTAGGCTAGAGTCCGAGTCGAGTCATGAGTCTTTAGGCTAGAGTCCGAGTCAACTCACGAGTCTTTAGGCTAGAGTCCGAGTCAAGTCACGAGTCTTTAGGCTAGAGTCCGAGTCGAGTCATGAGTCTTTAGGCTAGAGTCCGAGTCAGGTCACAAGTCTTTAGGCTAGAGTCCGAGTCAAGTCACGAGTCTTTAGGCTAGAGTCCGAGTCAAGTCAAAGTCAAAATATACACAAAACATTACTGGAAATGTAGTGTAGAAATAAACAAATAATATGTACGTTCAGATAAAAAACAACAACAGATTAGCGACTGTATTTTGCCGTTTTACTTAGTGCCTTTACTTTCCTAGGTAAAAGCTTAAACTGACGTTTTGTTTTCATTGCAAATTACAGCACGGCGGCCAAAATCCCAAACACAGCAAAAAAATCCATAATACTGCTTACCTTAGCTTATGTTCCGTTATTTTGTAAATGTGCTTATAATTAAAAACCTCCAGACTTTCCCGGTTGTGAAGTAAAACACAAACTCGTTAGAAAGCCAATCAAGCGTTTCATTGACACGTCATTCGTGTGACGCTGCAAATAACAGAATTACTTACTAACAATTAAAATCAGAAGGTCTGATTGGTTCAGAAAGCGATTCTTACAATCATTAGTGCCAATTCTGTAGGAGTGTTCCATTCACATTATCCGTTACTGTGAAGTGCACTACGTGTTCCATCATTTTAAGTAGGGAGCTACGCTTCATCACTACGCCGGAAGCTGGCTGGAACATTTTCCCATTGCGTGCGTTGCGGGTTAAGTCGGCTGGAGCGTTATTATTAGAGAGCAGAAAATGACACGATCAGAATGTATCACATATATGTAGATCACATATATACAGTGTATCACAAAAGTGAGTACACCCCTCACATTTCATGCAGATATTTAAGTATATCTTTTCATGGGACAACACTGACAAAATGACACTTTGACACAATGAAAAGTAGTCTGTGTGCAGCTTATATAACAGTGTAAATTTATTCTTCCCTCAAAATAACTCAATATACAGCCATTAATGTCTAAACCACCAGCAACAAAAGTGAGTACACCCCTAAGTGAAAGTTCCTGAAGTGTCAATATTTTGTGTGGCCACCATTATTTCCCAGAACTGCCTTAACTCTCCTGGGCATGGAGTTTACCAGAGCTTCACAGGTTGCCACTGGAATGCTTTTCCACTCCTCCATGACGACATCACGGAGCTGGCGGATATTCGAGACTTTGCGCTCCTCCACCTTCCGCTTGAGGATGCCCCAAAGATGTTCTATTGGGTTTAGGTCTGGAGACTTGCTTGGCCAGTCCATCACCTTTACCCTCAGCCTCTTCAATAAAGCAGTGGTCGTCTTAGAGGTGTGTTTGGGGTCATTATCATGCTGGAACACTGCCCTGCGACCCAGTTTCCGGAGGGAGGGGATCATGCTCTGCTTCAGTATTTCACAGTACATATTGGAGTTCATGTGTCCCTCAATGAAATGTAACTCCCCAACACCTGCTGCACCCATGCAGCCCCAGACCATGGCATTCCCACCACCATGCTTGACTGTAGGCATGACACACTTATCTTTGTACTCCTCACCTGATTGCCGCCACACATGCTTGAGACCATCTGAACCAAACAAATTAATCTTGGTCTCATCAGACCATAGGACATGGTTCCAGTAATCCATGTCCTTTGTTGTTATGTCTTCAGCAAACTGTTTGCGGGCTTTCTTGTGTAGAGACTTCAGAAGAGGCTTCCTTCTGGGGTGACAGCCATGCAGACCAATTTGATGTAGTGTGCGGCGTATGGTCTGAGCACTGACAGGCTGACCCCCCACCTTTTCAATCTCTGCAGCAATGCTGACAGCACTCCTGCGCCTATCTTTCAAAGACAGCAGTTGGATGTGACGCTGAGCACGTGCACTCAGCTTCTTTGGACGACCAACGCGAGGTCTGTTCTGAGTGGACCCTGCTCTTTTAAAACGCTGGATGATCTTGGCCACTGTGCTGCAGCTCAGTTTCAGGGTGTTGGCAATCTTCTTGTAGCCTTGGCCATCTTCATGTAGCGCAACAATTCGTCTTTTAAGATCCTCAGAGAGTTCTTTGCCATGAGGTGCCATGTTGGAACTTTCAGTGACCAGTATGAGAGTGTGTGAGAGCTGTACTACTAAATTGAACACACCTGCTCCCTATGCACACCTGAGACCTAGTAACACTAACAAATCACATGACATTTTGGAGGGAAAATGACAAGCAGTGCTCAATTTGGACATTTAGGGGTGTAGTCTCTTAGGGGTGTACTCACTTTTGTTGCCGGTGGTTTAGACATTAATGGCTGTATATTGAGTTATTTTGAGGGAAGAATAAATTTACACTGTTATATAAGCTGCACACAGACTACTTTTCATTGTGTCAAAGTGTCATTTTGTCAGTGTTGTCCCATGAAAAGATATACTTAAATATCTGCAGAAATGTGAGGGGTGTACTCACTTTTGTGATACACTGTATATATATATATATATATATATATATATATATATATATATATATAATCGTCACACGTAACTAATGTTGCTGACTTGTTGAGTCACGAGTCGAGTCCGAGTCATTTGAAACGAGTCAGAGTCGAGTCTGAAATTGCTGTGTGTGCAGACTTGAGTCCCCATCTCTGCAGTCAAGTGGTATTAAAATGAAAAGAAAAAAAAACAACATATAAGAACAACACATGACCAGGACTATAGACTGACATAAGAATTACCTGAACTATCAGCCTTAGAAATGTAAGGCTCTTGCATCTGGTCCTTTAAGAGAGGACACAGTAAACTACACTAAACTAACTAAACTAGTTTTTTTTAGACAAGGGAAGGTTTTTTTTAGAGGTAACTCTAACCAGAGTGTCTAGAATTACCTCTACACCTCAGAGGGTTGCTTTCTCCTTCTGTAGAATGTATTATTTCTACAGAAGTAAAGAAAAGCCCTTTGTTCAGTCCTATTCAGCAAAAAATGAGATAAGAGACGAAACTCAGTACATTGATGCGTCCTTTTTCGTTTACATGTCGCTGCCTCAGCTCTGTCAAGCTTTCTGTCACTTATTTGCGTTAGAGAGACTGAGAGTGAGTTACTCAGTTCTGCTGTGATAGCCATTTTAAAACAGAGCACGGCATTGTCTTCCCAAGAACCTTACTGTTCATTGATTTGACACAAAACAGGGGATATGGTGACAAGTAGTGGGAGGGGTGACCTGGATGAAAAGGACTTGGTGCTCTGCAATCCCTCACAGACCAAGTGGTAATGTGCCAAAAGTTTAGAAACGAGAAACAGGGAATTTTGAAAAGAATTGGGTCAGTATGGGAAATAAAATCAAAAACAAGTTGCACAAGTTCTGAGATCTTAAGCTCTGGAGTTCAAATCTCAGTTGTGCTATCAGCCGACCGAGCACCTATACAGACACAATGGCTAAAACAGGGTTTCCAGTCGGTGTAAGTGCGGCCTCTGCTGATCACTCAAGGTGCCTGCACGGGTGTCGGCTGATCATGGATGGCAGTGCGTGGCTCTCTGCGTGCAATACTGTGTTCTGTGAGACCAAGCTCTTGAGTTCAAGTCTCAGTTATCTGCTATCAGCCGGCCGAGCACCTATACAGACACACAATGGCTAAAACAGGACTCCTAGTCGCTGTTGTAAGTGCGGCCTCTGCTGACCGCTCGAGCTGATCACGGTTGGCATAGCATGTCTCTCTGCATGCAATACTGCGTTTTGTGAGACCTTACTTCAGGTCTGCGACAACTTCAGCCCTCCTCGATAGGGGATAGGGGTGGCAGCAGTGACACGAGAGAGATAAGCTCCTACTGGCCACTACAGGATTGGGTGCAAAAGGAAAAAAAACACACAACTTGATATGTAAATCCATTTCGACTTGCCCAGGTGGTGTAGCGAGAAATTCTGCTTGCGTATAAGCACTGAGATTCTGAATTCTGAGTTCGAATCTCAGCTCTGCTATCGGTCGGGTGGGTGCCCCCACACAGACCCAATTGACAGTGCCTGCAGCAATTAAAATTAGCCACTAAGTCTGCTGGGTGTTAAAAGACTGGACTGAAAAAGGGGGGTGGGGCCTTCGACACTGTGTAAGAACCCTGGTTAGTAGCCCAAGGTGCCTGTACATAAGTTGAGGAACGCAGAGATCAGTGTGTGACTCTCCGTGTGCGAAACTGGCCTTACATGCGATAAAATGGGTCGTGGACTGCGTACGTGTCGGGGGATGCTTTTCTCCATAAGCGACTTACAGTACTGTGACGGGATATTGTCTAAGCAATTGAGGATTAAGGGCCTTGCTCAAGAGCCCAACAGTGGCAACCTGGCAGTGGTGGGGCTTGAACCAGCAACCTTCTGATTACTAGTCCAGTACCTTAACCACTGGGCTGCATTCAAGATGCAGAAAATGAAAGGTATTAAAGATATGAAAGGTAAAATCAGCATTTCTTACTAAAATTATGTGCAGAGTTTGAGGATTGAATTAGATTACAATTATTTTTACAAGCACGCTTCTGTTTATTAAGTGCACTGTGCACAACTCGCCAGGCTTCTGGGCTTCTGTGTCAGTTCCAGCTTTCTTTGGTCACTTTCCAAGGCTCTGTATGCAGATAATCAGTGCCATGGACTTTTTATTAGAAGAGATTTACTGTTTATTACTCTCAGTTCACTCAGTCTGCACAACTGTGATCATTTTATCTTTACTCCTTGTTCTGTATCTAAAACTCAGTGCTAAAACCATTGTACAGGCATTCTGCTCTTACAAAATATGAAATGCACTCTTGTACAACTCGTAAAAACCTTAAAAAACCTTATAATATTTTACTTTGAAATAAAACCATAATTAAAAGACTATAATAAGTATTTTAAAAGGTTGTGTTTGATAGCTTTTTGGGTTGGGGTAAGCTCATTTTGTAAGGTCCTAGACAATTTATCAGCAAAACATTAACTGAAGGAGCAGTTGGTGTTCCAGTTTTTCAAAGAAAAGAGACTCTAATATGTTCATTTTAATAAACATTTGAACCAATTTAAGACTGCAATTATTTTTCTCATCAATATTAATACTAGTTAAGCATCATTTCATGTCGAAAACCTTTAACATTTCAGTAATTGCAAAACTAGTGTCCATAAAAGGTTATTTTCTAAAACATCAGGCAAAACAACCAACCAAAGGTTTTTCCCCCTTAAAGTTTTAGGTCGTTAATAATCTGGTTATCACATTTAAAGATTATATTTAGTAACACATTATCAATGCTGGGTAGGGTAAAACCGACTTAGCTATTTAAACATGCCTGCATTATGCAACTGCACATTTGTCAGCTGGACATTCATTCTGCAACATTTCCTAATCTACCACATCCCAGAGGTGCACAACTGGATTCCAATCTGATAACTGATTATATAGATGGAAGATATACTTTATTTGTCATATGTACAGTACAATGAAATTCTTTCTTCGCATATCCCAGCTTGTTTGGAAGCTGAGGTCAGAGCGCAGGGTCTGCCATAGTACGGCGCCCTGGAGCAGACAGGGTTAAGGGCCTTGCTCAAGGACCCAACAGTGGCTGCATAGCAGAGCCTGGATTTTAACCGCCAATCTTCCAGTTGATAGCCGGTTGATAGCCCAAAGCCCTACCCACTAGGCTACCAGGCTACTGAAGAACACTTAACTCACTGTTTGTTTACGGATCCAACTGAAAATGCCATTTGGTTTGTGACACATATTGAAAACAGCATGCAAATTGTGGCCATAAAGTAAGTCACAAAATCAGC
The DNA here is from genome assembly GCF_030014385.1 of Trichomycterus rosablanca. Classification (NCBI taxonomy): domain Eukaryota; kingdom Metazoa; phylum Chordata; class Actinopteri; order Siluriformes; family Trichomycteridae; genus Trichomycterus; species Trichomycterus rosablanca. The sequence continues at coordinate 9,996,081 of NC_086010.1, read as the reverse complement.
AACTATATAAAAAACTGGTACAAAGCCCAATGCGTGCAAAAAATAAATTTTCACATAACACCCATCACAATTTATGGATTTATAATTTTAAATTTTTGTAGTTTATGCCAAATTCTGACCATGCTGTGGTCAAGTCTGTGAGGTAACCCATCTGCCTCAGGATTTGATGTATTGTGCATTTTGAAACGATTTTCTGTTCGCCTGCTTGTTCTCCTCTGACCTTTCTCATCAGCAGAATGTATCTTCCCACAGAACTGCTGCTTACTGGATGTTTTTGCTTAATTCTGGGTAAACTATAACAACTTTGGTATGAAAATCCCAGTAGATCATCAGTTAAAGCAGTGACCAAAAGCCTATTTTGTCTATATGCATTTATGTCTGCATGCATTTTTGCATGGTGCTGTTGATGCATAATAAATATTGTTAATAAATAATTGATAAATAATACATGAATTTATTTTATTTTAATTTGGCATATTTTCTATTCAGTGCTTGTAAACACCTTTAAAACTGTCCACATATGATGAAGGTAGATTAATAGTTTTACTTTAATATATATTTTGATTAGAAGGCTTTTTAAATTTGGTATCCAAACCCAGAAGTGTGATGCCCAATTCTGTCCAGTCCACCAGTTCAAGTAAAAATCTAACATGCATGTTTCAACAAATCACAGCAACTTAAATACCAAGCTGTTTAGTTGTTAACTGTTTAATATATTAGAGATTAGTAGGTTATTCAGCTAGAATAGAAAAAGCATCATCACAGACTGCACAACCAGAACCCAGTCACCTCTCCATTCATACCTAACAATGCTCAAACAATACAAATGCAGTTAATGCCTTCTTACCGTGTTAATAATGTCCATGGTGGATGTATTCTGTAATATTTCACTATTAAAAGGCTATTTTTTCCACTTTTTGAATACACAGACCTTGCAGGCTTACTGTCCGTGATGCTAATTAAATCCTCACCCTGCGCGCGCCTCTCGCCTCGCCTGTGTTGTAACACGCGCTGCCTAATCTAGTGCGCTTAGGTGTTACGAGATTTTAGGGTCCCTATAGTTCTGTGTATGGGGGCGGGGTCACAGATACAAACGCCCGCCCACTGAGCGAGAGCATAAGGTGAAAGGGAATTTTGCGACGTGCCGTCTTGAAGAGGAGGAGACAAACATTTAGGAGAAGCTAAAATTCACGGTGCATTATTAGTTGAAGTTCAGTTCAAAGCATTGATTAACATGTATAACAAAATATGCTGTGTGCATTTCGCCTACCTGGAAAATCTAGCAGTGATCACATGAATGGTCACAGCTGGTTTTGGTGGTTTACCAAATAATCTAATGCTGGTTTAAATGATTTATTCTGGTTGGACAATTGGATGAAATTGGTCAACCTGGGAGGTTAAGCTGGGTATACTTATTGAACAGCTTTGTCAAGATGGTTATGCTGGCAAGCCCACATTATAGTTATTCTAGTCAATCAGCTTTGTTAAATGACAACTAAAAATTTTCTAATGACCAAGCCAAACCTGTCGGTACAATTAAGAATTCGAGGTGACCTAGTGAAAGTCCGTCACTTATTTATAAGCGGGGGCGACACAGTGGTTCACATAAAGAATGTCCTGGGTTCGATTCCCAGGTAGAGCGGTCCGGGGCCTTTCTGTGTGGAGTTTGCATGTTTTCCCCGTGTCTTGCTTGGGTTTCTTCTGGGAGCTCCGGTTTCCTCCCACAGTCCACAGGCATGCAAGTGAGGTGAATTGGAGATACAAAATTGTCCATGACTGTTTGACATTAAAGTCTTGATGAATGATGAAACTACCTGTCCTGTCATGAATGTAACCAAAGTGTGTAAAACAACACATTAAAATCCTAATAAATAAATACACACAACCAGTTTTTCTTTAAATAAATTAATCATTTAAAAACAGTAGCACATATCTTAGTCTTAAAATACAAAAAGATCTATATTAAAAATCTGAAATAAAAACTGTATATGCAAACATGGAAGATAACAGCAACTGGAGAAATATTTTGTTAAATTAATATGTTTTGTTAATATTTTATTAATTAACAGAATGAACATATAACAGAATAATATGTTTTGTTAATATTTTATTAATTAACAGAAGGAAAAGCTTACAACCACCTTTAAAAGCAATTAAATTTCATGTGGCTTCTGATCAAACTTGCACAACTGTAATGAGGAACTGTAGTTTCTCAAAAGAACCTTGTGACTTCTTGTATAAACAGCCCTCTTCAGTTCATGCCACTTCATCTCTGACAGGATAACTGTCCATGCCTACCTTCACCATGCTTTACAGTGTGAGTAAAGATTTGATGTGCAGTGCCTTTTCGTTCTCTCTCCCCCCCCCCCCCCCCCCTATGAGAGATTTGGCAGGAGCCGCCACTGGTGCCAAGGCAATAATATTGATAAAGCACATGTTATACACAAAGCACTTTAAAGTGCTTAACAATTAAAAAATAAAGAGAAAATAACAAGATACATGGGGAGCTTGGTGAATTAGAAAAGTCTTAAATTATATTAAAATTGTCTAGTCACCCATACCCATATAAGTAACCTAAAGAAACAAAGTAGTTCAGGTGAATGTTGGTATTATTATGATTTCTAAAGAACTACAGGAGATCACATTTAATGCATAATTAATAATAATAATAAAATCTAGGTACAGCCAAAGGATTTACATATTATTCTTATCAGTTAGGGTGTAGACATGCCTTAGTATTATCATGACTGTTAAGACTAGAGCACATTTAATAAAAATTTATACAAACAAGTGATGCCAAAGTGCCACATTTTATCTCGCAGTTACTTTATAGATTCAACTGATCATTGCTTACATAACAAGGTTACTTCAGTTTTTTTGTTCTTGTGAATCAGTAAAATGCGCGCTCCCGATTCCTGCTGAAACGCGACTGCATCGAGACCGAGCGCAAAGACGGGGGCGCGCCGGGTGGCGTGAATCCAGCATGTCGGGAGCTTGAATGGCTGGAAGAAGTGGGCTGATGGTGGAGAAAGTGGGGTGACACTTGTCCCGTGCTGTGGTTGGAGCAGGGAACAGGGAGGACGGAAGAGGGGGTCATGTGCCAATAAAGGTGATAAGAGCAGCCGGGTGAACGAACGGGGTAAAGGGTGCTGTGACTGGGTAATAATACTTGTGACTGGGTAATAATACCAGCGGTTATCTGCGGTGATAGGGAGGCGATATGTGTTTATAATATGTATGCTGCTGTGAACGCAGTTTCTGTTATTTTTTTATAATTCATTGGCTCTGACAACAGGGTGAATAATAGGTGAATTATTATTGATTTTTTTTTTATTTTGGCAGTGGTGGGGCTTGAACTAGTGACCTTTTGATTACTAGTCCAGTAGTAGGCTGCAACTGCCTATTATTTAGTGTTGTATGTAGTATTATGGTGCTTTATACTGGTCAGGGTCATTGTGGGTCTGGTATGTACAGCATATATTCCATAATGACTTCATTCCATTATGACTCCATAATCAATTCCATAATGACTTCATGTATTGTACAGCCAACACAAAAAGAGTGGCACAGCAATACAACTGGTGAAGCAGGTGCAACCGGGCAACGTGGGTCACAGGACCTGGGTTTGATCTTCACTTCTGGTCACTGTGTAAGGAGTGTTAAATGCACTTTCGTATGGGATTTTACCACCTATAAACCATGAAAGAAATCCTTACACAGGAAAATACAGGAACAGTGCTAACATACTGTATCTTGCAGCTATAAAAAATAATAATAAAATTATAAAGTGGACTTAAAAAAATAGAAAGGGAATCTGATAGCATTCTACCATAAGGGCAGTGATAGCTCAGTGGTTAAGGTACTGGACTAGTAAACAGAAGGTTGCCGGTTCAAGTAACGCCACCACCAAGTTACCACTGTTGGGTCCCTGAGCAAGGCCCTTGACCCTCAATTGCTCATTGTGTGTTCAGCTCATTGTGTAAGTCGCTTTGGATAAAAGCGTCTGCTAAATGATGTAAATGAAACACAATACCTAGTATTCCATAAATGGCACAAATACGTACTAAACATGGTGTTAAACCCAATTAAAATGTGGTAGCTCAGCAGTTAGGGTACTGGACTGGTAATCAGAAGGTTGCTGGTTTAAGCCCCACCATTACTAAGTTGCCACTCATGGGCCCCTGAGCAACCCCCTTAACCCTCAATTACTTGAACTGTATTAAGTCATAATTGTAAGTTGCTTTGGATCAAAGCGTCTGCTAAATGCCACATATAAAATACAATTTTACCACCTCTAAAAGACATAAAGAACTGGATTGGCAAATCTTAATTTATCTTTGGGAGGTGGCAAAGTGAGGTATCTCAGTGGGTAGCACTTTCGCCTCGCAACAAAAGGTCCTGGGTTTGATTTCCAGTTGGAGCGGTTTGGGTCTTTTTTGTGTAGAATTTGCATGTTCAGCCCGTGTCCATGTGGGGGACTACAGTTTCCTACATGCGATCAGGTTAAATATGTGTGTGTGTGTGTGTCTGTTTGCCCTGTTATGTACTGGCAACCTGCCCAGAGTGTTTCCTACCTTTCGCCCGGTAAATCTGAACCCTTTATCTGAATAGGATAAAGCGGTGGTAAAACAGTGAATTAATAAATGTTTAATTGCTCTCGGTTTGTACGTTTTTTAATTAACACACTGTTTAAAGTTTAGCCCACACTTGCCATCCTGCTTTCAAGAAATGCATTCAAGAAACAGAATAACTTTCTTAGTTTTTTGTATGAGACGCTTAAACAAAGGAGAAACATGAGTCGGATATTTCACTGCAAGTAGCTTTGAACTTGGTTACCTCTGTGTACCAATTTGCATGCAGGCAAACCTCCAACACCTAATTTGTACCCTCGGCTGCACCTTTTGCCCACAGAGGCAAATGACCTACATTCAGCGTGTAGTCAAAGGCTTTCTGCAGACTTTGGAACAGAGTCGAGAACCGCCAGGCCTATTTTTCGAAGCTAAAAAGCATGGCTTCTGTTAAAACTTTCGGTAAAGCTTACCGCAGCAAAGCCATTAGCTAAATTCTCTGGGTTTTTAATGTAGTCTGTCATTTTTGAATGCATTTAAATGAGAAACTGATTTTTTACATGTTTACACAGCTTGCTGTTTTATTTAAAAGCCTTAGAAGAAGTGGGTTAATTCTATATGCAGTTATTGTAATGTGGTAGGAAGAATTTGATTGGTCGGCAACATCTTATTTTCCAGGTCTTTAAATAAACCTTAATCAAAAATGTCCAGCAATTTTATCAAAACCTGCAAATTAAATGCTTTTTATGAATGGACAAGACAACAATTCATCCTGGGGTGAAAGACTTGTTATTTTCCAGGTATTTAAATAAACCTTAATCAATAATGTCCAGTAATTTAATCAAAACCTGAAAATTAAAAGCTTTTTTTTAATGGACAAGACAACAATCCATCCTGGGGTCTGACCATCCTTCTCAGATGAAGTAGTCGTGCATATACTGTATATACACGTACACACATAACCAGCACCGCTGGGGATTCAAATCATTGGTGGGCTAGTTCTGTTTACCACTACTCGACCTGTGCTCCCAAGTAATGTATTTCACTACTCCCCAATCCTGGTATTTAACCCAAGGATAGGTTTGGTTATAAAATGGTTATTTTGGTACCAGTTCCAGCTCAGATGTAGTCAGTGCAATAGACAAATCTACTCGTTTAATTATAATAGCCAAAAAACCCTTGCAGCACAAGAAACAATTCAAAACAAAAAACCAAAGCTCTCCTTAAGTGTGTGTGGTTCACATCATTTGTTTTGTGTTAGGAAGACGTGCTTAAAACGTGGTTAGGCAGGTGCACCTGTGTGGATTTGCATGAACCTTCTTGGTAGACCGCCTGGTAAATTGGCCGACCTCACTGAGCCTAATTTGTCACGTATGCAGGGTGAACAAAGTACAAGTAGTTATGTAGTAAAATTTTTGGTTGCTTTCTGTACAACATATTACAATGTGCTGAAATGGCAAGGGTCGGTCCTGACCAGTAATGATAGAGGCAACTGCTTAGGGCTGAGTCTGCATCCTTGGTCCTATTTACCCAACAGTAGAGCTGGAACTGTCAAAAAATAAAAGAAATTATAAAATGTCCAGTAAATAACCTACATTTTGTTTTAAGTTTCAACCTATATATATACGTATATGTCCAGTATTTGTAGGTTATGTAGGTTATTTACTGGACATTTCATAATTTTTTATTTTTTATTTTTTTTTGGTTATTGTTTTTGACAGTTCCAACTCTCTACTGCTCTACTACTCTACTGTTTATATATATATATATATATATATATATATATATATATATATATATATATATATAATTTTAGCAAGCTTTAGCTTGATACTGTACATTGGATACTGTACATACTGTCCATTGACACTGTACATCGCAGTTTAGCATTATTGTTTTAATTATATAGAGGCACGACTAAGTGGGTAGCACTGTCACCCCACAGCAAGAAGGTCTTGGGCTTGATCTCCAGGTGGTGCGGTCTGGGTCCTTTCTGTGTGGAGTTTGCATGTTCTCCCCGTGTCTGCCTGGGTTTCCTCCTACAGTCCTCCAGACATGCAAGTGAGGTGAACTGGACATACGAAATTGTCCATGACTGTGTCTGATATAACCTTGTGAACTGATGAACCTTGTGTAATGAGTAACTACCATTTCCGTCATGAATGTAACCAAAGTGTGTAAAACATGACTTTAAAGTCCTAATAAAAAAACAAACTATACCACCAGCCAGTCTGCCCTGTCAGACATCAATTTCTTTCACTTATAAGCAAAGCAAGACGACCCTTGTCAGTCTTTCTGCTGTAATTATAATTCACTAAGGATTAGAGTACCTGAAAACACTTCATGAAAGACTAATTCATTGCACATCACATTTCCATCCACTTACTCACTTGCACCCATGGGCCATTGCACCCACTGGCATGTTTTAACAATGTGAGTAAACAGTAATACTCATAGAAAACCCAGAAGTACATACTAAACTCCTCACAGACAGTAAGCAGAGTCGAGGCTTGAACCCAGGTCTACCGAACTCAAAGGCTATGTGGTGCCTTCTGTAATTACTGCACCACAGTGCTTCCCATACCTCCAACATTTTGGCAGGAGTTTGTGAAAGAGTCCTTTCTTTTACGGTTGGACTAGTCTGTTGGGAAACTGCAGTGGCCTGCAAAGACCTCTGACCCCAACCTTTGAACACCTCTAGGAGGAAGTATTTGGAATGTTGCTTGTTTAAGCTCCACTAACTGCCAGGATGCCACTGTTGGGCTCTTGAACAAGGCCCTCAGCTCCCAGTTGCTTGGATTGTATTTGGTTGCCTTGGATAAAAGTATCTGCTAGAGCAGCCTTTCTCAATTGGGGTGCCGTCTGGCTTCGTCAGGGGTGCCGTCAAAAATATTCTGATAATGATGGGTCGTTCGCAAACGATCCAATTCTATTGAACGGCTCTTTAAAATGAACAAAAGGAACCGAGTCGTGCATCTGGGAGCCGCTATATATATATTTATTTCTGCGCAGTTCTGTAATCCACCCATTCCGCTTCGCATCAGTAGAGGGAATCAATCAGTCATAATAAGAGCTGTTTATTGTTGAAATTCAAATCCGAAAACGGAGAGCGAGCGACACACACACACAGAGAGAGAGAGTGCGAGCGAGAGAGACACACACACACAAACTGATCGTTATTACTACCTCATTACTGTAAATATTATAATTTTTATTGTTATTATTTTGCACTGTTTTTATTAATATTTTATTCTATTTTATATTTTTTTTGCAGATGTAACTGTTTTGTATATATTTGTTCTTTCTTACTGTTATTTTTATTATTTCTCTTTAACTTGCTTTGGCAATACGAATGTCTTTATTTGTCATGCCAATAAAGCTTCTTTTGAGTTTGAGTTGAGAGAGCTGTAACCGAGCTACAGAGAGAACATGCAGAAAAGAAGCAGTGCTCTTAGTATAATGACAAATAATTGAGAAATAAACTATAAACTTGTTTAATTGTGTTAAATATGATTCGTTCATGGCGCGACCTGAGCTTTTCGAGCCTAACTTACATCAAGAACAAGTACAGGGAGCGACTGAGGGCTCTGGACCAGGAGCTCCGTGTCTGCCTCTCATCCATCCCTGCCAGAATAGGGCGACTGTGTGCATCATCCCAGGCTCAGGTTTCCCATTAAAATGAAGTCACGTTTACCCCTCCCTCCCTAAATGACACCTTATGGTGTGTATGCGTGTCATTTAGCAGTCCTAGGGATGCCGAGTGTAAGTTGAGAAACACTGTGCTAGAGTGCTTGCGTTGCCCGCCAATGTTGAGATCTCAAGCTCTCGAGTTTGAATCTCAGCTCTGCTATTGGCTGGCCTACACAGACATGATTTGGCTCAGAATGGGTGGGCAATGGGAGTCCTCATTGCTGCTGCAGTTGTGACTTTTGAGGGCTGGTTGGAGGCACCTGCACAAAGATGGGGTGACACTGCTGGTAGACTGGAGGATGCAGAGCAACATTGTCCCTGGAATTCTGGGTTTGATCCTCAATTCTAGTCACTGTCTGAGAATCTGTACACATTCTTCCTGTTCTGTATGGATTTTCTTTGGGTACTCCAGTTTCTACCTACCTCCCAAAAACATGAAAGGTAAATTCCCTGCTCTTAGTGCAGTCATAGACCTTAGTAGTTGTTCTCTAATAGTAATGTCCAGTTCAAGGAAATGTCTCCATCTAGTGCATTATTTTGGCAACTTTTGATTTGAGATGAATGTAACCACTCTTACAGGGCGAATTTATCCATTCATTCATTGTCTGTTTTACCTATTCAGGGTCGCTGTGTGTCCGATTCGCTGCACGAAAGGCTGGCAACACCCCAAACAGGTCGCCAGTCCATCACAAAGCAAACACACACACATAGGGAGTATCTCACTTTGGTATCTCACTTAACCTGACTGCATGTCTGTGGACTATGGGAGGAAACCACTCCCCTTGGGAATCAAACCCAGGACCTTCTTGCACTGAGCTGCTGTCCCACCCTATGGGACGAATACATGTGCATATTTATTGATTGTAGTTATAATTGCTGTGGATCCAGTACCCATCCTGAAATACCAGTACCAAAACCAACACATACACAGGGACATGCCTACACTTCACGTAGACATCCAGTACCACATGTGGCACCATGCTGCCAACATTCATGACAGGACGGGACAGATACACTATATTGCCAAAAGTATTCGCTCCAAACTGTTCCCACAAAGTTGGGAGCATGAAATTGTCCGAAATTACTTGGTATGCTGAAGCATTAAGAGTTCCTTTCACTGGAACTAAGGGGCTGAGCCCAACTCCTGAAAAGCAAACCCACACCATAATCCCCCTCCACCAAACTTTACACTTGGCACAGTGCAGTCAGAAGTACCGTTCTCCTGGCAATCGCCAAACCCAGACTCCACAGAGTCCATCAGATTGCCAGACGGAGAAGCGTGATTCGTCACTCCAGAGAACACGTATCAACTGCTCTAGAGTCCAGTGGCGGTGTGCTTTACACCACTGCATCCAACGCTTTGCGTTGTGCTTGGTGACGTAAGGCTTGGATGCAGCTGCTCGGACATGGAAACCCATTTCATGAAGCTCTCTACTCTCTGTTCTTGAGCTAATCTGAAGGCCACATGAAGTTTGGAGGTCTGTAGCGATTGACTCTGCAAAAAGTTGGTGACCTCTGTGCACTATGAGCCTCAGCATCCGCCGACCCCGCTCTGTCATTTTACGTGGCCCTAACACTTCATGGCTGAGTTGCTGTTGTTCCCAATCGCTTACACTTTGTTATAATACCACTGACAGTCGACTGTGGAATATTTGGTAGCGAGGAAATTTCACGACTGGACTTGTTGCACAGGTGGCATCCTATCACGGTACCACACTGTAATTCACTGAGCCCCTGAGAGCGACCCATTCGTTCACAAATGTTTGTAGAAGCAGTCTGCCTGCCTAGGTGCTCGGTTTTATACACCTGTGGCCATGGAAGTGATTGAAACACCTGAATTCAATGATTTGGATGGGTGAGTGAATACTTTCGGCAATATAGTGTAGTTAATTCTTTAATGTCAAACACAGTCATGGACAATTTTGTATCTCCAGTTCACCTCACTTGCATGTTTTTGGACTGTGGGAGGAAACCCACACCGACGCGGGGGGAGAGCATGCAAACTCCACACAGGAAGGACCCGGACCGCTCCACCCTGGGAATCAAACTCAGGACCCTTTTGATGTGAGGTGACAGTGCTACCCGCTGAGCCACCGTGCTGCCCTCATGTTGTAATAATTAGAAATAAATCGTAGACACTTTGGAAGCTACCCAATCTAATTCATGATAGTGACATGTTAGCGAAATCCATTATTTTAGTGGCACCGACCAGTCTGCAGACATTCTACCTAGTCGCTGTACCATAAAAATGGCCTAGATTTCAACACCACTGGAGATTATCTTTTCTGAAAGCAAGTAGCTCATAAACAAGAATGTTACATAAAATCTGTACCCAGCTGATACGGTCATCTTATCAGCATCTGCACAGACTAAAGTTCATCGACGTGTCAGCTAATTATAACGTATCAGTGAAGTAACCTCTAGTTATCACTCCTGACTGCACAGGTTTACAGTAAAATGTATCAAGGTAGAATTTTATTGCTGCACCAGGCTTTCAGTAAAGCTGACAAGGTTTTTTATTAAATAATGTAATATATCGATTAAGGAATAAACAATATGGAAATTTACACTATACAGCTACACCGATGAGAACGCCTGACCATGAACTCCACAAAGTCTGTGAGAATTTGTTGCCATTCAGTCAAAAGAGCATATTATGTAAAGACAGGCACTGATGTTGTAAAAGAATGCCTGGATCACCTAATGGACCTTGCTTTGTATTAAAGAACACAGTCATTGTTGGGTCAATTACTGACTGTAGTCCATCTATTTCTCTACATACTTTTTTAACCTGCTTTCACCCTGTTCTTCAATGGTCAGGACCACCACAGAGAAGATATTATTTAGGTGGTGGATCATTCTCAGTACTGCACTGACACTGACATGGTGGTGGTGTGTTAGTGTGTGTTGTGCTGGTATGAGTGGATCAGACACAGCAGCGCTGCTGGAGTTTTTAAATACCATATCCACTCACTGTCCACCCTATTAGACACTCCTACCTAGTTAATCCACCCTGTAGATGTAAAGTCAGAGACGATCGCTCATCTATTGCTGCTGTTTGAGTTGTTCATCTTTGAGACCTTCATCAGTGGTCACAGGACGCTGCTCACGGGGCGCTGTTGGCTGGATATTTTTGGTTGGTGGACGACTCTGTCCAGCAGTTACAGTGAGGTGTTTAAAAACTCCAGCAGCACTGCTGTGTCTTATCCACTCATACCGGCACAACACACACTAACACACCAACACCATGTCAGTGTCACTGCAGTGCTGAGAATGATCCACCGCACAAATAATACCTGCTCTGTAGTGGTCCTGGGAGAGTCCTGACCATTGAAGAACAGCATGAAAGGGGGCTAACAAAGCATACAGATGGACTACAGTCCAGTCCAGTGCTCCTATATGGTAAGTGGAGCTGATAAAAAGGACAGTGAGTGTAGAAACAAAGAGATGATTTGTGTATGTATATATATCTTTCTGAAGGATGCATGAATCAAGCCATGTACTGTGTATTATCCTGGGTAAAAATGCTTACTTTTGCTCTAACAATGTTTCCCAACTCTGAGTATTGTTTTTTTTTCAGCAGGATAATGAACATAAGAATGGAGGACCATCAGATCAAGACCCCATTATGGCCAGTCCAATCTCCAAATCTGAACCCTTTCAAAATCCTTTGGATTGTGTTGAAAAGTAAGACATATGGTCACAAGCCATCAGACGAAGTCAAGCTGTTTACATTTTTGTGCCAGAATACAATGACCTGAATGCAGTACGATTCCTCTCTACTGATGTTGATCTCCACCCTGATTGAGGAGAGTCATGACTAACACACGCGCCCTCCGACATGTGTGCAGTAGCCGACTACATCTCCTTACCTGCATGAGGCGAGTTCAGATCCGCTTTGTGTACGGAGAGCCACACCCTGATCAACGCATTATTCCTCGACTCTGCACAGGTGCCATCAATCAGCCAGCAGAGGTCGTAATTGCATCAGTTACAAAGTCCAACAGCAAGCCCATCATTCTCGTAGGCGCCCAGCCTGCTGGATGGCAGAGCTGAGTTTCAAACCGACAAGTTCGAGATGTCAGCTCTGGTGTGCTAGCATGTTTTACCGCTGTGCCACCTGAGCGGCCTACTGTACAAGGTGTGGACAGAAAGTTAATTCAATAGTCGAATATCTTCAATTATACACGCTCAACAAGGTCGAGAATGTGCACAGACATCGAGGGACATGTCTAGAAGAGACACCCAGCATGTGGTGGGCGTGGCTTATCGGGTTTGTTATCGCCTTTTTCTTTGTGTTTTATGCTTAATTTTTGCAGTTCTAGCAGTGCTTTGGAACCCCAAATCAGAAAAAGTTGGGACAGCATGGAAAATGCAAATAATAAAAACACATAGTTTCTTACATTTACTTTGACTTTTATTTGATTGCAGACAGGATGAAGCTGAGATATTTCATGTTTTATCTGCTCGGCTTCATTTCATTTATTAATAAACATCCATTCCTGCATTTTAGGCATGCAACACATTCCAAAAAAAGTTGGGACAGTAAAGCATTTACCACTTTGCAATGTTGCCATTCCTCTTCACCACACTTAAAAGACGTTTTGGCACCGAGGATACCAAGCAATCGTCGTTGTTGCATTTTTCGTTTCAAAATTCTCCACACATTCTCTATTGGGGACAGGTCAGGACTGCAGGCAGGCCAGTCCAGTACCCGTACCCTCTTCTTCCACAGCCATGCCTTTGTAATGTGTGCAGCATGTGGTTTTGCATCGTCTTGTTAAAAAATGCATGGACGTCCCTGGAAAAGACGACGTCTTGAAGGCAGCACATGTTGCTCTAAGACCTCAATGTACTTTTCTGCATTAATGCTGCCATCACAGAAGTGTAAATGACCTTTGCCAAGGGCACTGACACACCCCCATACCATGACAGACCCTGGCTTTTGGACTTGTTCCTGATAACAGTCTGGATGGTCCTTTTTATCTTTGGTCCGGAGCACATGGTGTCCATTTTTACCAAAAAAGACCTGGAATGCTGATTCATCTGACCACAATACACGTTTCCACTGTGTGATGGTCCAGCCTAGATGCTTCCAAACCCAGAGAAGTCGACATCGCTTCTGGACATGGTTAACATAAGGCTTCTTTTTTGCACAGTAAAGGTTGAAGTGGCATTTGTGCATGTAACTCTGTATTGTAGAGCTTGACAAAAGGTTTGCCAAAGTAATCCCTCACCCATGTGGTTATATCAGCTATTGTTGAGTGGCGGTTCTTGATGCAGTCCCGTATGAGGGATCGAAGATCACAGGTGTTCAGCTTAAGCTTGCGCCCTTGACCTTTACGCACTGAAATTCCTCCTGATTCCGTGAATCATTTAATGATATTATGGACTGTAGAGGGAGAAATATGCAAATCCCTTACCCTATGTTGTTCATTTTGCTTTTTATCATATGTGCATGTTCACCACTTTTGTGGACCTTAGTGCTTTGTCCACACCTTGTAAATATTTTAAAACACAAAATGCATTCAATGAGTGAATGATGTCACTGTTTGGAAGCATGTGTCCTGGTGTGTTTTCTTCTGTTGGGTTCCTTCTCCTCCCACTGCACCTCTGATTAAGAAAAAGTGTTTGCGGAAGCTCAAGAAATGTTTGAAAGCAGTGACTCAGACATGTTCCATATTACCAAAAGTATGTGGATGCTGCTTGATTGTAACAGACTGAGCTAACAGGCCACAGCCATTGCTAACTGGTTAATGCTCTTATAAATGCTGTTGTGCCGTCTGTGGTCAGAACCTAAACTGGTTAACATTTGATCATAGTGTCGGTTGAACAGGATCGACATATTGTACTTCCAACCACACGTGCACACACACGCTGTATTCCTGTACATCTGTTATTCTTAAGCGTTCTGTATTGTTGATGTGAATGGCGTGTGGATCACTTCACCCCCGGTGAAGTAATTTGACCTGCAGCCCTGATTCTCTATTCCGCAACATGAAGTCAATGCTTACTGTTAAATAAACTGATTTTTTTTCAATCACGGAAACATCTGGTGATAAGTGTGTGTGTGTGTGTGGGTGTTTGTGTATGTTGGCTTATACAGCAGGAGAGGAAGGATACAGAATGCCCAGAATTCCCCCTTTTCGAGCTGGAATTAGTATGTTGGAAATACAGTGTAGAAACGAGTATGTGTGTTGTGAGTGGCACATGAAGACAGTGACTACTTCCATAAACAATTATGATCTAACAAGAATTTACACCGATCAGCCATAACATTAAAACCACCTCCTTGTTTCTACCCTTACTGTCCATTTTATCAGCTCCACTTACCATATAGAAGCACTTTGTAGTTCTACAATTACTGACTGTAGTTTCATCCTTTTACTCTGTTTTCCAATGATCAGCATCCCCCACAGGACCACCACAGAGCAGGTATTATTTAGGTGGTTGATCATTCTCAGCACTGCAGTGACACTGACATGGTGCTGGTATGAGTGGATCAGACACAGCAGCGCTGCTGGAGTTATTAAATACCGTGTCCACTCGCTGTTCACTCTATTAGACACTCCTACCTACTTGGTCCACCTTGTAGATGTAAAGTCAGAGACGATCGCTCATCTATTGCTGCTGTTTGAGTTGGTCATCTTCGAGACCTTCATCAGTGAACACAGGACGCTACCTACAGGGTGCTGTTGGCTGGATATTTGTGATTGGTGGGCTATTCTCAGTCCAGCAGTGACAGTGAGGTGTTTAAAAATTCACTCATACCAGTGAAACAACACACACTAACACACCATCACCATGTCAGTATTACTGCAATGCTGAGAATGATCCACCATCTAAATAATACCTGCTCTGTGGGGGTCCTGACCATTGAAGAACAGCATGGAAGGGGGCTAACAAAGCATGCAGAGAAACAGATGGACTACAGTCAGTAATTGTAGAACTACAAAGTGCTTCTATATGGTAAGTGGAGCTGATAAAATGGACAGCGAGTGTAGAAACAAGGAGGTGGTTTTAATGTTATGGTTGATCGGTGTATACCAGGTTATTATAGTTATTCTTCTGCACTATTATATTCTTTTTCTATTCTGTGCCATTTTATGAATCCCATTTTATTTTACTGTATCACTTTGCCAAACTTCCACGTTCAGCCAACAGTCAAGGGCAGCTGAAATTCTGCCAAAATACTCTTATCAGTGCTCAGATTTCTATGTGATGAGTACCGCTTTTTTTCTCACAAAGGTGAAAGGTGACAGACTGAGCAGCTTTCCAGGAACGTGTGCTTACACTATAGTTTCTCTGACCTCAGATGTGAGTCAAGCATTTAACACACACCTGTTTCCTGTTTTTGGTCTCAAATTCTTAGTATGATTTTCTAAATCGGTCTTGTCCTTAGTCTCCCATTTGCCTTTGTCCTCATCATGTACAGTGAAAGTTCACCAGAACCAAGCAGGTTCACCCCAAAAACACAAACAGTAAAAAGACAGTAAAATATTTTAGATCATTATAGCTAATGAAAACCAAATGGAGAGAATTAATATGCCCAATTTTACTGTTACACTACTAAGCCATAATATGTAGACACACTGAC
Organism: Trichomycterus rosablanca; assembly: GCF_030014385.1. Classification (NCBI taxonomy): domain Eukaryota; kingdom Metazoa; phylum Chordata; class Actinopteri; order Siluriformes; family Trichomycteridae; genus Trichomycterus; species Trichomycterus rosablanca. The sequence goes on along the minus strand of NC_086010.1, from coordinate 9,980,226 downwards.
CATAATATTGTAAGATATCACATTTTAAAACAAAACAAGGCAGAAAAAATTATGTATTTATTACACTTTTTAATCTTTTGGGAAATCGTTTGGAGAATTTTCCTCCATACTTGCTTGATGTCTGATTCTCCTCTTCGTGATGCGCTATACATTTTCAGCAGGAGACATGTCAGAACTGTGAAGCCGCAGTACTGTTTTGCATGCAGAATGAGGCCATAGCACAAGCTTCCACTGTCTTTTGGTCCATCCGAGGTGAGCTCCAGCACAGAGAACTTGACGTTTCTGCTTAGAATGAATGTATGAGGTTGCATTTTCTTAACGCAGTGTTAAGTGACAATAATTTTCTGAAGCAGTCATAAGCCATTTTGGCTGTATTTTTCAAACTAGCATGACAGTTTCTCATGCAATGCCAAATGATGGCTCAAAGGTCACATTTCAGCTGTGGTTTCTTGCCTTGTCTTACTTGGGCTGAGATTTCTTTGCAATCCATTAATCTTTTCACAATATTATGTACGGTAGATAGTAAAAACCTTACATTTGTGCCATTTATCCACAATTATGAGGAAATATAATTCAGGGTTAAGGGCTTTGCTAACCTTGTGATTACCAGTTCATTACCTTAACCTCTGAGCTGGGTGGCACGGTGGCTAAGTGGGTAGCACACTTGACTCGGTCCCGGGTTCGATCCCCAGGTGGGGCGGTCTGGGTCCTTTCTGTGTTGGAGTTTGCATGTTCTCCTCGTGTCCGCGTGGGTTTACTCCTGGAGCTCCGGTTGCCTCCCACAGTCCAAAGACATGCAAGTGGGGTGAATTGGAGATACTAAATTGTCTATGACTGTCAGGCACGTGCACAGATAGACCCCTAGTGGTGCTCAAGCACCTGCCCTTTTGCCCTGGATGAGAAAAGTGCCCTTTCTGCTGGAGCCCAGTTTTTTTCTACATTCATTAATATTTAAAAATAAATATTACCCTCTCTGTCATCAATTCCCCCCATAAGTGTTTCACTAGTTTTGTTTTATTTAAAATCTTACTTATTTTGATGTGAAAGCCTGAAAAACTGCTCTCACAGTAATTTTTTGAAAATAGATACAAACATACAATATTTTTTAATTAAAGCATCACGGCCAAAACGCTGTGTAGGAAAAGTCACCTTTAGTCAAGGAGTTATTTTCATGCAAGCATTTATACTTCAACAGTTGAGGTTTACAAATGAGGAATAATTTTGCTAGGTAATTAACATTACAAACTAATATATGTAGAAGGCTAATTATAATGCTCTATGATATATAACAGCATACAAAAAATGATGAATAAATAGGAATATGTTATTTAGCTGTCTATTTGATTTTATTGGCATAATAATAGGCCCATTGTTAACATTAAATACTAGGGATGCATCGATACCATTTTTTCCCAACCGAGTAAGAGTACAAGTACATGTATTTTTGTACTCGCCGATACCGATACCGATACCTATTTAGAATGATGCAATCTGGAGCATTATGGAATAGTGTAGTTTTTAGTGTAAAATAGTGCAGTGGAACAGTTGCTTGGGTTGCCATCACTAATTGTAAAAAAAAAAAAAAAAAAAAACACCGCACAGCCATCATTGAGAAAGCTTCTGACAAGCTAACGTTAACGTTCATTAATAAAAGCACGTAATTAACGTTGTGCACATCATACATGCGATGCGATTCTGCTGATTGAAATATTTACTTTAAACGGATAATACAGTCCGATCCCATCTGAGCCGATTCTATCAGCACATACATTCGTGGTTCACCTCGGTAAATCGTAAACGACTCTGAGTCGGCTCCCGCTCTGTGGTAATAACCAGTATAATTAAGCCTGAGCTTTATAAGGTAAGCGAGTCACACAGAATGTTCTGTAGTAGTTGGTGTTTATTTACAACCGCATCATTCATTATAACAGTAAACACGGAGAGATGACTGAGAAAAGAAACTTACGCTGTGCTTAAAATGAGTCGACTCCTGAATCACTTGTATCGACACTGCGAACAGAGTATTGAACACAAACACGTCCTATAACAGCGGTCGCTGCTTTTGTAACCGGTTATCTTCGCTGTTAGCTCTATTTTAAGGTTTTTTTTTTGTCAAACGGAGCTAAATAACATTAAACGTGCGTGTGAGCGTGGTCAGTGAGAATAATTCAATCTGTCTCCCGTGGGTAAAAAATGAATTGCTTTAGTTTTAGAAGTAAAAAAATCTCGTAATGTCTTGCCCCCCCCCCCCCCCCCCCCCCCTGCGTTAACGCAGCAACGTGCACTAGGTACACGGTATCGGATGTTTAGTATCGGAGCCTCGTTTGCGAGTACGAGTACGAGTTAATGAGCGCGGTATCGGGCAAATACCCGATACTAGTATCGGTACTCATGTATCTCTATTAAATACCCAAAGTGGGTTTCTGATTTGAAATCAAAGGTAGTTCTTAAGTTGAGCTATTTTTTTATGATTAATATATTGTTTGGTTAAAAAAAAGCGCACAATATGGCCTTGTTTTTTGCCTGTTTTTTTATTTATTTATTCAATTTGATAATTTAAGTTATTTAATTAGATGTGTATTGATTGTGTTAACAAAAATAAACATATAAGTTAAATATCCTACTGTTTTTTTATTTTTTTTTTATTAATAATTTTGGCAATGGGTGCCCTTTTTTTTGGCTTGAGCACCTGCCCCCAAAAATGTCTGTGCACGTGCCTGATGACTGTGTTCGATATAACCTTGTGTGAACTGATGAACCTTGTGTAATGAGAAACTAGGACATGACGTTAAAATCCTAATAAACAAACAAACAAACCTCTGAGCTACCACAACCCTACCACTGACCTTGCTATTGACTAAATATTAGGTTGGTGTACCTAATAAGTTGGCACCTCAGTGTGTTGGCATATGTGAAACTAACCGTAAGGCTATCTGCTGTGCATCTATATGTTCCAGGATTCTCTCTCTGTAACCTCTCCAGTGTGAGTTTCCTAACCGTATGGGTCAGCGGTACAGTCTTTCTTCCAAAAGTGACGTCCAGCAGTTTCCAGCTTCATGTTGCTTCATAATTCACTGCAATCTTACATTAAAAAATGTTCTTTTTTGAACTAATGGATAATTTTGGACATGTTTGGCACAAATTGGTGAGCAAAGCTTTTTAATGCCTTCTTTATCCTTAATTATGATTTCCTCACATTTTACCAATTTACCTGCTTATTGTGGAATATTGCTAAACGATGTAAGTTAAAATACACTTTTCGCTCTTATTCTACCCCATCCTAACTTTCAATTGTATTAAAATATGTCAAATACAAACATTAGTTGTTGTTTTTTTTTTTATATATTATTCACTGTAACGTTAGGAATTTCTGTACGAATATATATACGTATAGAGGGTAAGTTCAAATACACGTATTACAGGTGGGGCATGGGTTTCCTCTGGGAGCTCTGGTTTCCTCCCACACTCCAAAGACATGCACGTGAGGTGAATTGCATGACTGTGTCTGACATTAAACTTGTGAACTGATGAATCTTGTGTAACGAGTATACCGTTTCTGTCATGAAACTGTCGCCTCACAACAAGAAGGTCATGGGTTTGATCCCCAGGTGGGGGCGGTCCGGGTCCTTTCTGTGTGGAGTTTGCATGTTCTCCCGTGTCTGCGTGGGTTTCCTCCGGGTGTTCCGTTTTCTTCCCACACTCCAAATACATGCAAGTGAGGTGAATTGGAAATTGTCCATGACTGTTTGACATTAAACTTGTGAACTGATGAATCTTGTGTAACGAGTAACTACCTGTCCTGTCGTAAATGTAACAAAATGTATGTCTATATATACACTTTGTAGTTCTACAATTACTGACTGTAGTCCATCTGTTTCTCTACATACTTTTTTAGCCTGCTTTCACCCTGTTCTTCAATGGTCAGGACAGTGGTGTGTTAGTATATGTTGTGCTGTATGAGTGGATCAGACACAGAAATGCTGCTGGAGTTTTTAAACACCTCACTGTCACTGCTGAACTGAGAATAGTCCACCAACCACAAATATCCAGCCAACAGCGCCCCGTGGGCAGCGTCCTGTGACCACTGATGAAGGTCTCGAAGATGACCAACTCCAACAGCAGCAATAGATGAGCGATCGTCTCTGACTTTACATCTACAAGGTAGACCAACTAGGTAGGAGTGTCTAATAAAGTGGATAGTGAGTGGACACGGTATTTAAAAACTCCAGCAGCGCTGCTGTGTCTGATCCACTCATACCAGCACATCACACACTAACACACCACCACCATGTCAGTCTCACTGCAGTGCTGAGAATCCACCGCCTAAATAATACCTGCTCTGTGGTGGTCCTGTGGAGTGTCCTGACCATTGAGGAACAGTATGATAGGGGTCTAACAAAGCATGTAGAGAAACAGATGGACAACAGTCAGTAATTGTAGAACTACAACTTGCTTCTATATGGTAAGTGGATCATTTATTTATATATATATTTATGTATATATTTATTTATATTATTAGATTTAAAGTATTGATTAAAACAAATCAGATTATTTTATTGCTATTATTAATTTTATTTATTTATTTATTTTATTATATGTTATTAATTTTGTTTTTTTACTACTTATTAAAAAAAAAAAAAAAACATTGATTTTGTAATATCTGGGTCATGATACGAACCTGCTTTTGTCCATGAGGGGGAGCCACAAGCTTCCTGTCCAAGTTGTCTTCCACAAAGTGGCTGAACCAGCCATTTCCTTCGCATGAAAACTTATTTTGCCTACATGTTACAGTTCCTGCTTTGCATAATGTGGAGCCAGTCAGTGGCCTTAAACATCTTTAAGTCCAACTTTGCATCTCGTTTCCATTTTTTCATGTAGGAAAATCTTTCCATTGTTTATAGGACACCACTGGCCTTTTCTGTGTCCCTATCATAGTTAGATAAGTCACATCTCGTCCACCAAACATGCAGATTGTGTCGAGAAACTAAGAAGAAGATATACTGTACTTTATTTGTCATATATACATATACAGGTGTACAGTACAATTAAATTATTTCTTGACATATCCCAGCTTGTTTGGAAGTTGGGGTCAGAGCGCAGGGTCAGCCATTGTACAGCGCCCCTGGAGCAGACAGGGTTAAGGGCCTTGCTCAAGGACCCAACAGTGGCTGCATAGCAGAGCCTGGATTTGAACCGCCAATCTTCCGGTCGATAGCCCAAAGCTCTACCCACTAGGCTATCACTGTCAAAAGGTAACATTAGCGATTAGTGCTGCATAATGACTAATGTGAATCCTGGGTGTACTACAGGGCAGTTGTAGCCTAGTGGTTAAGGTACTGGACTAGTAATCAGAAGGTCGCTGGTTCAAACCCCACCACTGCCAGGTTGCTGCTGTTGGGCCCTTGAGCAAGACCCTTAACCCTCAATTGCTTAGATTGTATACCGTCACAGTACTGTAAGTCGCTTTGGATAAAGGCGTCTGCTAAATGCTGAAAAAGTACTACGTAATTTCATTTATTTACTTGTTCTTAACTCTGAACTTACCACTTTATTCTAATCAAAGTCACAGTCGGTCTGGAGCCACTCCCAGAACCACTGGACGCAATAGACCTTGCGCAGAGGGGACAGTTCATCACAGCGCATTACACACCCACTAATTTACTCATTTACATACATGTAGGGGCATTTTACAGTGCCCAATATAACTACAGGCAGGAGGAAGTATCTCATGTGTTTTTTTCTGTGTCATTTTGTTTATATTTCCTTGTCCCTAAAGGAATTGATACAAAGAATTTTATGAGCCTCGCCTAATCACTTACTTAATAGCAACAAACTGTCTGACGTTTTTCCGTAATCGTAACAAGGTGTACAGAAGTGGTTTTGTGTCACACTGATGACGCTGTGTCCTTGTAGGCAAAAAATCCATGACAAAATGACCTAAATGAAAAATAAACAAGAATAGCTGTTCATTTTTATGAGATACATGTTCCTATGGGTGTATAAAAATCTAAAAATCAGACTCTTTGTGTATACAGTGAGATTAAATTATACACAGACAGTTTGATGTTAGGGACACATCAGCATCAGTTAACTGACTGTAAGTGACTGTAAAATAGATAAGCTCATAAAAATGCACTTTATATATTCAGGCTGGTTTGTTTAAACATTAAAGCTTATTTCTTCCTCCAAAAAAAGCTCCCAGCATCTATGACCTAAGTCATTATCCCATTCCACAATAACAAAAAAACTGTCCGCATCAAATCCTCCAACGTTTTGTTCTGCATTTTGTATTGTAGTCCAGCATACGTTTGTTTAAGGACTGTATTTACACAAAACTTCCAGACACATAAAAGCCAACCACAGCAGTTTGACCTGAATCAACACCTCCACCCCTCCCAAACAGGTACATCTGGTTTACAGCTAAATTTAAACACTGATCAAAGAGTTACTGTACCGATGACATAAAACACCGAGTGCAAATAGACTCATTCTGTCCTGGAAAAAGTGAATTCACATGATACATTACTGATGTTTATACTGGAACACAATACTGCTGTAGCTGCGGCTATGCAAAACTGACTAGGTATTTGCGTGCGGCCTCTGTATTTGCAACCTGTCCGCTTTTTATTAGAGGTAAAGCTGGCTGAACCTGTAATGTTTAACACATTAGTCTTGTTTTCAGAAGCTATACTTTTGATTATTTGATTATATAATGTTTATGTGTTAACTGTATTGACTGGCAGTTTAATTTTGCATGAATACCTCTACTGTTTTTTAATGCTTTATAAAGTCTCGGTGTGCTGTATACTAGAAGAGCTGTGGTGCTGGTAATCAAGGTACTGGATCTAGTCGTGTCCAATTACCCTGATTGCGTCCTCTATACTGATTCGACCCTTCACCGCTGACTGCCGCTCAACTGACATACGCCCCCTCTGGCACGTACAGTCAGAACAGACTGCATTTTTCACCTGCACGAGTCGAGTTCATACACTTGACAGGCACTGTGTATGGAGGGCCACACCCCCATCAGCATTATTCCTCAGTCCTGTGCAGGCGCCATCAGTCAGCCAGCAGGGGCCGCAGTTGCACCAGTTATGAGGACCTATGATCCGACTTTGTTACCCTCTAACCCTGAACAACAGCCAATCGTTGTTCATGCTGCCGCACAGCCCAGTCGGAAGGCAGAGCTGAGATTCGATACGATGTATTTGAAACCCCAACTCTGGTGCGCTAGCGTACTTTACCTCTTCGCCACCTGAGCGGCAAGGTACTGGATTATTGATCAGAGGGTTGAGGGTTCAAGTGTCCACACTTCCAGCTGCCACAGTTGGACCCTTGAGCAAGGCCACAATCCCAGTCCTATGGGGACAGGGTCTTCTAAGTGGCAAAATGTAAATGTATCTAAAGTTGTGCAAGTTGGGATGTTCCGCTAGCACACCAGCTCTGAGATTCTGAACTCCTCGGTTCGCCACCAGTCGGGCGCCATCTACCAGGCATCATTGGCAGTGCCTGCAAGGAAGGATGACCGGAATATGTGCACGGGGTCTTCAAACGCTGTGTAAGGACCTTGATTGGTGGATAGAGGCACCTGTGCAGAGTGCATGGGTGGAAAAGGGTCCCGTTAAGGGCTGCGCGTGTGTCAGAAGAGGCGTGAGCAGCAATATACCCACCTCAACTGCAAAAAATCGGGTATCCCCAGCAGTGGAAGACAAACTGACTACACTAAATTGGGAGAAAATGGGAGAAGAATGCATAATATATATATAACATTATATAACATTGTCTATGCAGAACTGCTGTTTAGTATCTGGGCCCATGCTCGTATCAGATGGACTGGTGGTAACGTGCTGTTCTGTGGTCAGATGAGTCCACTTCAGCTTTTTTCCAGCAAAAATAAACGCCTAGTTTTCTGTGCCAAAGACAAAACAAAGGTGATGAAATCACTCTGTCCCAACTTTTTGAGTGTGTTTCTAAATGTGTTTATATGAAGAAAACACAACTAAGATTGTGTGTTTCTGTGTGTGTGCATATATTTATGTATGAACTGCCGCTATGAAAGAATGCATTCTTGTGATTCCATAGATTTTCACTAATGCTGTCTTTGTACTACGAAGAGGCCCTAGACCTAAAATAATTTATCTGTATAATTGTTGTAGAAGAGTAAACCTTGCCTCTGAGCTACACCCTTATCCAAGATCCTAAATACGAAGAGATGGTTAAGCAAAGCTTACAGTTATACAATGAATGAGGTCAATGTAAGATTTTAACTTTAAATTACCTGTAAGGTTATTATAATAATAATGTTTATTAAAACCAATAATATAAACAGTAGAAATACTTAGTATTATTATTATTATAATTATTCTATAGTATTTGATAAAGCAGTGTAATATTAATATTTAAATTACAATTTTAATCATTTAAATGTTAAATAATTAAATTTCTACTATTTTTTCACTGCTGCAATAATAATAATAATAAATATATGTATAATTTTTGCTTTTTAATAACAAATGTAAATGTTATTCAGTTACTACCACTGCTGCAAAAAATGATAGTAATACATTTATACTTAAAAATTTAATAGTTTACAGTAAAAACATTATGATAAACATAATAAAATGATTATTGTGACGAAATAATAATTAAATAATTGTTAAATATTTAATAAAATATTGTAAAAGCTGTAAAATAAATTACTACTACTACTGTTAATAATAATAATAATAATAATAACAATAATGATAATAATAATGACTAATGTTAAATATATTATTAGTTGTTATTTCAACTGTGCAGTCTTTTCAAAATCTGTTGTCATAATAATAATAATGATGATAATAATAAGGACTAATGTTAGATATATTATCAGTTGTTTTGTGTTTTTAAAATCTGTCATAATAATAATAATATCTAATAATAATAATGTTAAATATATTATTAGTTGTTATTTCAAATGTGCAGTCTTTAAAAAATCTGTCGTCATAATAATAATAATACTAATAATGATGATAATAATAAGGACTAATGTTAGATTTATTATCAGTTGTTTTGTGTTTTTAAAATCTGTCAATAATAATAATAATAATAATATATACAGTAATAATAATAATGTTAAATATATTATTAGTTGTTATTTCAAATGCACAGTTTTTTTTAACACTTGTGGTCAAATACCAAGTTTTGTTGATTTAGTTTGAAGTAAAAACATCCTTTATTAAAAACAATCTTCTGCACACCTGAATACACAGTTATAGTTCATTTGCTGAATGTAACACATTGGCAAATAAAAACAAATATATTTTTGTTTTTAAATATTTATTTAAATATTTTGTAAATTTAGGAACATTCAAAACATGGACTTTTACCGGTGGAGTCTAAACATTTGCATGAGACTGTATGTGTAAATGTGTAGCGGATTATTAAAGCTGTCGTTCATTAATGTAAATAGTGTGTGTGTGTGTGTGTGTGTGTGTGTGTGTGTGTAGCGGTGTGTGTGTGTGTGTGTGTGTGTGTGTGTGTGCGCGTGCGCAGAGCAGCGTTACTTCCTGCAGCCACAGTGAGCAGTGCTGAGTTAAAGAGACAGAAAAAGCCGAGCTAACGTTAGACAGAAAAAAAAAGCCAGTGACGGGGGAAGAGGAGCGGACAGCGGACAGAGGAGCGGAGAGGAGAACAAGAGCGCTCGGTCGGATTCCTACTTCTGATTGTTTTCTATTTTTGTACACATCCAGCCCGGTTCTGGTTCTGGTTCTGGTTCTGGTTCTGATAGGATGCACGCTTTGTTTGGATTGTACTGAATCTGCTCGGCTGCTTGCTGGGGGGGTTAAAGCGAAAGCTTGTGTGTGTTTTTTTTCTCACGGTGACGGATAAGCGACGCAGGGATTTTTTTTTTGGTTGGTCGGATCCTGCCCCGTTTGTTGGCTGGTCGATCTTTAAATCTAAATCCACTCCATTAGCGTTCATTCCGTAACGTAGCGTTTGTGAGGAGAGCTTGGCGGAAGATGGGCTGTTTGGGCAACAGCAAGACCGAAGACCAGCGCATTGACGAGAAGGCACAACGAGAGGCGAATAAAAAGATCGAGAAACAGTTGCAGAAGGAAAGACAGGCGTATAAAGCTACACACCGGCTGCTTTTATTAGGTAAGACTCGGCGGATGGATGCCTCTTGTGTTTTGACAGGTCTGGAATGGATTTACGCATTTGTGCATGCGGAGGAAAGTGACAGCAGACATGGTGCTCTTCTGCATTGTGTTGACATTATTCTCTAGGCTGGATAGATAGCGTTTTCTGGGCTCTGCTCTTTGCATTTACATTTACATTTACATTTGTGTTCCTGTCAAAGGGGCTGGAGAATCCGGAAAGAGCACGATTGTCAAGCAGATGAGGATCTTGCACGTCAATGGCTTTAATGCAGAGTAAGTCATTGATATGCTTTTTTCCCCTGTTATATGATTACAATGTAAAGGCTTCGGTCTCTGATATAACAGGCCGCTGTTTATTGATCGTGTATGATTGTAATGTAAGGCGTCAGTGTGCGCTTTATATTTTATACAGGCCAGCATGGCGACAAGCTCTCCGTGTCCGACTGATTTTCTAATAGCTGTCAGCCAGATAAAGGCCTCATATTGTGTGTGTGTGTGTGTGTGTGTGTGTGTGTGTGTGTGTGTGTGTGTGTGTGTGTGTGTGTGTGTGTGTGTGTGTGTGTGTGTGTGGCTTCCCCTTCTATCCAGCCTTCATGGTTCAAATATGAAACGGTTCTGATCGGTGCTTTCAGTATCTCATGTCTGTTGGGGAGAACTGGGTCGGTTGTCACATTTCTCAGTCTGGCCTGTATGAAATCGAATATAATCTGATATAGATATAGAATAAAAGCCTCTGTGCTCTAGGGATGGGCAGTGTATTAACTGTTAAACATATATCCATACATACATTTATGTTTACTTTTATATCCCATATATATTTACTTTCACATTTCTCAGTCTTGAATAGGCTTAAATAGATCCTAAATCAAATACAATCGAATATATATATATACATTTATAAAGCTATATTGCTAAATATTTTGGAAGATACTAGGTCCTTTGCTGGGTAATTTTAGTTTGTAAAAATATGTCCAAACCCTTTTTGCTACTTGCTATTCACATAAAGTTGTAGCTTGACCACACATGACATGCGTGTATATGTTAACTTTATTCTACACACACACACACATACACATATATATATATAGCTATTCTGCTGCATAATTTATGTCTAAAGCCTTCTTGCCATTTGCTATCCATATAAACTTGTAGCTTGACCACCCATGACATGCGTGGATATGTTTACTTTATTCTACACATCTCTATCTATCTATCTATCTATCTATCTATCTATCTATCTATCTATCTATCTATCTAGCTACCTAGCTATCTAGCTATCTAGCTACCTAGCTATCTACCTACCTAGCTACCTACCTACCTACCTACCTACCTACCTACCTATCTAGAGAGAGAGAGAGAGAGAGAGAGAGCTATATTGCTAAATATTTTGCTGCATAATTTATGTCCAAAGTCTTGCCATTTGCTATCCATATAAACTTGTAGCTTGACCACCCATGACATGCGTGGATATGTTTACTTTATTCTACACATCTATACCTACCTACCTACCTACCTACCTACCTACCTACCTACCTACCTACCTACCTACCTACCTACCTACCTACCTACCTACCTACCTACCTACCTACCTACCTACCTACCTACCTACCTACCTACCTACCTACCTACACCTAGAAAGCGAGCTATATTGCTAAATATTTTGCTGCATAATTAATGTCCAAAGTCTTGCCATTTGCTATACATATAAAGTTGTAGCTTCACCACCCATGACATTTAGCTTGATTCAGTGCTAGCATTGAATTTCTCATTTATATTTACTTTATTCTACATACACATATATATATTTTATAGGGCAGTTGTAGCAGTAAGGTACTGGACTAGTAATCGAAAGCTTGCCGGTTCAAGCCCCACCACTACCAGGTTGCCACTACCCTGTTGGGCCCTTGAGCAAGACCCTTAACCCTCAATTGCTCAGACTGTGTACTGTCACAGTACTGTAAGTCGCTTTGGATAAAAAAGTGTCTGCACAAAAAAACGAAGATGTAAATGTAATATATAATCCTAATGAATATAGTCAAATATATAAAATAAAAGCCTAAAGTGCTCGTTTCTGTGCTCTAGGGATGGGCAGTGTATTAAATATTGACTATATTTCCTATTTATATTGACTTTATTCTACACACACCTATGTATTTTTATATATATATATATATATATATATACATTTCAAGGCTAAAATGCTAAATATTTTGGAAGATTCTAAGTGCTGTGCTGCATCATTTTAGTCAAAAAATAGGCAAACACTTTCACATTTTTCAGTCTGGCTTGTATAGATTTTAAATCGAATATAATCAAATATAAAAAATAAAAGCCCAAAGTGCTCGTTTCTGTGCTCTAGGGATGGGCAGTGTATTAAATATTGAACATATTTCCCATTTATATTTACTTTATTCTACACACACCTATATATTATATATATATATATATACATTTGTAAGGCTATATTGCTAAATATTTTGGAAGATGCTAGGTTCTTTGCTGCATAATTTTAGCTTGCAAAAAATGTCCAAACCCTTGTTGCTATTTGCTATCCATATAAAGTTGTAGCTTGACCACACATGACATTTTGGCTTAATTCAGTGCTAGCATTGGATCTACAAGAAAACTAGCATCTAATATAAAGTCACAGTATTCCGTACATTGGTTAGCAGTTGCGACCTGCACAGTTTGACCCGCAAATCAACCTGGCCGTGAATAACACAACGTTTTAAATTTATATCTTACATTTGTGTGCTAAATTTGCCAAATTCACAAAATTGCTATACTTCCTGCTGCATTAGTAATAGCTTCTTAGAAACTTGTTTGCACTCTTTCGGTTCGTCCATAAACATTTTGAAAATGGAATCCACTATAAAATAGGGCGAACATAAATTTACAATATTTTACACTTGGTTACAAGCACAAATCAGTTTGTTGTGTTAGCATTGGATTTACAAGAAAACTAGCGTGTAATATAAAGTCACAGTATTCTGTACATTGGTTAGCAGTTGCGACCCGCACAATTTAACCCACAAATCAGCCTGGTCATGTTTAACAGTTATAAATTATATATATTTTGCATTTGTGTGCTAAATTAGCTAAGCACTTTTAAAATGGGATCCACTATAAGACAGGGCGAGTAGCATGAATTCACAGTATTTTGTACAGGGTTCCAAGCACAGATCAGTTTGTTGCTTTTAGTTCTTTGGCGTCTAATCCATAGAAAGTTAGCTAGACACAATGTTAGCATTGAATCTACTAGAAGCGGGGAAAGTAACATAAATTCAAAGTATTCTATACAGACATTGCAAGGCAAAGCAGGGCTTGAAACGCTGGTACGAACCGCTAAGTTAGCATGACATAGGCCTGGTCACTATATAAATATTTGAGATTTAGTTTGAGACTTTGTGCGCTACATCTCATGAGGCCATGTTGCTATTATTAGGAGATTGATATGCAGCTTGCACCATAATTTTGTCTGCGTAATTTTTGATCCTTTGGCATTCGTACAAACTCGTAGCTTGACCGCACAGTTAAGGTTTTAGCTCAGTGCAATGTTAACATGAGATCTGGATGAAGACTGGCATGTCATACAAAGTCATGGTATTCTGTAGGGCTTGAGATGTCGGTAAAACCCTCTTAACTTTGGAGGTTGCTCGTCCGGATGCTGCGTCTTTACGCTGGTGTGTCATAGCACTATGTTAGCACTGTTAGCATCTGTTGTTACACAACAAAAGGTCACATTTTTCACTATGAGATCGCCATATGGCCTTGTGTTTTAAAAAATGTGTTTTGGACCATTAGCATTTAAATAAAGTTGTAAAGTTGTCTGACCACACTATTTACAATCTTAGCACAGTTAGCATAGATAAGGGCAAAATGACAGGCAACGCAACATCTCTAAGGCTATATTGTTAGTATTGTGAGATCGCTAAACAACCTTCAACATAAATATTAGTTCCTTAAAAACTTGGGTGCACTTTTCGGCAGCTTGTCTCCACAGATAAAGTGTTAGCTTGATGCACTGTTAGCATAAACTTGACAAGTAATCTCAAATCTCAAATTATGTACGTCGTTCGGCGTGCCAATTAGAACCTGAAGCTGATATTTTAGCTGCTGCACCATGATATTGACATGTCATTGTAAAAAAATGAAATAAATAAATAGTGAATAATTTTACCTCATGTCGTGTGAAAACATAGTGCTAACACAAAGCGCTAACTTTAACCGTACACACTTTTCTTGCTATAAATTTCATCATAACATTGATAAATATTGTGGTTTCAAGGAATAATTGTCACCATGATTGAATGCCAAGGTTTTATTGAATAAATTCCAGCGTTGCATCCTAGCTATACGTGTGTTTTTCCAGGCAGACTAGTTTACACATTAATTGTATTAAACTTTGATTAGACTTAGGTATTTGTTTTATTTTCCATAAAGGAATGTCTGTAAATAGAAAAAAAATCATAATTTCACATATCAAAAACCAGGTGTGATTTAATAATAATTTATATTATCTGTAAAATCAGTCCTAAATCATAGTGATTCCGTTAATTTGTCTAAATATGCTGTCATTTCAGATAATTAAGCAAAGATTAACCCTAAACCCTAACCCTAGAAGAACATCTCTAACATGATGAGTATTAAACAGCCAACATAAAGCCAATTTCATAGCAGTGTAGATTAGAACAGACAGCATAACTGCAATACTGCGGTAGAAACGATCAAGACCTCAACCTACAGACGCTTATTTTTGTCAGACCGCAAATATTGTCATATTGCCCCACCCTATAACAAAACATAAATAAATAAGATCTATAAGATATACGAGGGATCTTCAAAAAGTTTCCGCACTTTTATAATTTCATTGGAAACGGTGAGGGTGGGAGGAGTAGTACTTTGTCGTGTCTGAGAGACTGAGAGAGAGCTTATAGTCTGCATTTAGCGCCATCTGATTTCTACCTGATTTTGGATCGCTCAAAGAAGCTTTAAGGGGAAGAAGATTTTCATATGATGATGATGTGAAGGTGACTGTAGTGAAGGTGACGGTGACTGTAGTTGACTGTAGGCGATGTCAATTCTTAATAAAGAGAGTTAAGAAAAGGGCTCAACTGAATAATACCACAGTGGTTTTACTGATAATGGCAGTGTTAATTGATTATGTGGAAAGCTAGTGTTATGGAATCTCATAATAAATAATAATTTACAGAGATTTTAGTAATTGTAATTAGCTCAAATAATTGTGTAATTGTAATTTTACATTTGTTATAACAGGGCTATTTAAGTTACACTATATGCAACACCTACAGGAGCTTTTATAACATCCCATTCTAAACCCATAGGCATTAATATGAAGTTGGTCCTCATTTGCTGCTATAGCAGCTTTCGCTCTTGTGGGATGGCTTTCTACGTACATGATTTTGGAGTGTGTCTAGGAATTTATGCCCGGTCATCCAGAAGAGTATTTGTGAGGTCAGACATTGATGTTGGATTAGACGGCCTGGCTTGCAATTTCTGTTCTAGTTCATACCTAAGGTGTTTGATGGGGTTGAAGCCAAACTCACCTGACCTTGCCTTTATGGATCTTGATTTGTGTGCTGAAACAGTGAAGGGCCTTCCCCAAACTGTTCACACAAAGTTGGAAGCATACAGTCCAAAATGTCTTGGTATGCTAAAGAGTCAGGATTTTACTTTACTGGAACTAAGGGGCCTAGGCCAACCTCTGAAAAACAAATGCCCCCTCCACCAAACTTTACAGCTAACACATTCAGACAGGCAGGTAACGTTCTTCTGGCATTCGCCAAAACCAAACTCCATCAGCTTCCTGTGCTTAGCTTTTTATATTTATGCCAGAGGAGGTTTGGAACTCTGCAGTTATTGAGTCAGCAGACTTTTATGCACTATGAACTTCAGCACCTGGCGACCCAACTTTACATGGTCTGTCGCTTCAGTTGCTGTGGTTTCTAAACGCTTAAACTTTTCAATAATACCACTCACAGTTGATGGTGGAATATTTAGGAGGCATCCTATTACAGTACCATCCTCGAGATCCTTCAGTGACCTCTTTAGAACCACCCATTATTTCACAAATGTACTGAATGTATAGGCAGACTGCATGGCTAGTTGCTTGTTATTATACACCTGGGCAGTGGGACTGAATGAAACACCCAAATTCATTGATTACAAGGTGTCCCAACACTTATAAAACCTTGTTTTATTCATCAGTCTGTTAGATGCTGTTTGCTTGTGTGCTGTTTAGTGATGCAAATCATGCAAATTTCTTTTAACCAAAAACTGGCAAGCTCATAACGTCCCATCATAATATAAAACACGGTCTTAATGCTTTATTAACAGCTATAAACATCTTCTGTTTGTGATTTTGATGTGTAATGGTTCATCGTTCATTATTAAAGTTTAGATTAGGGAAGGGTGTATTTCAAATTGGTGTTTTTTTCTCTATACAGACTGTAGTTGCGCTTTCAATTGGAATCAGGTTTCAAGTAACTCCTGCCTCTTCCACGACCTCTGTCCTGGGTCAAGGAGCACTGTAGACCATCACGTGACCTTTAGTGCAATCGCCAGCCGCTTCTTATCTCATGCCACTGTTGGGTTCACACACTGAGCCGTATCGCATGTGGAGAGCCATGCTCTCAGCGGGAAGGGACTGTCCGACCTTCCATCCCTCGAACACCGCCGGTTGTGTTTGTACGGATGCCCGGGCTGGTCGGTGGAACTCGAGTTAGACTGCCGTACCACTCGAGTGCCTCTAAAAGACATTGGGTCTGTTTGAAAACCTACTGAGCTGCCTTGCTGCCTACTGCCTACCTAGGCAGCTGCCTAAGTAGAGAGGATTCTAATAAGACGTCAAACTTATAAGGCAGATTATTTAGACACACTACCTAGACAGCGATTACGTTACCACAGTTTTCTCTTATTAAGCTAACACAGTTAGCCTTAGGCCATTCAAACCAATGGGCTGATGCAGTTCAACCCGCTAGCATGCCAGCTAACATCTCCCTCTGTGTACCGAAAACGATTAAACCGTCACTGATGAGCCCGAATTTGCGAATGAATGACACCTGAAAATGACATCTGAAAATAACCCAGTTTGTTGCTCCGCATTCGTCCGCCATGTTTGTCATTTTTTTGTGAGAAAAACTGTGCCGCACTGAATGCTGGGATTACCTTCACCGCTAAGGAAGCGTCAGATGCTCCCTCGATATTCAGTCAGATTATCGCTTTGAAATAAGGCACCTTAGTAGGCAGCATTTTAATGTAGCATAGATGTAAAGATCACTCCCACAATACAGTGATGTATGTGGACATCCTATCCCAAACCATGGGTATAAACATAAAGGCCCACTCTTTGCAGCTATAACAGCCTCCACTCCTCTCTGAAGATTTCAGATGAAGAACGGCTTTATTCGTCATACATACATAAACACGTGTGCAGTACAGTTAAATTATTGTCCGCTTATCCCAGCTTGTTTGGAAACTGGGGTGAGAGAGCAGGGTCAGCCATGGTTGTATGGTGCCCCGTGCGGAGACAGGGTTAAGGGCCTTGCTCAAGGGCCCAACAGTGGCTGCATAGCAGAGCCTGGATTTGAACCGACAATCTTCTGACTGATAGGTCAAAGCTCTACCCACTAGGCTACCACTGTATGTGGATATATAGACTTTGGCTTGCAATTGGCGTTCCAATTCATACCAGAGGTGTTATGACGTTATGGTCAGGGCTCTGAGCAGGCCACTGGTGTTTTTCCATACCAGAAGTATCTGGTCTCGTCTCTGACTATCAGTTCATCTCAAACAATGACCTTAAATCATTTGTTGTTTATGTATGTAATTCATTTACGTTTACATTTTTGGCCTTTAGCAGACGCTTTTATCCAAAGTGACTTAGAAGTACTGTGACCGTATATATTGTCTAAGCAATTGAGGGTTAAGGTCCTTGCTCAAGGATCCAACAGTGGCAACCTGGCAGCAACCTTTGGATTACTAGTCCAGTACTTTAACCACTAGGCTACAACTGCCCTAATATAATAATAATGATACTCATCATGCTAGTTTCAACTTTTACCATACGAGCCTTACACTTTAAACTTTAATAAGGGTATTTCATGTCTAATTATGATTCACCTTATTGGTGTTAAACGACAGAAATCCGATGGCACAGTGGGTAGCGCTGTTGCCTCGCATCAAGAAGGGCCTAGGTTGGATTCCCTGGCTGGGTATCCAGGATTCCTTTTGTAAGGAGTTCCTTTAAGGAGACCACCGAGAGGTGAAGTGAATAACACAGATTATCTCTTCATCACGGCACCTGTTAGTAGGTGGGATATATTAGGCAGCAAGTGAACATTTTATCCTCAACGTTGATGTGTTTGAAGCAGGAAAAATGAACAAGCATAAGTGAGTGAGTTTGACAAGGGCCAAATCGTGATGGCTAGACGACTGGGTCAGAGCATCTCCAAAACTGCCGCTATTGTGGGGTGTTCCCGGTCTGCAGTGGTCAGTATCTGTCAAAAGTGGTAAACCGGCGACAGGGTCATGGGCGGCCAAGGCTCATTGACGCACGTGGGGAGCGAAGGCTGGCCCGTGTGGTCCGATCCAACAGACGAGATATTGTTATCGCTGGTTCTGATAGAAAGGTGTCAGAATACACAGTGCATCACAGTTGCCGGGCTGTTTTGTCAGCGAAAGGGGGACCAACACAATATTAGGAAGATGGTCGGTGTAGGTTTCCTTTGGGTGCTCCGATTTCCAAAGTCCAAAGACGTTCAGTCAGGCCAACCGAAACTACTAAAATTGCCCTAAGTGTGAGAGTTTGTGTGTGTGTGTGTGTGTGTGTGAGTGTGAATGTGAATGTGTTTGTATGTCTGCCATGTGCCCATTTACCCAATGAATTTGACCTACCGCGACCCTGTCCCGGATAAAGCGGTGGTCAAACAGACAGAGAATGACAATGAATAAATGGAATAAAAGAAATTCATAAACTAACCTTATTTTTGTCTTTCTCAGAGAAAAAAAGCAGAAAATATTGGATATCCGAAAAAACGTCAAGGACGCCATTGTGGTAAGTTCTTTTCTGAGAGCAGAATGCACTAAATGTTTATATGTTGAGCCCCACGAGGCTGTTGTTGTCCAGCAGTGTCGATTCATCATCCAGCCGTTTATTCCTCTTTTCTCTCCTTTCTAGACAATAGTATCGGCCATGAGCACATTAATACCCCCGGTGCCGATTGCCAACCCGGATAACCAGTTCCGAGCAGACTATATAAAGAGTATAGCACCGCTCTCAGACTTCGACTACACAGAGGTAAGGTGTAGATTTTGTTTTTTTGGTCTTGGGCTTGCTTATGTATATGGAAATGCGTGGAGTTCTTTCAGTAACTGTACTGGAACTTGATTTAGGGGGTGTAGTGGGTGGAAGTTTGCATACTGTGCCAGCTCACTGTCCATTTAGACTATATTTCCATGCTTAAACGGAGCGAAAGATACACACACAATACAGGGTTTGTTTTGCACCTAAGCAATTTTTTTCCCCCCAATTTCCCCCCCCTAATCTAGTCGTGTCCAATTACCCTGATTGCGTCCTCTATACTGATTCGACCCTTCACCGCTGACTGAGGACGCCTCTCAACTGACATACGCCCCCTCCGGCATGTAGTCAGTACAGACTGCATTTTTCACCTGCACGAGTCGAGTTCATACACTTGACAGCACTGTGTATGGAGGGCCACACCCCCATCAGCATTATTCCTCAGCATTATCCCTGTGCAGGCGCCATCAGTCAGCCAGCAGGGGCCGCAGTTGCACCAGTTATGACGACCTATGATCCGACTTTCTTACCCTCTAACCCTGAACAACAGCCAATCGTTGTTCATGCTGCCGCCCAGCCCAGTCGGCAGGCAGAGCTGAGATCCGATACGATGTGTTCGAAACCCCAACTCTGGTGCTAGCGTACTTTACCGCTGCGCCACCTGAGCGGCTGAACATGAGATTTTAAAAAGTAAGAGCCACATTTCACGGCAGTCATTAAATAACACTCATAAATCGAATGATAGAATGAATTCAAGCTACAATACACAGCACAGCACTACCTTAACGGTTGAATGTAAACCTAGAACATTCAGCGACGGTCTCAAATACCCCTTTTTCCACCGATGCGGATCCGGCTCCGTTCCGGTTCTCGAACTTGATTTTGAACCGATTCCGCGTGTTTCCACCATAAAAAAAAGAGGTTGGTCGCTCAGGTGGCGCAGCGGTAAAAACTCACGCTGTTCACCAGAGCTGAGATCTCGAATACATCGTATCGAATCTCGGCTCTGCCTGCCGGCTGAGGCTGAGCGACCACATGAGCAACGATTGGCCTGTTGTTCAGATAGGAGCGGGGTTAAGCCGGATGTGGACTCTCTCTCAGACCAGTGCGATTACGACCTCTGCTGGCTGGTTGGTGGCGCCTGCTCGGAGATAGGAAAGGAGTGCGGTAGACGGTGTGGCTCTCCGTACACAGCGCTGTACTGCACTGCACTCGTCAAGTGTGGGTGATAAGATGTTCGATTACTGTGCGCGTGTCGGAGGGGGCGTGGAGCAGCCTCGTCCTCGCCAATCTGGAGCAGGGACCAGCATTAGTGAGAGGATGATTGACGGGCAGAAATTGGAACTAGCGTTCTAATCTGGCACCACAGAATACTTGGTTTGGTCGCCATATGTGGGCGTGTCACAGTGTAGAGGTTTGGACGCTTTCATATGAGAAGCTGCTAAACAGCTTTGGCGCTAAACTTTCATCTTTTAAAGCTCACCTGATTAAATTTTGATCCAGTTTGCTGCTGATATTTGCTGATATTTTCAAAGAGATGAACTGTGTGATGTGACGTGGTAAAAGTGACTCGGACAGTATAAATGCTTAACGTGAAAAATAAAGCTTAACGTGGCTTGTTGTACTAAAACAATGAGCGATGAATTTGGGCAGTACAGAGCACTTATAACCAGTAATAACGGAGTGATATTTAGTGTTTCTATGTCATACTTTTAGTACATTAAGCCACGTTACGCTTTATTTACGTTAAGTAAATCCAGATAAACACAGATACACGTGGAGCTTTTAGAGTGTGTTTGATGGGTATTTCACACAAATGGATGTTCGTGTCGTGGAACAAGCCGAGCGCTGAGCAAATCGGCAATTTGCGCCGAGGGTCGCGGTGAGAGCGAAGCGCAAAACTCTTCTCACGTCAATGAACTAAAGAAAACAACTGCGACAAACACGTCTACGTCTTCTTATCACCGATAGTTGATCGATACTTTTAGCATAAAAACGAACATCTGTAACAGCAGCACAAATGCTCGCAGGTAATCTACACGCTCCGCCATCATGTTACTACTCTTTACTTTTGTTTGGGCAATGCACACCGTTGATGACGCATGCTTGGTTCCCAAAAACTGGTGGAAACGCGGGTCGGTTCTCTAAAAAACACCAAGGTTCGACGAGACCCGAACAGAACTGGTTCAAGAACCAGAGTTCTTTTGGTGGAAAAGCCCTAAAAGAGGAAGTCCGTGTTTTGACACTAATACCCCTCCCCACCCCCCGTCTACAGAATTGGTTGGAAACCCGAGTCGTGTTTTTAGCTGCTTTAGACTTTATCATTTTGACAAACCGATTGCTAACTGAATTGCCGTAGGATTGCTAGAACTGCCTCATAGTGCAAATTTACCAGTAAACCCGAGACACTTAAATGCTACACGAGTACAAAACGTTAAATCAAACGGGGGCACGGTGGCTAAGTGGGTAGCACTGTCGCCTTACAGCGAGAAGGTCCTGGGTTCGATCCTCAGGTGGGGCGGTCCTGGTCCTTTCTGTGTGGAGTTTTCATGTTCTCCCCGTGTCCGTGTGGGTTTACTCCGGGTGTTCCCGGTTTCCTCCCACAGTCCAAAGACATGCAAGTGGGGTAAATTGGAGACACTAAATTGTCCATGACTGCGTTCAATATAAACATACGAACTGATGAATCTTGTGTAATGAGTAACTACCGTTCCTGTCATGAATGTAACCAAAGTGTAAAACATGACGTTAAATCCTAATAAACAAACAAACAAACAAACACATTACACGGGAAACGTCTCATTTTCACGGCCGTGAATTACGTAGGACCTTAATTATGCCACATGAACCATCCTGTGTGCTGTCACAGTGATGCATTTTGGTTTTGTCCTATTGTTTAGACACAACTGTGTGGAGTTTGTTGTCCAGTTGTGCACTTTTAGTACTGCTTGCCTATTTCTAAGCTGTTATGTACTGTAATGCAAACAGTAGTGTGTTACTTGCTGACTCGGTGGGTAGCACTGTCGCTTCACTGGGTTTGATTCCCAGGTAGAGCGGTGTGGGTCTTTTTTGTGTGAAGTTTGCATGTCCTCTACGTGTCTGTGTGGGTTTCCTCCAGGAGCTCTGGTTTCCTCCCACAGTCCAAAGTGAGGTGAACTGGAGATACAAAATTGTCCATGACTGTGTTTGACACCAAACTTAAACTGATGAATGGCTATAACAGTGGTGCAGCACAAAGTGCACAACCAGAACGGCAAGGTCCTGGGACCTTGTTTAAACCACACCTACAGTCAATGTCTGTCAGGAGTTTGGCAGGTTTGGTTAAACAAGTCTGGTGCCTTGCAAATGATTGGTGCTCTGTCCAGGGTATACTGAGATTTTGTGGTCAGTAGTTCAGTTTTGTGGTCAGTTTGTCCTAAATAGGACAAAGCCGTTATACACCGACGAGGCATAACATTATGACCACTGACAGGTGAAGTGAATAACACTGATTGTCTCTTCATCACGGCACCTGTTAGTGGGTGGGATATATCAGGCAGCAAGTGAACATTTTATCCTCAAAGTTGATGTGTTAGAAGCAGGAAGTTTGAGGTGTTCATTTGGCTTCCAAATTCCCCAGATCTCAATCCGTTTGAGCATCTGTGGGACGTGCTGGACAAACAAGTCTGATCCATGGAGCCACCTTGTAACTTACAGGAGTTAAAGGATCTGCTGCTAACATCTTGGTGCCAGTCCATCTTGGTGGAGTCCATGCCTCGACGGGTCAGGGCTGTTTAGGCAGCAAGAGGTGGACCAACACAATATTAGGAAGGTGGTCATAATGTTATGGCTCAGCGATGTATTGCTGGATTTGCTTTTAGGTCTAAGCATCAGATTTCTAAATGGGGTTTTACTCATTTATTTTTTAAGAAGTATTTTCTGTCACGTTTGGGTATTTTTTTTACTATTTAAAATGGTATTGTTATTATTATTATTATTATTGGCATTAAATTCCACAATTCTCATTATTTAACATTCATTCATTGTCTGTTTTACCACCACTTTATCCTGGTCAGATACAAATTTTTTTTGGGGCAACATGGTTTACAAAATCCAGCAAGAAAAATATCAGCACTGCGTATGGAGAGACACACCCTGACCGTCTCTGTGCAGGCGCCACGACAGAGGTCGTAATTGAGTTATGAGAGAGACCCTATCTGGCTTAATCCCACCCCTATCTGAACAACAGGCCAATCGTTGTTCATGTGGTTGCTCAGCCCAGCCGGCAGGCAGAGCTGAGATTCGATACGATGTATTCGAGATCCCAGCTCTGGTTCCAGCGTGTGTTTTTACCGCTGCGCCACCCGAGAGGTATATAGGTTTTTTACATGTATAACTATTTTACTGTTCCAACTTGTAGAATTCAGGTTTTTGTTTTCTTATCATTAAGACATTTAAATAAACAGCACACATTTTAACAGCTGTTAATTCAGTTAAGTTTTGATCCAGTAGTTGCAGAAACACAAGGCTTGCACTGTTGCTGATGGGAAACTATGAAAGATCTTCAAACGGTTTCTAATTTTGGAGCGGGTTTGAATTTGGTGACTGCCGCTTTAGGGGAGATCTTTAGGATACGCTTAGCAAGTTGTTATGATGTGTCGCCGTGTTTGGTGCTGTTACCCAATTAAATCCTGTTATGAGACGGTGGGGATGTCATGAGATGTGTATGGCTCATTCAGAAGTCCAGAGCTGATAACATTGTCTCTTTTTCTGTACACACACACACACACACACACACACACACAGAGAGAGAGTTATAATCACACTTTACTTCCTGTCATGTGTACTGTTTTCTTTTTTCAACCTGTTAACCCAATAATAAAAAAATCATATAAAAATAGAGCTATTTGTTGAAGCTTTTCTATTAAAATTCTATTTTTTAATCTAATTTTAATTTTGTATTAAAATTCAGGGTCTGCTTGTGTTTATTTGAATTCAGGTTGGCATTATTACATATAATAATTTGAGCCCATTGCCTAGATACACCCCTGTTAGCCTTACAGATGATTCCTCAGAAGATTCCCTGTGCTTAAAGAGCAGTGAGGAGAGAAAATTAACAAGGTATAAAGTTCATATATATATATATATATATATACATTTTACCCTCAAAGTTGATGTGTTAGAAGCAGGAAAAATGGGCAAGCTTAAGGATTTGAGCGAGTTTGACAAGGGCTAAATTGTGATGGCTAGACGACTGGTACTGGACTGTTGTACCTTGAAACTCAACGTCAGTTGGTTCTGGCACTGGCGTTGAGTTTCAAGACTTTTTTTTCTCACGAGGATGAATGGAAAACCTGTTAATGTGTTCCATGGTCCCATGGAACTGCATATATTTTAGGCTAATGTAAAATAATGGGGTTGTTTTGACACTTATACATGGAAAATAACACAAATATATTGTAAAACACTGAGATAAAAAGCTGATTGTCACAATTTCTCAGAACCAGAAGCTATAACACAAGTTTAAAAGTGAAACAGTGAGGAAAAAATCCAGTTAAACACAGATACATGTGGAGCTTTCAGAGTGAATCTGATGGTTATTTCACACCAAATGCAGTTTCGTAGTAGGAGGTATTTGTTGTTTGTTAAAGGAAATTAAACTAAGGATTTATCTTGATAACCAATTAAGCTGTTGATTTTCTGTAAATATATTAATTCATTATGTTTTTTAAAATGATACATGACAAAAACAGGGTATAAAAACATTCATACAATAATGCCATAATTGCCATAATGTTAATTTTCTCTTTCTTCTCCCTCTGTGTGTGTATATATATTTATAGTGTGTCAAATATAATGTCATAAACAAATTAGATTTACTATATATAAATTACATTTGTTTACTGGATATTGAAGGTGCAATTATGACATGAAATACTTTAAATGTTCAGGATAAACTGCAACACCATGCAAATTTTTATGCCCCTAAAACTATTAACGTACAGCGATCAGGCATAACATTATGACCACCTTCGTAATATTGTGTTGGTCCCGCTTTGCTGCCCCATACACAACAAACTGTGATGCACTGTGTATTCTGACACCTTTCTATCAGAACCAGCATTAACTTCTTTAGCAATCTGAGCTACAGTAGCTCGTCTGTTGGATCGGACCACACGGGCCAGCCTTCACTCCCCACATGCATCAATGACCCTATTGCCGGTTTACCACTGTTCCTGTTTTGGACCACTTTTCATAGATACTGACCACTGACAGCTGCAGTTTTGGAGATGCTCTGACCCAGTCGTCTAGCCATCACAATTTGGCCCTTGTCAAACTCGCTCAAATCCTTATGCTTGGCCATTTTTTCAGCTTCTAACACATCGACTTTGAGGATAAAATGTTCACTCGCTGCCTAATATATCCCACCCGCTAACAGGTGGGATGATGAAGAAATAATCAGTGTTATTCACTTCACCTGTCAGTGGTCATAATGTTATGGCTGGTCTAATAAACAGTTTAATAAAATACCTCCAGTAAACACAATTGATGGGATAATTATTTATCTGAGACTATGCTATTATACAATCATTAGAATCTTTATTTATTTGCCAAGTACCAAGTGTACAAGGAATTTCTCTTGGTGCAGGAGTCAACATTTAGATGTAGTAAAACAATATACCTGTAGAAAAGGTATATTATATAAACATAAACATTTATCTAAATATAAATAGACTTTAAGTAATAAAGAAGCAATAGAATGTAAATATAAAAGTAAACTAACAATACTTCAAGTAGAAAATTATGCATTGGAGAAATTGAAGTGATTAAACCCCAAACATCTAATGGATCAGTCGCAGCAATGTACGAAATCAAGGTCAAGAAAAGGTAATGCACATTTTTGACTTTGATAAATACTGCATATCCAGTTTAAAAGAAATTTTCCGACTAAAGCACTAATGATAAAAGTTAAAAATAGTTCTCAGTTGAAATTACTGGAACGATTTGATTATATTAGGTTGATTATGTTGTCACTGATATGCTAGCCCATGCCGCTGAGATCCAGGTTTAAATCTCAGCCAGCTGTGTCTGTGCAGACGCTCGTCTGAGGACGGGGCGGGGTGGCCGAAGCTCTGGCTGTCTGCCCTGCGCTCAGTGTTTCCTGGTCAAACCATGCTCGCTGAGACGCTGACCAGGATAAAACGGTTGATGGAAAATAAAAGTACTTAGTTTGCCAGTGCACATCATCTTAAGACAATTAAAAATGAGATAAAAAAATAGTGATAATTGTGACGGGCTTATAAAAGCTTTTGTCAAATGTGCAAATGAAAGTGCTTATAGGGAGTTTTTCCACCCAGGGTCTTTAAAACAGGATTCATTTATGAATGTTGTCAAACAAGTCTGCAGTGGTATGTAGGAGTTATCAAACATGTTAATCTACTTCATAGTCGTTGCTCTAGATCTTTCCTTTTAAAGCTTCGATGATGTTTAAATGTGGTAATTAGAGAGGTCATGACGAAAGCTGGAACATTTCCTGTTTTTTTTTTTACTTTTGAGGCGTTTAACAACTGTGTTTATCCTCCTATAGAGTAAAAAGCTGAAACTGGTCATTCATTCACTAAACTGTCACTTATGCCTTTGCAGCCAATCAAGAGAGAGATTGAAATCCCACCCAAAATCTGATTTCGGAAGCTGTTTTTCCAGGCTTGAACCACGAATGAATCTCTTTCACAAATGAACTGATTCATTTGTGTGAGCAAAACAAATAAATCTTTACCATAGAAAAGAGCACAGCTCCCTGATTCGATTCCAATTAATAATTTGTTTGAAAAGAGTCGTTTCGGACAGTGATTAGTCCAGTAAAGTGCCGTCCATACCCCATTTGAGCAGGTGGGTGCATGGATCTGTGAATTATGCCCATTAGAGGGCGCCCAGCCGGCCGGTAGCAGAGCTGAGGTTCGAACTCGGGAGTTAAGAATCTCAGCGCTGGTGTGCTAGCGAAATATCATTCTGCGCCACCTGGGTGCCAATTTGGGTACACATGGTAAAAATTTTGGTTAGGTCATTTTTTTAACTGTTTGCTACAGACTATTATGTTACTATTTATGTTTCTCTTACTGTTTTACAGTAATGCCATGATACTATTTTCTTTTTTAATTTAATGTTTTTTATATATTACCATTTTAATTTAATGTAATTTAATTAAATGTTTTATAATAATTTTTTATTTCATTTAATTTTATTTAATTTTAATTTTTAATTTTATTAATTTTATTATTATTTTAATTTATTTTTATTTTATTTACTATTATATTTTATTATTTATTATTATTATTATTACTTTATTATCATTTTTTAAATTATTTTTATGGGACACTCTACGCTTGTCGTTGCTGGTTAATCGACAGCTAATGAAAATTGGTTTTCATTCCCTAAACAATAGATTGGTGTCCTGACCAGAAGTATCTGCGTTGCGCCCATGATTTCGGTAAAACTCCACCCACCGTGACTCTAATCAGGATAAACTGGTTGTCAAAACTTGAAAGTGAAATGAAAAATAAAATATTAAATGAAATAATGAGTCAGGAAGAATGTAAAAACATTAACCTATTACATGTAATACTACAAATGCAAAATGTAACCAAATTATTCTTATATGTATTGCAAATTATAATAATAATAATATTGTTTTCCATATATTCCATGTAATATTACCTTCCAT
Source organism: Trichomycterus rosablanca (assembly GCF_030014385.1). Classification (NCBI taxonomy): domain Eukaryota; kingdom Metazoa; phylum Chordata; class Actinopteri; order Siluriformes; family Trichomycteridae; genus Trichomycterus; species Trichomycterus rosablanca. Next base: position 9,952,061 of record NC_086010.1, on the reverse strand, counting down.
ATTCTTGCATTGTGTATTTTTGATTCTTCTAATTATACTCGTCAAATTTATTTATATAGCGCTTTTTACATTACATTTGCTTTACATTGTCTCAAAGCAATTTTACAGAATCCAGGACCAACAGACCAAAAACCCCTATTGAGCAAGCCGAGGGCGACAGTGGCAAGGAAAAACTCCCTTAAATTACAAGAAGAAACCTTGAGAGGAACCAGACTCAGCAGGAACCCATCCTTCTTGGGTGGCCTGGAGGATACTTTTAATAAAAAGAATTGACACAAATCATACAAACACAATATTAAATTGAACTGAAAGCTATAACTAGAAAAAAATAATTGGAGTTCTTTATTATTCAGTCCAGTCTGTGATAAAGTCAGTTGTAAGTTCTGGACATTTATGGTGCAAACACACCAGGTACTGTACCTATCCCATCTAGTAGGAGCAGCACTTGTTGGCACAGCAGTCTCGACTTGCAGTCTTTAACCTCAAGAGGGTGAACAGATTTCCGTCAGAACCACCTCGAGGTAAAACAACAGAAGATGTAGTGATAATGTGAAATCGTTAAGAGTAAAATGTCAGTTTTAAAGAGAGAAGCTTTAGACTCCGGTACCCCCTAATTAATTATGAGGTGAACTACAGCATAGCATTTTTAAATATTGATCATTAAACAAGGAAATCGGTGTTCGTTTTTTTAAGGGCAGTAAATGAGGGGCGGAGTGAAGGGATTTCTATTTGAAATGCTTAAGATGTGCTCACATTTTTATTGTTTTTCAAGTATTTCCACCTTATTTGTAACTAACAGCTATAAATGCCTTTAAATCAACCTTAATAATAAATGACCCCTTAAGTTCTCTATTTACATGCTTTGTTATATTAATTGTATTCATTTTTTTAAGCTAAGGATTAAAAAAAAGACATGCTCGTTTACCAAACATGTAGATGCATGTACTACTTTACCAGAGTAAACAGCACAATAAGGCCAAACAAACTGAAACTAAAACGGGTTTGATGAGAAAGATCAGTGATTCTTGAGAAATCTTTATTCCCCCGAAATGATCAACTTCCTTTTGTGTTTATTCCAAAGCATAATACCCAACACTCATTCTGGTTACTTAGAACCTGATGTAAACAAGATGACGAGACAGTAGGACATCAGTGATGCACAGCACTGTTTTATTTTTAGCTTCCTAAATAGGAGGAAATGTGATGGAAAATTATTGACTTCTCGTTTTATTGTGCAGTTTTTAATATTTTATTGTTTTTTTTCTATTACAAAAATAAAAGCTGATAAATATGTGGACACCACAGTAAGACACAGTTGTTAAAACAGTGAAATCGAAGGAAGTCTGAAGAAAAAGTTCCTGAAACTAGGTCTTGATCCAGGAATAAATGAGCACAGATTTTTACAAATGCACTCCAAAATCTTGTGGAAAGCTGTTATAGATCAAATCTACTTTAGGGAGGACAAAAAACTTTAAAAGAGCTTGAATGGTTTGCTATTTTGGCCTAATTTTTGTTTTATTTAACTCAGAGGTGTGTGTGTGTTTACATGACTGGATACTGTACACTGTTTAGAAAACATGGACAGTAGGAGATGAGTTGGTTGAAGCTCCAGCTCCATTAGTTAGGTCTGTTGTATAATGGAATATTGATTTTTACTGGTGATGGTTTCATGCTGCAGACCTTGTGTGTGTGTGTGTGTAAATATACACTGATCAGCCACAACATTAAAACCACCTCCACCAGCTCCACTTACCATATAGAAGCACTTTGTAGTTCTACAATTACTGACTGTAGTCCATCTGTTTCTCTACATGCTTTGTTAGCCCCCTTTCACCCTGTTCTTCAATGCTCAAACCCCCACAGGACCACCACAGGTATTATTTAGGTGGTGGATCATTCTTAGCACTGCAGTGACGCTGCCATGGTGGTGGTGTGTTAGTGTGTGTTGTGCTGGTATGAGTGGATCAGACACAGCAGCGCTGCTGGAGTTTTTAAATACCGTGTCCACTCAGTGTCCACTCTATTAGACACTCCTACCTAGTTGGTCCACCTCATCTATTGCTGCTGTTTGAGTTGGTCATCTTTTAGACGTTCATCAGTGGTCACGTGACGCTGCCCACATGGCGCTGTTGGCTGGATATATTTGGTTGGTGGACTATTCTCAGTCCAGCAGGGTCAGTGAGGTGTTTAAAAACTCCAGCAGCACTGCTGTGTCTTATCCACTCATACCAGCACAACACACACTAACACTGAGAAATAATACCTGCTCTGTAGTGGACCTGGGAGAGTCCTGACCATTGAAGAACAGCATGAAAGGGGGCTAACAAAGCATGCAGAGAAACAGATGGACTACCAGTCAGTAATTGTAGAACTACAATGTGCTTCTATATGGTAAGTGGAGCTGATAAAATGGATAGTGAGTGTAGAAACAAGGAGGTGGATTTAATGTTATGGCTGATCGGTGTATGTCCCAGATAAAGACTAACTTTTCAGGTTATTCACTAGACTTGGACTGCTAAATATCAATAAAAACTGATAAAGAGTTTTCTAAGTGTTCTAAAACCTTTAAACACTAGTGTATATGTGTTAGTTTTTCTATTCTATCTTTTTCTGTTTCCTGGACTTGTGCTTTTGCTCTGTCTGTGCTTAGGGCATTAAAATGCACACTGCTTTTATTCATACTGTATCACGAGCCTGACTGTGCCTTCTCCTTATCTCTCACTTCATCTCGGTTTTTCTCTTACTCTCTTTTTCTTTCTATTTCATTTAAGCATTAACTTATGTGTGGACTGTGGAAAGTGTGGGGGGGGGGGGGGGGGGGGGGGGGGGGGGGGGGGGGTAATCCAAAAAGGAAACACAGACTACTAGTACATTACTGCTGTTTTATTTAATATTACATTTAATACTGGTGGTTAATGTATAGTCCTGTGTTTGTGTCCTACATAGTTTGGTATCTGTGCTGACTTTTTCCCTGCACGTCGTCCTGCTAATCCTGCTTCCTGCACTCCTCTGCTTTGGCCTGAATCTCCATTTCCTGCAGGCATTAGCTCAGTGCTGTTAAATGCAGTGCTCTGGATCAAACCGAGAGCTTCATGGAGATCTCCGGGTTAGCCTGGGATAGGCTGCCATGATGTATAGTGTTAGCCGGGGTAAAAGTCGACAGATCGCTCCTCTCCCGCACTTCCTTTCTCCCTCCTTTTTGCTTTCTCCTCATCTTAGGTTCAGAGACCTTTTCATCTCTATCAAACTGTCAGTTGCTAAAAATAGTCCTTTCATTTGTTGATGACTCAACCTCAAACTGGTCTTGTGTGCATAGCTAAACTTGAAGAAAAAGGTAAACTTCCTGTTTGTGCGTGACTTTCAGTTCAGAGCCGGGTCGGGCGAGCGGTATGTGTGCGGATGTTGTATCTGCAACAGCCAAACCAGCTTACTTGCAATTTACTGCCAACTTTCCGGATTAAATACAGAGAGGACTGAATGTCATGCCCTGATGTGGGCAAGATATTAGATAATCGGCTGACGACGATTATTTGTTCTGACCTCAAAACATTTTCCATGGCTGGTGGATTTAGATCAAAGATTCACATTGAGAATAGACATGATGGCATTTCTTAATTTGATAGGTCATATTTGCTCCAAAATTCAATACAGATTCTAACGGCTGGAGCAGATACTGGCATTTTTACTGGGAAGCCTTATCCACATGTATACCGGATCCAATGTACCAGATCCCACCAATGGACATCAAACCTACAATAAACTCATATATCAAGGACAAATGGCAAAATGACTGGAACACACGCCAGAATAATAAATTGTACGAAGCTAATCCCACTATTGGGGAAAAAAATGAAGACCTACCTCGAAAACCGTTGTGACTAGACACACATGTACCTGATAAAAGGCGAAGCTGTCCCGTATTGCGCAACATGCCAAACACAGATTACAATAAAACATTTAATGCTGGAATGTATCATCTATAACCATGAAAGACAAAAGATCTTATCAGCAAAAACCATAAAGGAACTCTTTACCAAGGCAAAAGCAACAACACTCCTAAAATTCCTGTCATTAACAAAACTGAAGCAACACATATAAATGAACATACATAGACAACAGACATAACTTCTCTAAGTCAAATGAAATAAGTAAATAAAAGACACATCACGACCTTTCCTGCCATGAACATGGCCCAAAGGGCAGACATGGCGTTAAAAACTAAACTAAACTGGGAGCCTTATATTAATACTGGCTACGAATTGCAAGGATTCCACCAGTTGTTGGAAACAAATATTTGAAATTGTGGTTCCATTGTCACAGATGCACTATTGGATTGAGATTTGATCATTGGGGAGGCCATTGATAAGTGCCAAACTTATTGTGATGTTCATAAAGCTTGTGGTTTATCATATAGGATGGTAAACTGGCTATAAAGCAATGTACATGTTTTTTTTCCCTCCCCATTTACCTCCCGATTTAGCGCACTCAATTTTGTCTTCCGCTGCTGAGAGATACCAGATTGCATCCAAGGAGAGCACGTCTCTTCCGACACGTGTACAACCCTCCTCTCCTCGCCCCTGCTTTCTGCACAGGCGTGTCTTCCGCCAATCGGGGTCCTTACACAGCGTATGAAGACCCACCCACCCACACATAGTTCGGCCCCCACCCTGCAGATACGGTGGCCAATTAGTATCTGCTGCAGGCACTGCCAATTATGCCCGGCAGATGCCGCCCAGCCGACCGGTGGCAACACCGAGTTTCAAACCGAGCAATGTACATGGTTAACAACAATACTCTCGTAGCCTGTGACATTCAAAAACTGTTCTTTTGGTATTAAGGGTTCAATGTTTGCCGGAACATCACCCCACACCACCATTATACCATCACAACCAGTCGGGAATGCTGACCCATGACGGGTTGGGTCCATGGATTCATTCAGTTTATGGCAAATTCTGCATGTTGCGGAATCCCACCCCCCCATGGTTGAACATATTGTGCATTCTGAGGTGCTTTTCTGCTAATCAAGGCTGTAACGAGTGGTTATTGGAATTACCATTGCTTTCCTGGTCTTGACCCAGGCATTTGCTTTTAAGTATTGTGCTGCTGCTACAGGGCTGGCTGATTAGGGTGTATATACTGTACATTTAGATTGGCTTGTTAACTTGGTTGTGTTAGGGAGTTTTGCTTGGCCTCCTAATTCCATGTTAGTAATTCTTTGACTGTGGCTATATTGTATTTGGAAAGACCAAAGACCACGAGTATGTTTAGAAAGCAAACCCAATAATGCTGTACTTACTGTCAAGCATGGTAGTGGTGTGATGCTAGACCAACTAGATTCATGAAATTTAAATTCTTTAGCACATCCTTTTGCTAGCTATCCTTTTGTCTTGTGCACATGTAGGGCTGAAACGATTCCTCGAGTAACTCGAGTAAATCGATTACTAAAAATCATCGATTCAAATTTTTTGCATCGAGGAATCGTTTAATCCGCACAACCGTATACAGCTCACGGTGTTTTACACGGACGACTTTCACTTTTGCGCAGCGTGTTTAACGCTGTGTGCAGGTGACGTGAAGAATCTGAGGGCTGCGTCCCAAATATCTTAAACATAAACAGAACTTAACAGGACTTAATCCGGGTTCTTTTTGCGGACAGTTTAATGAACACTACGTATTTGGACACGTTCGCCGCTCCTGCGAACTGAACGTATCAGTTTAGGACGCAGCCGAGATTTGATAGCGCGGACTGCAAAATATAGAGAGAAAATAGTGAACAGGATGAGACTGGACAGAGAAAACCACAGAAAGTTTGAGATCATTTTAAGCTGATAAAACTAAAACTCAGTATAACATCCACACCATCAGAGCGTCGTGTTTACTTTACTCATGTTTACTGACTTTACTTCGTTTCAACCACCACAGGCTTTTATGAAGATTTAGGCAAACACATACACACACACACACACACACACACACACACACACACACACACCAGATCTACCTCATCTAGAGACACAATCCTGACAGATTTTTATCCCCCTACAAACACCACAAAACCTCCCAACAAAATATTAAAGCTTTATGTTCTGCGTGAGCTGTAGCTGAAACTTTGAGTTTTGAAAGTTGCACAAATTACAGGCTTATGTTCATGTATTTTTGTTTATTATTATTTATGACTTGATGACCTGATGTTTCAGGTTACCTGTTTACATTTTAAAAGTAAATTGATTTATTTTTGATTGATTTATTTTTGCATTTAAAAAATGTTAAACTGTCCTGTATGCAAGGAATACAAATGTACAGTTTGGTTTAAGAAACATGTCTTATTTAATCTAATATGTATTTGTTTTTGCTCTTTGTTAAAGCAAAAGTATTTCTTATCCGATTACTCGATTAATCGCTGGAATAATCGATAGAATACTCGATTACAAAAATAATCGATAGTTGCAGCCCTATGCACATGTTTGCGTTCCGACTGGACAGACACTGGGATTTCTACTTGGTAAATAAACCAAGTTTATTTAATTGTATAAATGTATATGCAAGTGTTGCAAAAATGTGCACAAATTGGCGTTTTCTCCCTTGCTTACTACGTGTTTTTTTTTTTTACAGAAAATGTCTGTAGTCTTTGCCTTTTTATAAAGAAAAAAAGGTCAGAATTTAGAAATAGCAACTGGAGAACAAATTTGTCAACAAGGCTGTAAAGTACTCATGGCTGAACTGGATTTCTTTTAAGAACAGAGACAAAAAAGCAAAAAATAGCATTGTGGTTTTCATCATTTTTAATGTTTGTAACATGCTTCAACCACATCCACAGGGTTTCCTTTCTAACACACACACACCTAAGCGTCTCTGAAGGAAGTGTGAGCATTTAAGCATTTAATTAAGCTCATAAGGACTGCTCTTTATTTATTTATTTCAGAAGTTTCCTCTTTTTGATATTGAAGCTGCCATGCATGTTACACAGTGGACAAAAAAGGAGGCTTGAGTTTTTAGCATGGCTGATAGATCAATGAACATGAAGGTGTGTGTGTGTGTGTGTTCGTGTGTGTGTGTGTGTGTGTGTGTGTGTGTGTGTGTGTGTGTGTGTGTGTGTGTGTTTTCCCAGCCTTGTTGCGTGTGATTACACAGTAATAATATTCATACTGTTTTGTTATGTACACCTGTGTGTGTGTTGATTTATCTGATCAGATCAGATCACAAATAGATTAACATTTGGTTTTCCATGGTATTTTATTCATTGCTATGGTATTTTTATTTCTTTTACTGATAATACTGCAACTACTGCTATTATTACTGTATTTATGATTAAAACTATTACTGCTATTACCACTTAAACTACAACAACTGCTTATGCTACTATTACTATTACTACTGCTAATGTGATTACAACTACTACTACTGCTAATGCTTCTACTTCTAATGCTATCATGATTACAACTACTACTGCTAACACTTCTACTGCTAATGTGATTACAATTACTACTACTGCTAATGCTTTTACTTCTACTGCTAATTTGATTACAACCACTACTACCGCTAATCCTTACTTCTACTGTTAAAATGATTATTACAACCGCTACTGCTAACATTTCTACTGCTTCTATGATTACAACAACTACTACTAATGCTAATGCTTTTACCTCTAATGCTAGTATGATTACAACCACTACTAACAACCACTACTACTGCTAATCCTTTTACTTCTACTGTTAAAATGATTACTACAAACACTACAGGTAACACTTTTACTGCTAATATAATTACAACCACTACTGCTGCTAATGCTTCTACTTCTAATGCTTTCATGAGTACAACTACAACTACTGCTTATGCTACTACTACTGCTAATGCTTCTACTTCTAATGCTAATTTGATTATAAATGCTCCTACTATTGCTAATATGATTACAACAACTACTACTGCTGCTAATGCTTCTACTTTTAATGCTAGTATGATTACATCTACTGCTGCTAATTTTTCTATTCTAATAGTAGTATGATTACAGCTACTACTGCGGTTATTACTATTGCTAACATAATGACAACTACTACTGCTGCTAATCATTCTACTGCTAATATAATTACAGCTACTACTGCTGTTAATGCTTCTACTTCTAATGTTAGTATGCTTATAACTGGGTCATTCTTACTATTCGGTGCCATTTCAGCTTGGTAACTTCTTATCAAAAAATGCAAAACTTTCCATGATTTTATTATTTTATCTGAAGGAGAGCTTGTTAAACTATAAGAAATATATATTGGTCCAGCTCAGGATATTATACTCTAATAATTTTGACCAAATTCTTTGCATGTGACGTAGGACAAATGTCCTCCCTGTTACAGGACATTCTCTTCTCTATTAATAAGTGTTTTAAATGCACAGTGATTTTAATATTTACATTTTCTAAGAGCTAAAATGTCCCTCAATTTATTTTAAGAACGTATTAATAAACAAGCATTATCTAAAAAAAGATATGTTGTATTTTAAGGCACAATGTAATTTGAATACATTTCTTTTAGAATAAAAAAGAATTTTAATGAAATTTGGCTCAATTTGTAAATGATTTCACTTTACTGATTCATTCCCTGCATGTAACCACAAATATATGAATACTCATTGTTGATTTTATTTAATTAATATAAAAAAAGCACACAGGTAACAGGGTGGACAGAGGAGAAACAGGGTGGACAGGACATAACAGGGTGGACATCATATCAGTGAACAACAGTACATTTCATTAAAAAAAAAGGCAACTCGTGTCCCCCACCCTCACCCCCAACCTTCAATCATCAAATGTTCTGAACACCTAAAGTAATTGTCAGGAACATTTTTAAGTCTAGTGATATCATAGATGTTTCAGCTACAGTAAGTTGTGTAACAACACAGCAGCCCAGGTGTTTTTTTAGGAAATTCCACACGTCTTCTCTAGCTGGACGGACCTCTTAATTAAAGGTTGTTGCTCTTTCATCAGGCATACAATCTGGTCATCTCACGGACTTGGCCAATAGAACGTGTTTGTCCCATTGTTGTGCATGCATTTCACTCCTACATCTTCTTCAACTTCTAGGATGATTCCTGGGTAGGGTTCATTGCTGTAGTTGCAATGCACCACTGCCCAATATTTTCTTTCATGAGGACCTCAGGCCGTGATAGTTCTTCAATGGAATGTGGGCTTACCTCTTCTCACAGGCTATCAACATCTCCTTCTCCCAGAAATAGTTCCAGCAAAGTGCCCATGTTCCTTGGAACTGGAAAAACATGGTCTCTGTCTCCTCTATGGTAATTTTGTCAGCTGATCTTTTAAGGGTAGCCCCAACACCATCTGGAGCCCCATTTCCATGGAATCTCTCCCTCACCATGTCTAACACAGGGCTGAGCAAGCTGGCTTGGCTGTACAGGGTCTTTTTTCAGGGTCTGCATCATGGCATTCCCTGTAGCACCTCTGCTTTTCTGCAGCAGACAACGGTGCCATTCCCTGGCAAATATATGCATCCCATTTAACTTATCTTTAGTCTATAGTATATAACAAATACATTCATATTAAATTTGTAATAAATACCAATACTTGCTGGAAACACCTATTCATCTTACACATTTATTACTATGTGTCCACCCTGTTACTGTGCAAAAAAGTAACAGGGTGGACAGTAACAGGAGGGACATTTTATGCTTAATGTTAGCATTACTGCTCATGTGATGAACAACAGGCTAGTTCATGGCGACCATAGACGAATATTTTTGATATGTTTATTAACCATATTTTCAAAATCACAAAAAAATTATTAGTTTCCACTATTAATAAGCATAACAGAGTGGACATGTTATGATTTACCACATCGGTGATCCTTTCTAAAACATTGAAAAAAGATTGATTAAAGAATGACACTTGTAGATGATTTTCCTCCAAAAATGTATGCTACTTCCTAAGTCATGTGACTAGAGGAAGAGTCATGGGGGGGCATGTTCAGACAGATTTTCCATGACAGTAACAGGGGGGACAATTGACTTAGGGACACAACTTATTTTAAAGACTTTAAGTATTAAACATGTTTTAATAACAAAAAATAACATTTGGTGAGGTATATTTTAAAAAAGGCTATACAACAATAATGACAAATGTAGAATTTGTTTGATTTTTATTACTTTTGTTTGTGAATGAATTTAAGAAAACATGATTGGGGACATGGCAGTTTAGCCAACTTGAGCTAAAATTAGAGTGATTATTTCAAATTTAATAATCCTGGGAACACATAGTTGTTTTCTATGGTAGAGGGGGGTTAATCGTGTAAAACAAGCTTTTAGAAATTAGTATTAGCCAATTTTTACACAAAATATACCATATTATGTCAATGGGACTCAAATGGCACCGAATGCTAGGAATGACCCAACTACTACAGTACTTCTGCTAATGCTTCTATCTCTAATGCTAGTATGATTACAACTAATATTACTTCTATTCCTTTTACTTCTACTGTTAATATGATTAGAACTACTACTACTACTGCTAATTCTTTTACTTCTACTGTTAATATGATTAGAACTACTACTACTACTAATTCTTTTACTTCTACTGTTAATATGATTAGAACTACTACTACTGCTAATTCTTTTACTTCTACTGTTAATATGATTAGAACTACTACTACTACTAATTCTTTTACTTCTACTGTTAATATGATTAGAACTACTACTGCTAATTCTTTTACTTCTACTGTTAATATGATTAGAACTACTACTGCTAATTCTTTTACTTCTACTGTTAATATGATTAGAACTACTACTGCTAATTCTTTTACTTCTACTGTTAATATGATTAGAACTACTACTGCTAATTCTTTTACTTCTACTGTTAATATGATTAGAACTACTACTGCTAATTCTTTTACTTCTACTGTTAATATGATTAGAACTACTACTGCTAATTCTTTTACTTCTGTTAATATGATTAGAACTACTACTGCTAATTCTTTTACTTCTACTGTTAATATGATTAGAACTACTACTACTACTCATTCTTTTACTTCTACTGTTAATATGATTAGAACTACTACTACTACTAATTCTTTTACTTCTACTGTTAATATGATTAGAACTACTACTACTCATTCTTTTACTTCTACTGTTAATATGATTAGAACTACTACTACTACTCATTCTTTTACTTCTACTGTTAATATGATTAGAACTACTACTACTACTAATTATTTTACTTCTACTGTTAATATGATTAGAACTACTACTACTACTCATTCTTTTACTTCTACTGTTAATATGATTAGAACTACTACTACTACTCATTCTTTTACTTCTACTGTTAATATGATTAGAACTACTACTACTACTCATTCTTTTACTTCTACTGTTAATATGATTAGAACTACTACTACTACTCATTCTTTTACTTCTACTGTTAATATGATTAGAACTACTACTACTACTCATTCTTTTACTTCTACTGTTAATATGATTAGAACTACTACTACTACTAATTATTTTACTTCTACTGTTAATATGATTAGAACTACTACTACTACTAATTATTTTACTTCTACTGTTAATATGATTAGAACTACTACTACTACTAATTATTTTACTTCTACTGTTAATATGATTAGAACTACTACTACTGCTTATGCTACAACTACTGCTAATCTTTCTAGTTCTAATGTTAAAATGATTACTACAACTACTACTGCTAATTAGTTTTTTTGCTAATATGATTACAACTACTACTGCTAACATTTCTACTGCTAATATAATTACAACTACTGCTAATGCTTCTACTTCTACTTCTAGTATGATTACAACCACTACTACTACTGCTACTACTACTGCTAATCCTTCTAGTTCTAATGTTAAAATGATTACTAGTGTATTGCTAGTATAATTACAACTCATACTACTTCCAATGCTTCTTCTGCTAATGTGATAACAACTACTACTACTGCTAATCATCTTACTTCTACTGTTTATATGATTACAACAACTACTACTGCTAATGCTTCTTCTGCTAATATGATAACAACTACTTCTGCTTATTCTTCTACTTCTACTGTTAAAATTATTTCTACGCCCACCGCTAATGCTTCTACTTCCACTGCTATGACTATAAATACTACTTATGCTACTACTACTGCTAATAAAATTACAACAACTACTTCTACTACTGCTTGAACTACTATTTCTGCTAAAATTACTACTACATTACTAGTGCTAATGCTGCTAATACCTTACTGCTGATATTTTTACTGCTAATGCTATTACCAACACTACTAAGTACTACCGTTATTGCTTAAACTCTTTGATTGTGGCAGTAAATTTAACCCACTAAGGCCTTTTTGTTTCTTTAGCCAACATTAAATACCTCAGTTTGACTCTTTTTGCTTTGTTTTAACAGGCTTTAGGAATAATTCGTAGCTTACATTAGCCTGTGTGTAAATAGATCCAATAGAGTCAAGTAAACAAGTTAGACAATTGTGATAAGCTGTGGCTTAACTTAGCATTAGCATGGAGTCACACAGTTTAGCACAAAGAGGTTAAATCATTGTGTCTGTTGTTAGTTAGCTGTTTATGTGATTTATTTATAAAGTCAGGTAAGCGTTTAGTGCAGTCCTGAGCATTTGTCATCCGGCTCTTCGTCAGTCCCCGCTAGGCCCATGTGAGGTCAGTGATAATTAAGAATCAAACAAAAATAACTGTACATCTTACACTCAGTACAACTGCATTGCTTTTACACTAGACCCTTAACTTACGAATTTAATTGGTTCCAAAGGGCTGTTCTTAAGTCAAAATGTTCGTTAGTTAAACCTATTTTTCCCATTAGAAATAATGTGAATAGAATTAATCCGTGCCAGACCTCTCAACCCCCCCTTACCAAACCTTTTTAATGTCTTAAATGCTCTTTTTTGTTATAAATATAAGTGTATTTTCCCTTAAATCTTAAATTATAGAATAGACATTCCTGTAATAAACAATAGTAAACAAAAATACACAGTCGTACTGTACTGTACATAAACACACATCACATTTCAGTACGGTACGTGTGCTGTACCATACACCTTAATACATTTCCTTCTTTTTTTATAAAATGTATCTACCAGAAACAACAATAACTCTCATATTTCTCTATTATTTCCTTCTTTATTTCAGTAGTGTTGCATTTTGTAGGTGTAATTGCACGAAAGAGAGAATACTTTACTCAGCTGACTTCCTTCTTCTCTCTCACTCACTGTCCCCTCTGTCTGATACACAGTGACAGCTACTGGCAGGAGTAATTATACAACAACAGATGTAATAGATTTGCTCATTTTCTCACCACTGTGCTTCCTCTGCACATTCTTTGGGGACATTTTAATATTGAATTTTACAAAATATAAAGACCGTCCGCTATCCGATTGTTCGCACACTGTGTATATATATATCACTGTATATACAGGGGTTGGACAAAATAACTGAAACACCTGGTTTTAGACCACAATAATTTATTAGTATGGTGTAGGGCCTCCTTTTGCGGCCAATACAGCGTCAATTGGTCTTGGAAATGACATATACAAGTCCTGCACAGTGGTCAGAGGGATTTTAAGCCATTCTTCTTGCAGGATAGTGGCCAGGTCACTACGTGATGCTGGTGGAGGAAAACGTTTCCTGACTCGCTTCTCCAAAACACCCCAAAGTGGCTCAATAATATTTAGATCTGGTGACTGTGCAGGCCATGGGAGATGTTCAACTTCACTTTCATGTTCATCAAACCAATCTTTTACCAGTCTTGCTTTGTGTATTGGTGCATTGTCATCCTGATACACGGCACCGCCATTGGATGCACATGGTCCTCCAGAATGGTTCGGTAGTCCTTGGCAGTGACACGCCCATCTAGCACAAGTATTGGGCCAAGGGAATGCCATGATATGGCAGCCCAAACCATCACTGATCCACCCCCATGCTTCACTCTGGGCATGCAACAGTCTGGGTGGTACGCTTCTTTGGGGCTTCTCCACACCGTAACTCTCCCGGATGTGGGGAAAACAGTAAAGGTGGACTCATCAGAGAACAATACATGTTTCACATTGTCCACAGCCCAAGATTTGCGCTCCTTTGCGCTCCTTTCCAAACCGACGTTTGGCATTGGCACGAGTGACCAAAGTTTTGGCTATAGCAGCCCGGCCGTGTATATTGACCCTGTGGAGCTCCCGACGGACAGTTCTGGTGGAAACAGGAGAGTTGAGGTGCACATTTAATTCTGCCGTGATTTGGGCAGCCGTGGTTTTATGTTTTTTGGATACAATCCGGGTTAGCACCCGAACATCTCTTTCAGACAGCTTCCTCTTGCGTCCACAGTTAATCCTGTTGGATGTGGTTTGTCCTTCTTGGTGGTATGCTGACATTACCCTGGATACCGTGGCTCTTGATACATCACAAAGACTTGCTGTCTTGGTCACAGATGCGCCAGCAAGACGTGCACCAACAATTTGTTCTCTTTTGAACTCTGGTATGTCACCCATAATGTTGTGTGCATTGCAATATTTTGAGCAAAACTGTGCTCTTACCCTGCTAATTGAACCTTCACACTCTGCTCTTACTGGTGCAATGTGCAATTAATGAAGATTGGCCACCAGACTGGTCCAATTTAGCCATGAAACCTACCACACTAAAATGACAGGTGTTTCAGTTATTTTGTCCAACCCCTGTATATAGACAGAGAGAGAGAGATGGTTGGAGTGAACTTTTGGTTTGTAATCCGAAACTTGTTCGTACGTTAAGTTGAAAAAGATCGTTCGTAACCCGAAATGTTTGTATAATAAACCGTTTGTAACTCAAGGGTCTACTGTATTTTGAAGGGACTGCTATTTTTTATTAAGTTAGTGTGTGCAAGCGTATGTAGCTTTGTGTGTAACGTGTTATCTAACACACGTCTCTCCTAAGCTCTGTTAGCCATTAGCCCTCAAAAATGTCAGCTCATGTTAAAAAAAAAAATAGAAAGATTGATATAAAATGTAGAGATTTAACAAGACATTGCACTTGTTCTAGCACATCTAGCACAACAGGATTAAACTTAGACTAGAAGAAAAAAAGAACTGAAAACAGGAAGGAAAACGAAATCATTATACTAGAAACAAAATAGCAATAGCACTTTGTGTACAGTTCATTTAGCTGGTCTTCACAGCAACAACACACACATTTTGTTCACAGTTGCTTTGGTGAATGTTGTTAAAATAGCGAAGTTATTTTAGCGTTTTTTCTTTGCCCGCCTCACATGTTCATTGCCATCAAAATGATGTATTTTACTTCTTTTGTTCTAAAGAGGTTTAATATTACTAATATTTACAAAATTAATTAATAAAATTTATATTGAGTCAAATTAAGTTCAGCCTATTGGTTCGACTCTCCACAACAAGTCTCCTCCAGTTTCTCTTGTGGTCCCTTTTGAAAATTAATTGCCCTTCTTTGATTACTTTTAAGAAATTGATTAATAGTGGTTGCTCAGGTGGCACAGCGGTAAAAATACACACTGGAACACCAGAGCGGGGATCTCTAATACATCGTATCGAATCTCTGCTCTGCCTTGTGTAAGTGATAAGATGCATACGGCATGCTGCCCACGTGTCGGAGGGGGCGTGGGTTAGCTTCATTCTCCTCAATCAGAGCAGAGATCGGCATTGGTGGAGAGAAGGCGTGATGCAATGGGGCATGCTAAAAGGGAGAAAAAGGGGAGAAAATGCATAAAAAAAATATATAAAAAAAGAAACTGATTAATAAAAAGTACAGTGGTATCTTGAAACTGTTCTGGGAGTGGCGTTGAGTTTAAAAGGTGTTGAGTTTCAAGGTATTTTTTCCCATAAGGATGTGTAGGAAACCTGTTAATGGTCCCGTGGAACTGCATGCAGTTTAAGCATATGTAAAATACTGGGGTTGTTTTTGACACTTACACACTGAAAATTACACAAATATAATATAAAAGCACTGAAATATAATTGAAAACAGTTAAAAATCAATAAACAATACAATAAAACTTAGTACTATTATTATTACTGATCTTATGTTTCTTAATCGTGGAAATGCTTGATCTTGGAATACCGTATTCCGTTCAGTAAAGGCGCATTCATAGCTTTTGCGATGGCTGTGTCGTTATTTCCTATGGAGTGTGGCGGTGCACAGAGCTTAACGTGACTTATTGAACTAAAACAAAGAGCAAAAATGTCATTAGTGGAGAGAACTTATGAGCAATAATAATTAAGAGAGGTTTAGTGTTCCTGTGTCGTTGTTTTAATCCATTGTCACGTTAAGCTTTTTTTTTTTTAACAAGTGTTTTAAACTCTTTTGGAAAAGCTGATTTTTACAATTTTTCAGCACCCCGAGCTGTAACACAAGTTTAAAAGTGAAACAGGAGGAAAATCAACCTAAATATAGATACATGTGGACACTTTTAGAGTAAATCTGACAGTTATTCCACATAAATGCAGATTCGTCTCATATTCGCACTTTAATGACGTTTTACTGCATCGTTCAAGCCAAGCGCTGAACAAAGCGAGTGAGCGTAGAAACAAGGAGGTGGTTTTAATGTTATGGCTGATCCGTGTACAAATTCACTTCATTCGACTGTTATACAGCACATCTGGAGGCGAGAAGGGTTTTGCTCATGTACACAACAATGCAATGCTGCGTGAAATACATAGGGGTTTTTCTGTTCTAAGAATTTGACTGACTGAGGGTGGGTGAGGGTGCGTTTCAAATCAGCACTCTTACTCAGTAGAGATCGGTAGCTTTGCTCTCAACTGATATAAAGCATCAGCTGTTGGAAATCTTAACAGCGATTACTGAATTAAATATGTGTGTTAATCGAAGAAATTACTAAACGATATGTGTCAACCATTTCTGTTCTCTTGCACTATGAGTTAGGGATGTCCCGATCACGTTTTTTTGTTCCCGATACCGATCCCGATTATTAATTTTGATCCCGATCCGATACCGATTCTCAAACCGATACTTGTATTTTCTAGATATTGTCTAGATAAGAACTAGATAATACTGTTCACACAGTGCACACTTCAAGTACATTACAGTTATTCAAATTAATCCAGTGTATATGTTTAACAACTAAATAGCTCTGCAGTGCTGAAGGGAAAAATGCTGCATCCAAGCTATTGACTTAATGTTTTTGTATTTTTACAAAATCAATCAAAATGAGTGAGATAATTAGTTTTACTTTAAACTTTACATTCAAAGAAAAAAAATGTTTAATGCAGTGATACACTAAAAATGAACAGAAATCTGTGTAGCAGCTTAACTTGAATATAAGAAAAAAAGTTACTTAAAAGCATTACAGTAAAACCTGAACACCAAAATAAAATGGAAAGGCTCTTTTGTTATGAAGGAAAGCCAGTTCTTAAAGTGCTTGTATTGTGACAATGGTTTGATAAACGTTTGTACATGAAGTGAGTGTGTTTTGACCCTTTAGGCCTTCCATAGAACATGAAATAGCGTGCTGGACTCAACTGTCGGCTATTCGGTACCGTAACAGAAGAAGTTAATAAAGTGTTCTGCTCCCGACACCATGTGAATATACTGTGCATTTATTTCTTTATTAAAAGAGTGCATCACTACGTTGTTTTGTAAACCGGTGTGATCCTTCACTCACACACACTCTCACACATGAACGCAGCTCTGCTCCCACCGCCTCGTGAAACGCTCACACTGCAGACGTTACACTTCACTGTTGGACTTGTTTTACTTTTCAATTTAAAGTATTTCCGCACAGCGGACATGCTGACGTAACACAAAAGATCGGGATTACGATCGGGTTTAGTAAAGCCGATTCCGATCAATTAAAAAATGCCTTGATCGGCCCCGATCCCGATCTTTGAGATCGGATCGGGACATCCCTACTATGAGTGTATCTCTGGCTGCATGTGGGCCGAGGTGCCTCAGCAGGTGTATGTTGGAACCCTGCGCTCTTGTGGGGATTCTCTTGGGGGGGCAATACGGTAGGGCATGAGGGAGGCCCTCTGTAGCAGTGGCTGTCATTACCACCGTCTCAGGAGTGCTCTGATGGCCCTACTTACTTTTCTTCTAATGACTCTTTTGCATTCTCCTCTTTGCTAATGAAGGTTCAGGTACAGAACATCTCTGCTGAATGAAAGGCCACTAATAGTCAGTCGTCAGGGGTTTGTTTTCATGTTTTTCCTTTCACTCGGGCTCCCCGGACGGCTCGGCTTGTCACACCAAGTTTTCCGATGGGATCACCTCGTCTCTCGCAGCGCAAGAAGTGTCTGGAAGGAGTACAGAGTGCGTCTCTCGACATTGAATGTTACTAGCATGCGTGTTTGTTGTTAGTTGTGTTATTGATGAAGTGTCGTGGTAACACTTCTTATAAAGCCCACTGCAATATAACTTTCTAACTGTGCTTAACATTACTTGGTAGACAATGTATTATAAGTAATTATCTGTTGTGGACATGCCACCTAATTATTAACTTCAGTTTTTCCGTACACACCTATTGCTAACAGGTGTATTAAATTAATTATATAAGAAATTGTAGGATCCCAGTTTTGTGGCAATGGTTTGAGGCCCTTGCTGTTGCAACACAACGGTGCCCTTGCAAAAAAACAAGGTCTATAAACATATTGGAACACTGACTTTTCCTGTTTTTCCTTTATACACAGGTACATGAAGTTCCTGCGTATAATGAAACACATGGGTTGGGTTGGCAACTCCAACTTTATTAATGGTCATAGTTTAGGAATGGGATGTTTAACAAGCCCATGGTTAGATATCCACAAGTACATGGTTAGATGTCCATGCTTTTGGCCATTTATGGATGTGGATGGGGGGTAAATCAAGCCAGTTTAAAGATCTCCTTCTAGAGAAGCTCATATATAACTGAAAAGTTCTTGGATGAGTGGTCATGCTTTTTAACTGTTGATGCATGCAGTCAGGTTAATTGAAGATACTAAAATTCCCCTAGGTGTAAATGTGTGTGTGTGTGTGTGTGTGTGTGTGCGCACCCTGTGATGGACTGGCGACCTGTCTGGGGTGTTTCCTACTATTTGCCAGGTGAATTGTACCCACCGAGACCCTGAATAGGATTAAGCGATGGTAAAAGTTTAGGTTTCTTTACTTATTACTGGATGTCTACGAGTAATACATTGTTGATACATGTGTTCCAAACAGCCAGGTTGTGGATGGGTACCAGATTTGAGTTGTTTGGCATTTACAGTACCAATGTGGCTGTGAGAAAAGTAGATCTTTAACAAAGTGAAATAAGATAAGACTGTATTTAGAAATTTGTAAATGCTTGCCCTGTCTTCCACTCTCACAAAAGTGAGTGTCTTTAGTCGTCGAATTTGGGTGTTTCAGCCACGCTGACTGCTAAGGTGGATAAATCAATGCTATAAAAAAGGGGGGAAGTGCACTGGGGCCCATGGCAGGGGGTGGAGGGGTGCTCCAAACCCCCCACTGCACTGCCCCCCCCCCCCCAATTGGCTGCACTCGCCAGGCCATTATTACTGTATTACAATATTTTCGTTAAATAAAATATTACAAGTGAGTGAGTACCTTTAATTCATTCTGATCAGCAATATATATATATATATATATATATATATACTGTGTATATATATATACAGTGTATCACAAAAGTGAGTACACCCCTCACATTTCTGCAGATATTTAAGTATATCTTTTCATGGGACAACACTGACAAAATGACACTTTGACACAATGAAAAGTAGTCTGTGTGCAGCTTATATAACAGTGTAAATTTATTCTTCCCTCAAAATAACTCAATATACAGCCATTAATGTCTAAACCACCGGCAACAAAAGTGAGTACACCCCTTAGTGAAAGTTCCTGAAGTGTCAATATTTTGTGTGGCCACCATTATTTCCCAGAACTGCCTTAACTCTCCTGGGCATGGAGTTTACCAGAGCTTCACAGGTTGCCACTGGAATGCTTTTCCACTCCTCCATGACGACATCACGGAGCTGGCGGATATTCGAGACTTTGCGCTCCTCCACCTTCCGCTTGAGGATGCCCCAAAGATGTTCTATTGGGTTTAGGTCTGGAGACATGCTTGGCCAGTCCATCACATTTACCCTCAGCCTCTTCAATAAAGCAGTCGTCGTCTTAGAGGTGTGTTTGGGGTCATTATCATGCTGGAACACTGCCCTGCGACCCAGTTTCCGGAGGGAGGGGATCATGCTCTGCTTCAGTATTTCACAGTACATATTGGAGTTCATGTGTCCCTCAATGAAATGTAACTCCCCAACACCTGCTGCACTCATGCAGCCCCAGACCATGGCATTCCCACCACCATGCTTGACTGTAGGCATGACACACTTATCTTTGTACTTCTCACCTGATTGCCGCCACACATGCTTGAGACCATCGGAACCAAACAAATTAATCTTGGTCTCATCAGACCATGAGACATGGTTCCAGTAATCCATGTCCTTTGTTGACATGTCTTCAGCAAACTGTTTGCGGGCTTTCTTGTGTAGAGACTTCAGAAGAGGCTTCCTTCTGGGGTGACAGCCATGCAGACCAATTTGATGTAGTGTGCGGCGTATGGTCTGAGCACTGACAGGCTGACCCCCCACCTTTTCAATCTCTGCAGCAATGCTGACAGCACTCCTGCGCCTATCTTTCAAAGACAGCAGTTGGATGTGACGCTGAGCACGTGCACTCAGCTTCTTTGGACGACCAACGCAAGGTCTGTTCTGAGTGGACCCTGCTCTTTTAAAACGCTGGATGATCTTGGCCACTGTGCTGCAGCTCAGTTTCAGGGTGTTGGCAATCTTCTTGTAGCCTTGGCCATCTTCATGTAGCGCAACAATTCGTTTTTTAAGATCCTCAGAGAGTTCTTTGCCATGAGGTGCCATGTTGGAACTTTCAGTGACCAGTATGAGAGAGTGTGAGAGCTGTACTACTAAATTGAACACACCTGCTCCCTATGCACACCTGAGACCTAGTAACACTAACAAATCACATGACATTTTGGAGGGAAAATGACAAGCAGTGCTCAATTTGGACATTTAGGGGTGTAGTCTCTTAGGGGTGTACTCACTTTTGTTGCCGGTGGTTTAGACATTAATGGCTGTATATTGAGTTATTTTGAGAGAGGAATAAATTTACACTGTTATATAAGCTGCACACAGACTACTTTTCATTGTGTCAAAGTGTCATTTTGTCAGTGTTGTCCCATGAAAAGATATACTTAAATATCTGCAGAAATGTGAGGGGTGTACTCACTTTTGTGATACACTGTATATATATATATATATATATATATATATATATATATATATATATATATATATATATATATATATATATATATATATATATATATATATATATATATATATATATATATATATATTAGGGCTGTCAAACGATTAAAATTTTTAATCGCGATTAATCTCAGAATTTCATATAGTTAATCGCGATTAATCGCATTAAAAAAAATCTGTGTAAATGTTATAGAAAACAAGGATTTTTAAGTGAAATGTTACAATTAAAATGGTGAACACATTTTATGCTAAATGTACTGATGTTAAAAACTGCTGGGACAAGAGAAAACTGTAAGGGAGTTTATTCACTCACATACTAGGCAGTAAATGTCAGATTGTAGTTTAGAATTTCTCCATCAGCAAACATTGTAGATCAGCGGTGCTTTAGGTGGGATAAGGCGTAGTTATTGTAACAGACTTTTCTGTGGTTTTATTGTGACAATGGTTTGATGGCCGTTTCTACACGAAGTGAGTGTGTTTTGACCCTTTGGGGCTTCCATAGTGCATGGACTAACGTGCTTGACTCAGCTTTCCGGTATTTGGTACCTTAACAGAATAAGTTAATAAAAGTGTTCTGCTCCCGACAACTTGTGAATATAGCGTGTATTTATTTCTTTATAAGTGCATCACTACAACGCTCGGTTACATTATGCTAACAAACCGCAAATGAAAAACGGTGGCAAGTCCGACATTAAAACGTTTGTTCTACCAGTCAAGTTTCAACATGAACTAGAATTTGCGTTAACGGCACTATTATTTTTAATCGCGTTAAATTGAAATCGCGTTAATGCGTTATTATCGCGTTAACTTCGACAGCCCTAATATATATATGAAATTTGTGAGTTTTGCATTGGGGCCCATGAGCTCCTAGTTACGCAACTGTTTGTGTACAGTTCCAGATTAACTGTGCAAAAAGACATAGTCTGATGAGTTTGGAATCATTTGGGACAGGCTTTTTTTTTGCGTCTAACTTCAGTGGCTGATCTTTCAAATTTTCCTTTAAATAAACGGACACAAACTCCCACAGACACATCATAAGTTCGCACCATAGGACAACAACAGAAAATGCAAATATTGTCATTGATTAGATTAAGATGGGCGGTATGGGTAGTTGTAGCCTAGCAGTTAAGGGACTGTACTAGTAATCGAAAGGTCACTGGTTCAAGCCCCACCACGGCCAGGTTGCCACTGTTGAGCCCTTGAGCAAGGCCCTTAGTTGCTTAGACTGTATACTGTCACGGTACTGTAAGTCATTTTGGATAAAAGTGTCTGCTAAATGCTGAAAATGTTGGACAGCTTTTGCCTACTTGGATCAATTATTAACGTCAAGGGATGCAGGATGAAATGTGACAGACTGGCACTTGACGGAACAAGTGAAACAAATGCCAATATTCTATTGAGTATTCTCACCAATATGCCAATATTCTAAATAGCCTTGATAGATTTGTACAGTAATAATAATAATAATAATAATAAAAGTAATAATCTGGCATTGTGTAATAGTAAGAGCCACCTTGGGTCAGGCTCACAAATACAGAAGATGCTTGGTGTTCCGTGAACCATGCCAATGGGGGAAGCGTATCAGTGCACAGTCCCAAACCAGGATAACTAGAAGGGTTGCGTCAGGAAGGGCATCCGGTGTAAAAACTGTTCCAGATCAAATAAGTGGATAAATGATCTAATTGGAGCAGCTGAAAGGAATCATTAAGTCATATCATTTATTAATTCCATTTTTTCCATTAATTCCACTACTATTTAAATGATCCTTATTATTTGTTATCTCTGATCGTATATGCTTGATATTATTTGTAGTACATTTCACACTTAAAGGCTTGGAAAGTATGGAAGTGGTGTGTTTGTTTTGTTTTCTTTATTTGGGGCGTGGTACGTTCTCGTGTCAGTTTGCTTTGTGTCTCTGTAGCCGTTTGTTTTGTTGTATTGTGGTGATTATATGATGGGGGATCACTGGGGGCCTAATTACCGTATAGCTGTCTCTACTCTCCAAGGAAGAGGTGCAGGAAAAACAAGTGTTGTTCTAAGAAGGGCCTTATTCTCCGCCGGCCTCTCCCTCCCTACCTCCCTACCTTCCTGCATGCACGCCTCTCTCGGCACTACTCCACTGGGAAGAAAGTCTGAGACTGAGATTTGCTTGAATGATGGACAGGACACAGCACATCAGGAACGTTCGCTTTGGCTGAGTGATGTTAAGTACCAGGTAAAATAGGGCAGCATGCTCAGTTCAGTAGGTGCAGGATGTGGTGTGGGTGCTGCACAGCTCTATAGTCCTGGAGGCTTGAGTTTGAAGTGTACATGCTGTCACTGTCTCCGAGATGTTGGCTAGGTTTACCCGTGTCTGCGCCTTTTGTCTGGTTAGACGTTCAGACGTTCCAAAAACATGCAGAAGGTGGATTTGTTGATTTAAATTACCCCTGGGCGTGTGAGTAAATGGGTCAGTGTAGTGTCCCGAGATGGATTAGAGCTCAGTCCAGGCGGTAAATGAAATTAAATGACTATTTTACTCTAAAAATGATCTTAAAATGCATCATTCACAGTATATGGATGAAAGTATGTGGACACAAAACAAGTTTAGGTGTTATGTTGTTTCTGTGACCACAGTTTGGGGAAGTCCCCTCCCTGTTCCAGCCTGATTTGCACAAGATTTGACACATTTAGTCAACGGCTGAAGGCTTGCGGTATAGTTTGGACTGTCTTTTGCAAGCCAGTGCCTGAACTCTTAAAACTCTTTTGACTGAATGGGCACAAATTCCCACAGACACACTACACAATGATGTGGCAAGTCTACTCAAAAGAGTTCTGGCTGTTATAGTGATAAGTTCATTTTAATGTCTTTGGTTTTGGAATTAGAGGTTGTGTATCCACATAATTTGATTTATATAGGGTCTATGACCGACCAAAGCTTAGTAGCTGCACCCAAAAATATTGGGACACTTAGTAATATGTTTATTATAGTTTGATTTGAGTGCAGCATTAGTGGACGACCAAGGGATTTTTTTTGTTTTGCTTCTTGTTGTCGCTATATATATATAAGCACATTGTAGTTCTACAATTACTGATGTGTAGTCCATCTATTTCTCATTTCTCTACATACCTTTTTAGCCTGCTTTCACCCTGTTCTTCAATGGTCAGGACCCCCACACAGAGCAGGTATTATTTAGGTGGTGGATCATTCTCAGCACTGCAGTGACACTGACATGGTGGTGGTGTGTTAGTGTGTGTTGTGCTGGTATGAGTGGATCAGACACAGCAGCGCTGCTGGACTTTTTAAACACCTCACTGTCACTGCTGGACTGAGAGTAGTCCACCAACCAAAAATATCCAGCCAGCAGTGCCCCATAGGCAACGTCCTGTGACCACTGATGAAGGTCTAGAAGATGACCAACTCGAACAGCAGCAATAGATGAGCGACGTCTCTGACTTTACATCCACAAGGTGGACCAACTAGGTAGGAGTGTCTAATAGAGTGGACAGTGAGTGGACACAGTATTTAAAAACTCCAGCAGCGCTGCTGTGTCTAATCCACTCAAACCAGCACAACACACACTAATACACCACCACCATGTCATTGTGAATGCAGTGCTGAGAATGATCCACCACCTAAATAATACCTGCTCTGTGGTGGTCATTGAAGAACAGGGTGAAAGCAGGCTAAAAAGGTATGTAGAGAAACAGATGGACTACAGTCAGTAATTGTAGAACTATATAGAAGTACTTCTATATGGTAAGGTGAGATGATAAAATGGACAGTGAGTGTAGAAACAAGAAGGTGGTTTTAATGTTATGGCTGATCAGTGTATATATATATTTTTTGAATCAGGTCACATGACTTGGTGACTGGGTGAGTTTTGTTTGCCGCTGTGTTCTTGTCTTGTGTTTCCGAAACCCCTGTTAAGATGAAGTGTTTACCGAGGATAAATAAAGGAATACATGAATGAATTACATAAGACATTATAAATAATTAGCTGGTTAGTATTAGAGACTACTCAGTGAATGATCCTGGTCAGGGTCATGGTGGGTCCAGTTTAACACAAGTCAGGAATACCCTGGACAGGGTGCCAATCCATCACAAGGCTTCAGCCACCCCTCCCTCAGACAAAGCTAATCATCTGTGTGTAGATAGCACACACATGACCACAGATAGCATCGCTGAGATTCGACCCCAGTTCAGTGGTGGTGTAGCGTAATACACCACTGTGCCACCTGAGCGCCTTATATTAAGGCTTAATTTTTTTGTATTGTGTATTATTTTTATTTATTCATTTAGTGTTTTGTAAGTCTTGTCAATTGATTTTAGTGAACATAGTAGTGAGTTTGTGAATGAACACATGAATAAACACTGCACATTGTATTGAATCACTGTAATTTCTATCTGACTGCCTGTGAGACAGTAAAATAGTGGATTTGGGAGATGATTTTGTAACCCCTTTTAATAATAATAATTTAGAACTGTAATTTAGTTATATTACTTCTTTATATAGTTTTAGCCGCTATTTAATTTAGATGATACTGTTTTTGTTTACAGTATTTCTTTTTTTAATTATTTAAATCTTTTTATTATTTATTTAATACATTAATTTGGTTTTAGTTGTTTTCTTGTATAATAAACATACTGAATATATTATTATTATTATTATTATTATTATTATTATTATGATTTATTATTTTATGGTTTTTTTTAATTATTATATTTTTACATTAAATAAATGTCATGAAATGTTTCAACACATTGTTGTTCCTTTAATTAGTACATTCCATTTTCCATGAAATGATTTACTTTAAATATTTAAAAAGTTATTTATCTATTTTTGGCAGTATTTTTATTTTTTATTTGATCATATTTTTATTTATTACTTTATTGCTAATATTAAAAAAAAAATTTTTTTATTTTTGGCAGTCTTTTTTAAGCTTTTAAACTCTACTAAAGATTTATT
Organism: Trichomycterus rosablanca; assembly: GCF_030014385.1. NCBI lineage: Eukaryota > Metazoa > Chordata > Actinopteri > Siluriformes > Trichomycteridae > Trichomycterus > Trichomycterus rosablanca. The sequence goes on along the minus strand of NC_086010.1, from coordinate 9,925,825 downwards.
TGAAGTGTCTTTGGTTCTATTTAATTCTTTTTTTTATTATTTAATAATAATAATAATAATAATAATAATAATAATAATAATAATAATGGAATTCCTTGCAGTATTTCTAGTTGTTATTTTGTTGTACTTTGTAATTCAATCTAAAAAAAAAAAATAACTAGACTTTGCAGTATTTCTAGTACAACGCTTGGCTGGCACAGCCATAAATTATGCTAGCTCACTATTGCTGGGATCCAGGGTTCGAATCCCCAATGGTGTTGGGGGATGGCTTTAGATATTTATCTATGCTGTTTGTATTGTGGATGAGATTATTTGTGCTGTATACTGTCACAAACCTGTGCAGCTATTTCTTAATTTGAGGGGAGAAAAAGAAGAAAGCCTGGTGGCAGGGAGAGAGACTTTAGTTACACAGGACTCCAAATTAGGGCAGTAAGATGGTGCAGCTGGTAAAATGGGTGCTGCAAAGCAAGGTTTTTAGGGAGTAAGAAGTTGGGAGTGTCCACATAGGTTTAATTCCAGAGTTCTGATTATCACTCCACTCCCAAAGACTGAATGCTGAATGTGGATTGGCTGCCTGCATGAATGGGGGGGGTGAATGTTTGAATGTGTGTTGCCCTGCCATGACTTGGCACCCTGTCCAGGGTGTGTCTGCCTTGTGTCCAGTGTTTCTGGAGGGTGCTGGACCCACAGCAAGTCTGTCCAGGTTTAAACAGTTACTGAAAATAAATAACAAAACATGGTGCTCTTGATGTACTACATCATGATGAACATCTACGGCATTTAGCAACTGATTTAATGTAGTTCAGGCGATTGAGGGTTAAGGGCCCTGCTCGAGGCAACTTGGAAATGGTAGGGCTTGAACTGGCAACCTTATGATTACTGACCAATCACTGCCCAATCATAAGCATTATATAGAATTTACCTAAGCCATGATTGATGTTTTTGGCTTGATCACTGAATCCTTTATTACTTTTCTAACAGATCACATATGTTACCTTACCGGCTTCATGTCTGTATCTCTCCGTCTTTCTGCCTGGTGCTCTCACTCCATTAATGAATCTAACAGAGAAAAGAAAAAGAGCTCATGCTAATTGAGCAGCGTAATTAATAATCATCAACATTTTGTATTTTACATGTGAATCGAGTGTGAGGGGGTTGGGGGGGGGGCGGGGGGCTTCTTTAGTAAAAACAAGCGGTGAAAGACTGTCAATAATCAGTGCTCTACTGTGTATCCCAAACCTTCTTTTTTTCATGCAGCTCACTGCATAGATTGTAGAATTAAAAATTTTCAGGTTTAGTTCTCTGTTAAATAGGAACGGTCACAATTGTCTGTTTTTAAATGTGGAAACTGCGATGTAGTAATCTGCAGGTTATGCAATACGTATCATATCGACATCATCATCATCATTATTATTATTGTAGTAGTATACAGTGGTACCTTGTAACTCAATGTCCCCTAAACTCGATGCCCTTTGTCAAGAAATTTGTACCCTTAAACTCAACCTTTCCCTTAAACTCAACATGTGTGCGACTGCTGCTTTGTTCAGCACTCGGCTTGAGCGGTGCGCTAAAATGTCATGAGACGAATTCCGCATTTGTGTGGAATAATCATCAAATTCGCTCTGATAGTAGAGATGCATGAGTACCGATACTGGTATCGGGTATTTGCCCGATACCGCGCTCATTAACTTGTACTCGTACTCGCAAACGAGGCTCCGATACTAAACATCCGATACCGTGTGCCTAGTGCACGTTGCTGCGTTATGTCTAGTTCACACTACACGATTTTTGCCCTGATTTTCGCTCGGCGACTGGTCGGCGCTAGATTTGCCGGCTCGGGAGCAACTCGGCTCTCGATCGCTGAGTGTGAACTATCCAACAACTCGATCCGACCGGCTCGCCGAGCGCTCAGCGACCGGATCAACTTTTCTAGCATGTCAGATATCTGATCTCAGATGTGCGACTGGGAATGAGTGACATGTCGAACAGCCAATGAGAACACAGGATATGGCGTGAGGGGAAACGCAGGAGAGGAGTGTAAACAGGTGGGACAGGGGGATAATATAGTTTATATCAGAATACACCGGCACACACACGTTTTACAGTATTTCTGACCTGATCGTTCTCTACAAAACATAACAACAAAACACCAACATTGCAAAAATATTTATTAACCTCCAACTCATTAACTCCATCATTCTAAATAGGTATTGGTATCGGTATCAGTATCGGCAAGTACAAAAATACATGTACTTGTACTCGGTTGGGAAAAAAATGGTATTGATGCATCCCTATCTGAAAACGTCCACATGTATCTGTGTTTATCTGGTTTTTTCCTAATTTTCACTTTTAAACTTGTGTTATAGCTCGAGGTGCTGAGAAATTGTGAGAATCAGCTTTTCCGAGAGTCTAAAATGCTTATTGTTAAAAAAAAAAAAGCTTAATGTGACTTAATGTATTAAAAGAACGACATAGAAAAACTAAACCTCTCTTAATTACTGCTTATAAGTTCTAAGTTCTCTCTACTAATTAAGAAGCATAAGGATACAATAAAGAAGTAAAGGTAAAGAGCAGGTTTTATTGTATTTTTGATTGATTTTTAACTTTTTAAATTGTATTTCAGTGTTTTTACATTATATTTGTGTTATTTTTAGTGTATAAGTGTCAAAAACAACCCCATTATTCTACATTAGCCTAAAATACATGCAGTTCCACTGAGAATGGCCCATTCTCAACACTCCGGTGCAGCAGTGATTCTATAGACAAACCCTGTTAGCAACAGCTGGGCAACAGTCAGTAATTGTATATCCACAAATTACTTCTGTTTGCTAAGTGTGGTTTACTTTAAACAGTGCTTGGCGAATATATGTGATATTTATTATAATTTATTCCAAATATTTTTACACCCTAAATTACAAATTTCATTTGTCACAGTGAAAATAAAATTGCACTATGCAAATTTCATGATTTTTGTGTGTATTTGCTGTTTACAGGAGTTCTTCGAGCATGCTAAACAGCTTTGGGATGATGAGGGCGTGAAGGCCTGCTTTGAACGGTCCAATGAGTACCAGCTTATCGACTGCGCCCAATAGTAAGTGCTTCCTTCTCCTGTTCTGATCTACATTCACACCCAGGTGGCACAGTGGGATATTCCACTCGCACAACTCTTTGGGTTCAAATCTCAGCTCTGCTACCGGTCGGCTGGGCGCCTAATGGCCGACGCAATTGGCAGTGCATAGCAGTCAAAATTGCTTACTAGTCTGATGGGTGGGAAAACACAGGACTGTACAGATGGTGGGGTCTTTGATGCTGTGTGAGAACAGCATAACATTAAAACCACCTCCCTGTTTCTACACTCACTGTGCATTTGATCAGCTCCACTTACCATCTAGAAGCACTTTGTAGTTCTACAATTACTGGATCAGACACAGCAGCGCTGCTGGAGTTTTTAAATACTGTGTCCACTCACTGTCCACTCCTATTAGACACTCCTACCTGGTTAGTTCACCTTGCCACCTTGACGATCGCTCATCTATTGCTGCTGTTTGAGTTGGTCATCTTCTAGACCTTCATCAGTGGTCACAGGACGCTGCCCACGGGGCGCTGTTGGCTGGATATTTTTGGTTGGTGGACTATTCTCAGTCCAGCAGTGACAGTGAGGTAGTGGTAGTGTTCCTGTGGGGGTCCTGACCATTGAAGAAGAGGGTGAAAGCAGGCTAAAAAAGTATGTAGATAAACAGATGGACTACTGTTAGTAATTGTAGAACTACAAAGTGCTTCTATATGGTAAGTGAAGCTGATAAAATGGACAGTGAGTGTAGAAACAAGGAGGTGGTCATAATGTTATGCCTAATCTGTGTGTGTATGTGTTATTTATTTATTTATAAATATATATATATATATATATATATATATATATATATACACTGTATATCGTGGCTTTAATAATAATCTGATTTTAAATTCTGGTGGTTTTATAATTACTGGTCAGGCTAAATAGTGTCTACATTAAATAACTAAGGTGCAGCAAGTGTGTATAATAAATTGTAATCCACCGCAGAACTATTGCGACAGTACTAAGTCATAATCTCTACTCTTACAGCATATAAAGGCGTGCACCAGCTTGAACTAGCTGATTTACGGCAGTAAAAATGCTCGAATCTGTTATCACTGCCCTTCCATACCTGATTCCAGCTTAATGATTAGATGGGATTAATGAGGTCGTATAAAGGACGCGTTCTTCGGGAAGCCTTTGATGTTCAGTGATAGATGGGTTGGTCGCGAGCGTTCTTTTTTTAACTGTTTAATGCATCTTATATTTGCTTTGACTATTTTTAGACTGGGTCAGGGATGACCACTGCAAAAGCTTGAATTTGTGGTTAACTAGCTATTTTGTTGTGGATTTGGACTTAAGTTTTGGATCATTTTCCTGCTAGGAGAGAACCACAGGCAGTTTTAGCTTTTTTGATGTAGGCAGCCGGAATTTAATGAAAAAAAAAAAACATGGTCCGCCTTTGGAAAGTTGGGATTAGGTTATTTTTGTATAACTATTCTTCTTTTAATGCTTAAGCAACGTTTGTTGCAGTGTTTGTTGCCTAGAAGCTCTTTTTTTTACTCTCATCACACCAAAAATTATGGATCTTAACAAAGTTCTGGTAGCTTCAAATAGTCTGAGTAGAGGTGGCGTCTAATTATTCATTCCCTAACCCTAAATTTAACATTGAAGACATTTAACATCGCTTGAGATAGAATGAGTAAGAATTACTTGGCAGGTAAGAATTACTAGGCAGTTGTAGCCAGTTGTAGCCTAGTGGTGAAGGAACTAGACTAGTTATCAGAAGGTCACTGGTTCAAGCCCCATCACTACCAGGTTGCTGCTGTTGGGCCCTTGAGCAAGGCCCTTAACCCTCATTTGCTCAGACAATATACTGTCACAGTACTGTGTCACTGAATAAAAGCGTCTGCTAAGTGCTGAAAATGTAAATGTACTCGGAATTTCTTAATAATTATAGTTTTTAATATTATTCACGTAAAAAATAACACAAATATAATTAAAAAAAAAAGACTAAATAAAAAGCTGATTCTTACAATTTCTCAGAACCCTGAGTTGTAACACAAGTTTAAAAGTGAAACAGTGAGGAAAACCCAGCTAAACACAGATACATGTGGAGCTTTCGGAGCAAATCTGATGATTATTCCACACAAATGCAGATTCGTCTCATATGCTCACTTTGATGATGTGTAATCGCACCACTCAAACCAGGCGCTGAACAAAGCGACGTAGAGTCAGTACAGACTGCATTTTTCACCTGCACGAGTCGAGTTCATACACTTGACAGCACTGTGTATGGAGGGCCACACCCCCATCAGCATTATTCCTCAGCCCTGTGCAGGCGCCATCAGTCAGCCAGCAGGGGCCGCAGTCGCACCAGTTATGAGGACCTATGATCCGACTTTCTTACCCTCTAACCCTGAACAACAGCCAATCGTTGTTCATGCTGCCGCCCAGCCCAGTCGGAAGGCAGAGCTGAGATCCGATACGATGTATTCGAAACCCCAACTCTGGTGCGCTAGCGTACTTTACCGCTGCGCCACCTGAGCGGCTGCGATTGTTCAATGTTAATTTGAAATTAAATAAAGCAATTTAAAAAAAAAAAAACTGAACACGTTGAGTTTAAGGGAAACCTTGAGTTTAAGGGAAACGTTGAGTTTAAGGGTACAAATTTCAAAGATTTAGAGTTTAGGGGAGGTTGAGTTACAAGGTACCACTGTATGTTTTGACTAAAACAGAACATAATGTTTAAGTACTGTCTGCTTTTTCTTGTTCCTCTTTTGTTTTTCTTTTGTTCTTCCTGTTCAATCCATTCAGTTTTCCCCTCCTCTCCACCCCCCTATTGCTTCTTTTCACTTTTAACTGACTTCCTCATCTTCTGTGTTTGGTCTGGCTACATTTAGGCCGCATTTGCTCTGTGGTTTTGGCTTTTTACTGCACTCGTTCGTCTGCGCGGCGCGGCTCGGCCCGTGTCGTGGCAGCAGAGGGAGAGATCAGCATGCTCGTTAGGTTCGTGTTTTCCTCTAGCTGAGGTAACTGAGGTAACTGTTGTATCAGAAAGTGCCGTCTCCCAGGTTTACCTACCTGTGTACTCACAGGAGTTACAATCGCGCCTCATAATGCAACATTATCCCATCGGGATCACTTTGCATGATCCTCGATGCGCGCTTGTGGCTGGCCACAAATGTGTTTCGTGTGTCAGTTCTGTTGTCATTACATGCAAAGTTTTGTTTATTTTTTTACCCCTGAATTCACTCTGGAAACACTTCATGCAAATTCATCTATAATGAGATGACTCGGTTTGTTAAGAACATCCTGAATGAAATCCTCACTGTATGGAGCCACACCAAATATACATCACCAAATTAGAAAACGTTGGGACTATGGAAAATGCAAATACAATAAAAACGCAGTGTTCCTTACATTTACTTTGACTTTTATTTGATTGCAGACAGTTCAAACCTGATATATTTCATGTTTTATCTGCTCAACTTCATTTCATTTGTTAATAAACATCCATTCCTGCATTTCAGGCCTGCAACACTTTCCAAAAAAACATTGGGACGGGGCAATTTAGGGCCAGTAATGAGGTGAAAAAACTAAATAATGATGTGATTCATGATTTGGTACAAAAGCAGCATCCAGAAAAAGGCTGAGTCTTTGATGAGCAAAGATGATCAGAGGATCTCCAGTTTGTCATAAAATGTGAGAAAATTATTATATGTACCTCAAAGAAAGATTGGAAGGGATTTGCATATTTCTCCCTCTACAGTGCATAATATCATTAAACAATTCAAGGAATCAGCAGAAATTTTAGTGCGTAAAGGTCAAGAGCGCAAGCTTAAGCTGAACGGCTGTGATCTTCGATCCCTCAGACGGCACTGCATCAAGAACCGCCACTCAACAATAGCTGATATAAACACATGGGTGAGGGATTACTTTGGCAAACTTTTGTCAAGGACTACAATACAGAGTTACATGCACAAATGCCACTTCAACCTTTACTGTGCAAAAAAGAAGCCTTATGTTAACCATGTCCAGAAGCGGCGTCATCTTTACCAGGAACGTCCATGCATTATTCAACAAGACAATGCAAACCACATGCTGCACACATTACAAAGGCGTAGCTGCATAAGAAGAGGGTACGGGTACTGGACTGGCCTGCCTGCAGTCTTGACCTGTTCCCAATAGAGAATGTGTGGAGAATTTTGAAACATAAAAGCGACAACGACGACCCCGTACTGTTGCACATCTTAAAACGTATTTGCAGGAAGAATGGAACAAAATAAAAGCTGAAACATTAAATCACTTGGTCTCCTCGGTGCCAAAACGTCTTTTAAGTGTGGTATAAAAGGAATGGCGACATTACAAAGTGGTAAATGCTTTACTGCCCCATTGTTTTGGAATGTGTTGCAGGTCTGAAATGCAGGAATGGATGTTTATTAATAAATGAAATGAAGTAATCAAATAAAAATCTGCAATCTGCAATAAAATAAAAGTCAAAGTAAATGTAAGAAACTGTGTTTTTTTATTATTATTTTCATTTTCCATGCTGTCCCAACTTTTTCTGATTTGGGGTTGTACTTAATTTTTTCAATAAATTAATGACAGTGATGTTTTTTTTCTTAAATCTTCCCCTCAGTTGTGCACAGATAAAGTAAATGTGCTTTTTAAAGGGTGAAAACACTTCTATTTTGTTATTATTATTATTATTATTATTATTATTATTACAAATCATATAATCAGCATAAGAATTTAAGTGAAAAGTTAAATCTTTAGGAAATTTTAAAATTCACATGAATTTTTTAGTATGCTAAACAATGAATGCTAATTTATTAGCTAGACCCAGCTTCTGCTTCGATAGCATAATGCTAACTGCTAGGTATCATATAGCAGCTATTTCTGGGAGTCTTTCACTCACAAAATAGCAGATAAACAAAAAGCCGTGTGTTAGAGAAGCGGATCTGTGAAATAAGTCAAAAATAACTTTTGAGGAACTGTAGAATTTGGAAACATGTCAAAAGTACTCTTTCTTCTGCTATTATATTAGCATCACATTTCACTAGCCTATGAGCACATGGGCATTATAAGAATGCAACTTTAACAAATAAAAAGTTGCATAAATGAACGTATAACTTTTATTATACTTTATTAGTCGCTCTGGCTAATTCTAGTCAGATTTCTTGAATTTATTTACCACATTTTTTAAATCTTGAACTAAGTAGTCTGACTGGACATTGAGAATCAGTAAATGTGCATTTTTACCTCAGAAACATACAAAACGTTAGCATGAGGGTCATAGAGCTGTCACTGTTGTTAATTGACTTATTTTCAGTTTGCCTACTGTACACACACACACACACACACACACACACTGACCATGAGCTATGTACAAGCTGTCCTTTGCTAATCTATGTCATGGCGCTAAAGAGTGCATATTGTCTCTGTATCGAGTGTGACATCAGTTCAACGTCATAGCTCGTTTCTCCCAGGAAGTTTCCCATTATGAGGAGGATGTACCTCGTAACACACATGCGCTGTATACACACGGCCATACTCACACGTATACAAACATAGCGGATTGTTTGCATAGGCTGGAGTGTAGCCGGTGCGTAACTTATGCAGTTGACACAGACTTGGCTGCTTTTTAACTGCGTTTAACCGCCAGTGTGTTATGTGAGTGTTAAACATACTGTGGACCCTTGACTTACGAATTAAATTGGTTCCGAAGGGCTGTTCTTAAGTCAAAATGTTCGTTAGTTAAACCTATTTTTCCCATAAGTATTCATGTAAAACAATTAATCTGAGCCAGACCTCCCAAACCCCCCCTTACCTAACCTTTCTAATGTCTTGAATTGTGTTTTTTTGTTACGAATACACGTATATTTCTCCTTAAATCTTAAATTATAGAATAGACATTCCTGTAATAAACAGTAATAAACAACAATACACAGTAGTACCATACTGTACATAAAAAACACACAATCACATTCAGTACAGTACGTGTGCTGTACCATACACCATAATACATTTCCTTCTTTTTTTATAAAATGTATCTACCAGAAGCAACAATAACTCTCATATTTCTCTGTTATTTCCTTCTTTACTTCAATAGTATTTTCGTATGGTAAACCGTTTGTAACTCAAGGGTCTACTGTACTTGAATTCATGGACAGATGCCAGGCCTGCAGATCTAGTATATAGGAAATATTGTACAGTGTAGTATAGTTGTTGGGTTTGCTACTGTACCAGCTGAAATGAGTCTATGCATTTATCCATGAGTCTTTTTGGTGACTCACAGCAAGAAGGTCCTGGGTTCGATCCCCAGGTTCGGCGGTCCGGGTCCTTTCTGTGTGGAGTTTGCATTTTCTCCCCATATCTGTGTGGGTTTCCTCCGGGAGCTCCGATTTCCTCCCACAGTCCAGAGACATGCAAGTGAGGTGAATTGGAGATACAAAACTGTCCATTACTGCGTTTGACATTGAAAACTTGAACTGATGAATCTTGTGTAACCAGTAACTACCTGTTCTATCTAATTGTAACCAAAGTGTGTAAAACATGACGTTAAAATCGTAATATATATATGCTGGTATGAGTGGATAAGACACAGCAGCGCTGATGGAGTTTTTAAACACCTCACTGTCCCTGCTGGACTGAGAATAGTCCACCAACCAAAAATATCCAGCCAACAGCACCTTGTGCGCAGTGTCCTGTGACCACTGATGAAGGTCTAGAAGATGACCAACTCAAACAGCAGCAACAGATGAGCGATCGTCTCTGACTTTACATCTACAAGGTGGACCGACTAGGTAGGAGTGTCTAATAGAGTGGACAGTGAGTGGACACGGTATTTAAAAACTCCAGCAGCGCTGCTGTGTCTGATCCAGCACAACACACACTAACATACCACCACCATGTCATTGTCACTGCAGTGCTGAGAATGATTCACAACCTAAATAATACCTGCTCTGTGGTGGTCCTGTGGGGGTCTTAGCCATTAAAGAACAGGGTAAAAGCAGGCTAAAAAGGTATGTAGAGAAATAGATGGACAGTCAGTAATTGTAGAACTACAAAGTGCTTCTATAGAAGATTCAGGAGGAGAGGGGTTAGGGTTTGGGAGTGTATGGTCTTGTCATTGGGAAATGTACTTGTCAGTGCACTCTGAGTGCTGGTCCAAAGCTCAAATAAAAACAAGGAGGGTTGCATTAAGAAGGGGTTACAGTAAGACAGGGCTTTTCAAATCAAAAATGGGTTGCAGAGGAAAATAATAATAATTAAATAAACTAATTTTAATAGGCACATAAACACTAATGTACACTAACGGCCCCTTGTGGACGCTTTACAGTACACCTCGTAAACCACAGTGGGACCAGATTGCCACCGGTTTCATTAATTAAGTATATTTCGTGATGCATTGTTTGTGTTGCCTGACTCGCGGTAAAAATCATGCACAAAATGTGAGTCACAAAAAAAAAAAAAGGTCGAAAAACTCTTCAGTAGTGAGCTCAAGTGGCACAGTGGTGACCCACCGGTACTAAGATCTCAAGCTCTCAGTTGGTCAGATGCCTACACAGACACATGATTGGCCGTGTGTCTGTAGGGGGAGGGACAATGGCTAAAACAGGGTTTCTTGTTGCTGGCTCAAGTGCAGCCTCTGTTGACCGGTCGAGGCTCCTGCACGGAGGGCGGGTAATCACAGATAGCAGTGCGTTAATTAAAAAAGGAACTAAATGAAAAAAAAAGTCAAGTCACAGTGTGTTTGCTCTTATCTAGTTAAAGAATTTGTGTCCCATAATATTCTGTTATTTTTCTGCTCTAACACCCAATAATACTTTGGATTTAGTTCTTTGAAGTAGATTTGTCCTACTGATTAATACGTAAATATTGCACTCTACTGATGTGTTTGTGGGACTGATTAAATGATCAGTGTTATGAACTAAGTAGCAGGCTCACGAGAGCTATAACGATTAGTGTTTGTTTTACTACCAGGTTGTTGTTTGGTTGGATTCCTCCCATGAGGGCTCTGTTGCATCAGGTGTGATGTGCTCCAGTACCGCCGGCTGAAGCTTGTTTGTTCCCGAGAACACTTTTGAGATGTAAAGGGAGCAAAAGTGCAACATTGAGACCTTACTAATAAACCTGTGGGGAGGCTCGTTATGGTGTCATAGTTTCACGCTTAGTTGTGGTGTAAAGACTGATGGTTATCACTTATAAACTAAGGTTTACTATGTCAGAGAAAAGAAATGTATGGTTTATTGTCTTGTAGGTTGACTCAAATCCAGTTTTCAGATTGAATGTCTGCACTGCAAATTCTAAATCGCCAAATCAGCTGCGTCTGTTCGGACTGTAGACTTATTTGCTTGCGGCTGGCAGGCCAAATAAATTTTTAATTTAATAACAAGTTAACACAAAAATGATCAAATAATAACATTATTAAAAGTAACACTGTTTTAGTTAAGAAAATCATTTAATGTGTCCTGTCACTGCCCTAAATTAACTCTGCATTCAAAATGATAATTATTGGTATTTTTGTTCTTCTTCTTATTATTATTATTATTGGTATTCTTTCTTTTATTATTATTATTATTATTGTTATTATTATTATTATTATTATTATTATTGGTATTCTTATTTTTATTATTATTGGTATTCTTTCTCTTATTATTGCTATTATTATTATTATTGGTATTGTACTTATTATTATTGGTATTCTCTCATTATTATTATTATTATTATTGGTATTCTAATTCTTATTCTTATTATTATTGTTGTAATTATTATTATTATTGGTATTCTTATTATTATTGGTATTCTCTCTCTTATTATTATTA